>NW_003852430.1:9368852-9419026 GCF_000181295.1 Otolemur garnettii | reverse complement strand
CTGTCCATGGTTAGCCTATGGAATAATCTTATCAGCTGTCCATGGTTAGCCTATGGAATACTCTTATCTGCTGTCCATGGTTAGCCTATGGAATACTCTTATCAGCTTCCATGGTTAGCCTATGGAATACTCTCCTTTATTTTCTGGATACAGGTGTTGCTTTTTCACACAGACTAGAACACAATAGTGACATCACAGCTCATTTTAAACTCAAACTTCTGGGCTCCACTGGTCAATTTTTTTTTATTATTTATAGAGATAGGGTCTCATTCTCTCTCAAGCTATTCTCAAGCAATCATCCCATCTTGGTGTCCCAAATTGCTAGGATTAAAGGCATGAATCACCATGCCAGGACTCTTGATCTGTTTTTTCTCAATGTTATTTTCTAATCTTCTGCCCAGCAGCTGTGTAAGCAAGCAGGATAATTCCAAATTTTTAAGACAGAACAAGTTGAAAGCATACTGACAGCAAAAGACTATGTAATAGTGGTGACAATCACAAAAGATAATTTGTCAAGAATTTATAAGTAAATAGATTTTCAAAATCTAATTATGTTTTAAGCCCTAATATAACATATTAAACTTTTTGTCAAAACAGGCATTGTATTTGTGTGTGTTTTAGCTAACAAAAAGGGGATATATATGTATATAATACAGTGTGCCCCAAAAGTCAACCCCAAAATCACCCTAAAGAGGAAAAAGAGAAATTCTAGATAAATATACCTTTATTTAGAAAATATTTATTACAAAATTTTACAAAGAGGTGGCCAACAAACGGGGAATATTTTGTAAATATTCTTTAAAATTTTATAAAGAGGTGGTTAACAGGTAGAGAATATTTTATGAATATTCTGTAAAATTTTATAATGAATATTTGGTAAAAGTCCATTTAGCTACAATGTTCCATTTTCTCTCTATATAGTGATGTTAGGGATGACATTTAGGACACTCTAAATTTAGGACACAATCTAAAAGAAACTTTTCTGTTAGAAAAATTTATTTGCTATAAATTATTATTTGTCAACAGAAAAGAGGCCAAACTCAGTAAAATAATTTAAAGAGGTTTATTCTGAGATAAGTTTGAGGACCTTGGCCCAGAGCTACACCCAAGAAAACTTGAGCAAGTAGATTCTCTAAGGTTGGGTTATAGTTTGGTTTATAGGTTTCATGGAGACAGAATTACATATAAAGTCATAACTCAATACAATGAAGGTATACATTGGTTTGGCCCGAAAAGGTAGGACATCTCAAAGTAGGGCCTTACAGATTCTAGGTGGGTTTCAAGATTCTTTAATTTGTAATGGATTTAATGAAGCTTTGTCTAAAGGCTTGGAATGTTTTAAGATAAGGAAGTCTGTTAATTAGAGATAAGCCACACACATATACCTAGACTCAATTGGTCTGTTAAGTAAATTGAGGGCCTAAAGATGTTGTATATGGTTTAAGTCTTGGGCTTATTAATGAGTTACCAAGGATATTTCCAGGAAGGAAAGGAGGTATGATGAGGCATGTATGACCTACCTACTCATGGCCAGGAACTCAGCTTTCATGTATTTCTGGGGTCCCCTTGGCCAAAGGAAGTTTGTTCAGTTAGCTGGGGGAGTCTTAAAATTCCGTTTTAGTTCACAATTCAGCGAAAATGATATAAAATAGAGGACTCATGTTACAATCGTCTGACAAAATGAGTAGAAATAGTACTTAAAGATTTGGAAATTGAAACTGAGATCTGTTTGAATACAGCAATCAGTATTTTCCACTTGGTAGGTCTCCATTGCCTCAAATAGTTAGAAATAGGTGTGAGTTGCCCCTTTCCCACTAATTCACTACTAGGTTATCAAAAATTAACCATAGGCCAAAGTATGCTCTTATTCAGACATTTATTACATCAGCAATGTCTTTATTCTTTATCTTTTGGTGGTCGTAGAAATCACTCTCATGAAAGTTTCACAATAGGTAACTCTGACAACATTCCAGCCATTGAATTCAGAGTGGCATCTCTCAGAGTCACACCAATCTCTTAATTAAGGGGAAGGGCACAGGATAATTTAAGTACCAACTTAGAGGGCCAGTCCTACGGAAAACAGCTATAGGAGTCTCTACACTCCAATCACTAAGGAACAAGGATGAATCTAAATGGTATTTTAGGAATGTCTCTAAAATATTTAATACATGAACTTTATTTTTTTATTAATACATGAACTTTAAATAATAATATCATTAATAAATTAATATTTTACTCATGAGAAAGTATCTGGTGTTGGTCAGAGATTAAAGTAGCTTAAGTACTTGAAGCAGCTATATTTGGAATAGGGGCTCTCTATCAGAATACTCACTTATCACACCTAGAGAAAGAATTTCTGTCAAAGAAAAAAAAAATCTATTGTCAGTAGAGTGGCACTCAGAATAATACACACACAAACACACACATTCATATGGATTTTAATCACATGTTTTTAAACTACTTAGAAAACAGCACTTAAATGGTCCTAAGTAGTGTCATAAAGAACCAAGGAGATGTGATAAAAAGAGATCTAAGGCCACACATTTTATTAGCCACATTCAGATAGCTAAAATTAGTGAAATTTGTGTTCTTGCCATAATTTTTATACCACTTAAATAATTTTTAATTAAAATAAATTTTTAAAGTGATAAATTCAGAGTTTGATGCCTTTATTGTATTTTTCCCATACAATTTAGAGTGATAATAAAGAAATTTTAAAATAAAATAAACCTGTACTTTCCAGATTCCCTAATGTACTAGCAGTATTATAGTCATCATATTTGGGGAAACATTATGTGACGGTCTTTAAGCTGGGAAATGAAGCAAGAGAACTAAAGGTTGTAAATCCAGGGTGCTTAAGTGAGAAATATTGATGGGAATAGAATTGCAGGTTGAATTAGTACTGGATTATGAGAGATGAGACTGTAAGAAGTAGTGTCAAAGGACAGACTATTATAACTTGAGGCTTTGGAGATAGAAAATGTCCTAAGAGAATTCTACTAAGTTGTGCTTATATTTTTGGTGATTTCACTAGAGTTCAAGACTAAAAACTCTAGGTTGATGGTTTCACAATGGTGATAGAACAATAAAATAATTATAATGACAGATAAACGATAGTGATTTTTAACTATATAAGTACAAAAAAGACCCTTCAAAAAGATCTCCCTAAAATATACCAATTCTTTGCCTAGTTTTATAAATGAGACAATAGACCAAGTAAATTACCTAATAGTATAAGGGTAGAAAATCCAAAATAGATTGTAACTCCAGGCCATTGATTATTGTAAATGGGAATTAGTAGAATTGAGAGTTGGGAAGAGTTTAAATAAATGATGTAATACAGTGAATAGATACATGAGTGTACATTATAGATTTCCTTTGGTCCCATACCATTGTACTGAAGACAATACATTTTTTAATATTAACATTTTATGTAGGAATTATGCACAAAAATACACACACAGATATGCACATATACATATATATGCACACAAATATACTCTATGTATCAATTGGGAGTATCAGAGGCTAATTGATTATTCCTATTCACTAAAGTCACATGATTACATATAGGACTTTATAGCAAAATTTTGTAGAGAAATTATTAATTTATAGAAACATATACACAACACATTGACCAACAGCAAAATTTTTCTTTAGGGAACATGCTTTTAAAGGGGCACATCCAAATCAATTCGTCAAGAAATTCTAAATGTATGAGGCATGGATTTATTTTGTGACATCTGATTTTGGGGACAGATTCAGATTATAGATATAAATTTAGTCACAATTTATCTTTTCTGAAAGTAAAGAAAAAAAAATTAAAAGGAAAATATTTAAATATTTAAAAATCTATATAGGAAAATAGAAAATTTATATTAGGTTACTTGGGATCTAAATAAGTAAAAACAAATTATTAATGCAATTTAAGAAGGTACAGGGAAAAATCCAAAATCATTTTTGTTTTAAAATTTTAAAACAGTTGCTTAAAATAATACCTTATTTTAGGAGGTGCCTGTGGCTCAAAGGAGTAGGGCGTTGGCCCCATATACCAGAGGTGGCGGGTTTAAACCTGGCCCCGGCCAAAAACTGCCAAAAAACCCCACCTTATTTTGCAGTCAGGGGTGTCTAAACTTTTGGCTTCTACTAGCTGCATTGGGAAAAAAAGAGTTATTCTGGGCTGTGCAGCAAGTGTACAAATGCTAACGAAAGCTAATGAGCAAAAAAGTAAGACCCATGCATAATTTTTGTGATGTTGTTTCTGGAGTTATCTGTTCTTACTGAGTTTGTGGTCTCATGAATGTGAAGAATGAATTCATGGACTAGGCGAACAGAGCAGCCAGCCAAAGCAGAAGTTCATTGATAGGAAATGCTGCCAGGCAGAGGAGGGGTCCCAAGCAGGTTGTAATTGTTGGCTTGAGGTCCTAGGACTTTTCTACTTCCCTCTCATTGGCTATGTCATTTTTGTCTTGTTCCTCAATTGGCTTCCTCTCCCTTGACAGCAGTTTAATCCCAGTTTAATTAGCAACTCCAGTCTCTTACGGCCAGGACCCCAGGCACATCTCACCTCACCCATTTCCTTTGTTGGTACAGCTCATCACCAAGGTTCTTGGCTGTGTCCCAAGATTCCATGTAGTTTTGTTTGTTTGTTTTTTTACAGTTTTTTTCTTGGCTGGGGCTGCGTTGAACCCGCCACCTCTGGCATATGGGGCCAGTGCCCTACTCCTTTGAGCCACAGGCGCCACCCGATTTCGTGTAGTTTTTCGTGTAGCAAATTTACCTTTGCTGTCTTGATTTCTCTTTCCCCTCCTTAACTTCCCTCTTTTTTGCAGGTCCTCTCAGTATCTGCCAGCAGAGATCAGCAAAAAAGCCCTCACATAATCCACATGCAGCCCGCCGACGGCAGCTTGGCCACCCCTGAAAGTAACTAGTGATTCCATATTGCACATAATCACAGATTAGTTTTATTATTCACACTTAAAAAATCCCACTCATTATAATTATTTATAGTAACAGAATAAAAAAGATATCTGAAAAATTATTTATAAACTTTAAATCCCAAGTCAAAAGTTAGCTATTAGAAACCCTGCTTTTTTTCTAACCCCAACAATTACCATTGATTTAATTCAATTAAAAGACATTAATATCTCTTTATATGTTTGGTAAATAATTGTTAATCATTATAACACAATAAGAATAATTTCTATGTGTGTATCTTTAAAGACACATTTGCTGTTGTAAGAGATTGGAAACAAAGACATTTTTAACAGCAGCTCTTCCAAGAAAAACTGTAGGTAGTAAATCACTTATTGTGTTCCCAGTTGAAATTTCAGAGCAGACTTTTTTAAATGAGGGATTAACTAGTCACTGGGAATGTTTTAGGCTGCGATGGGAATATTTGGCACAATAGAGAGATTGTCTCATTAACACCTGGCTCTTCTGTAAACTGTAAATAAAGCAATAAAAAAATCATTTCAGAACTGAATAAGTTAGCAAAAAAATCACCTAGTCCAACTTTATTGATTTTTTTTTTAATTTCAGATTACCATGAAGGTAATCTGAAACACAGATTACTAGATCACACAGACAATTAGATTGCATCATTTGCATTTATTAGGTAGAATCCAAGTGGTGTTTGTGCCCTTACCTAAGAGTTGTGCCATATACCCTTACATTGTGCCTGTTAGGTAAAAGCATACCACCAACTTGATTGATTTAAAATTAATACCTGTTATGACTAATTAGATAAGATGCACAATAGCCTCATGTAATGGGATTCAGAACCAGAATCAAATACTCTTTTAAATCTACAGTGTTTCACCCATGCCACCATTTTCTTTAAGACAATACCATGAGTGGTTTGATTCATGTGGAAAACATTTATGGTATTTGTGGATAGAATCAAAACAGAAGCTTTCATTTCTGATCTCAAGACCATAACAACAATAGAAAGAAATGAAGAAAAAGAAGGAAAAAACACTTTTTTGTTTCTGGTCTCTTTGATCATCCTGGGGAGAGGCAGGAGTTGTGATGAAGTGAGTAACATGACATTCTAAAATGCTAAACACAGATTGGAGGGCTTGTTTTTTTTTGTAAATTAATGACTTTTGATAATAAAAAATTTGCCTTTTTGGATTATTATTCAGGGATGATGGAATACCAGCATGCTGATAATGAGAGGGATATTTGAGGCTGTACCTAACTTTTTCCTAAGCATTGTTTCACAGCTCTACTCTCTGCCTGCCTGCAGCTGTGACTGAATTGTTATGCACAGTTCACTCTTCTTATTCACTTCTGATTTCTACTGCAAAGCAGGTAGTTTATCAGCTCACAAAAACAAAATCGTGATGGTTAACCATAAGAGAAGATAGTCTTCTCATCAAGGAACTATCTCCTACATATATCCAAAGCATTTAATAGTAGGGTAGAGAAAGATGCCTCTTGGCAATTTCTGGGAAGTAATTATATTTACAAAAGGTAAAATATATAGAAACATTGCTATGAGATTTTAGTATGTGATATTTGCTGAAGATTTCTTCATAATCTCTGTGAAAATAAGCTTTATATTCAGATGACATTAAATTTGACATGTTATAGTATATACAATATATGTGATATATATTATACATATACAATCACATATGCTAGATAGATCTGTATAGTTATGGAATACATTTTATATATATCATATGTAATGTATACACATATATATAATTGTATATAAATGCTCTCAGTTTAAACTTAAAGAAAACCATTACTTAATCTTACAGAATTTAAAGATAATAAGTGTAAAATATGAGCCAAATGTTAAACATAAAATAATCAAAATAAGTTAAAAAAAATAGTTGAAAAATTCTTTAGATTACTTCTTACTGCTGGGCAAAGTGGCTCATGCCTGTAATCCTAGCACTCTGGGAAGCCAAGGTGGATGGATTATTTCTGCTCATGAGTTGAGACCAGCGTGAGCAGGAGTGTGACCCCCATCTTTACTAAAAATAGAAAAACTAGCCTGGTGTTATGGTGGGTGTCCGTAGTGCCAGCTACTCAGGACACTGAGGCAAAAACTGAGGATCTCTAAAACCTGAGAGATGAGGTTGTTGTGAGCTATCAGTGAGCTATGATGATGCCATGGAACTCAACCCAGGGTGAGAAGGCAAGACTCTGTCTCAAAAAATAATCTGTCTATCTATGTATTTTTATCTATCTATCTATCTATCTATATATATATATATATGTATTACCTCATATAATTATTTTGTTTTACTTTACCAAGTGATGAAATGAATTATTGTAGGAAATGTTACAAATTTGCAAAACCATCAGCAAAGGTTACATGATTTGTTTGGTACGTGCCTCTATTTCTGCTGTGAAAAAGTCTAGCTTAGTTTCGATTATACTTTTAGAAATGCTTCTTTTCATTGGGGTTTCTATCCTGGAAATTATTTAAAACTTACAGACACTCTAATTTACATCTATCCTAGAGCTCCAAATATCCGGCAATGGCGTCCTTCCATCACAGCAATGACCGATGGTGCTATCAAACCGGTTAATGCTAAGTGTCCTACACAGCGATCTGTAGATCCAGTCAGTGCAGTTTACTTTATTCCATGTATGTGCAGTTCAAGCTGAATGTTTATATCAATACGGGTTGACAGCCGGGCTTGCTTCATTGCCATCTGTATAGTGACTGTAAGGATCGTGACTACTGATCTCTCATGTTGGTATGACATCATTTGGTGTCAACTAGGCTATCTCACCAATGTCTAATATATAGGGAAAACGAACATGGGGCTTTACATAGTTGGAGCATTATTCAGCATATATAATTGACTTAAACACTGACTTAAACACTGTTAAACTTATATTTCAGAATATATATTTTGAAATTTATTAACTTAGCAGATATTTTTAAATGCTTTTCAGCTGCATTTGGCAGTACAGGATGGGAAGGGAGTCAGGAGACTTGAGTTCTAATTCCAGTTTTGTCATCAACTAGTTGCAGTCGCTGGAGCAATTAACCTCCCAGGGTTCAGCTTCCTCATTATAAAAGGAAATAGCTTGGATGGATCAGTGCTTTTCAATCTGTGCTTTGTGACACATGGGGTGGGAGGGATTGGTGGTGTCCTTAGATAGAGTGGCTAAGGCCGTTATATGAGCAAGACTGTAGGCTACCTTCCTCATTTCAGACATGGAAGCTCTACTTGACACTGCTTTGTGTTTGTATGATGGTTTCTTACTGAAAACTTACAGACAAAATTTTGAAACAACTGAATCAAATGATGGAATATTTATGATACCCTTGAACTTTATTGTTCTTCTTTTATTAGACATGGAAATTCTATGGGATTTCCAATGTGTTGACTATGAGAAAAAGACTTGTTATCCTTCTGTGAAGTATTATGGAAAAGGCCTGATTGGCGGGGGAGGGGGTGATTTTTAGTTAATGGTGTGCTCTCATTATCATTTTCATTTGGTTTTCAGACCAAAAAAGTAAGGTTCCCAAACATCTGAACTAGGCAAGTTCTTCAATAAACACATATAATATGTAAGAATACATAAATATAATCTGAGAGACTGTCATAAACACAATGATGTCCTAGGGATAAAGGCTTGGATAATAGCCTCTGGATTCTATCTTTAATTGCCAACTTGAGTCAATACAGAAAGTAATATTCTCAATAAAAGAAATGCGTTTGAGTGGTACACATCAATGGGAGATGAGTTATTTTCTCATGCTCAATTACTCAGTGTAAGCCTCTTTGTACAAACTTTTTCTTTTTCTGAGACAGCACTGTTATTCTGAGCTGGAGTTTGATGATATCATCATAGCTTAGTACAACCTCAAACTCCTGGGCTCAAGCAATCCTCTTGTCTCAGTCTCCCAAATAGCTGTGACTACAAGTGCATGCCACTGTGCCTGGCTAATTTTTCTACTTTTACTAGAGATGAGGTCTCACTGTTACTCAGGCTGGTTTTAAATCCTGACCGCAAAGGAATCTCCCACCTTTGTCTGCCAGTGTGAAGATTACAGGCAGGAGCCACTGAGCCTTATATGAACTTTTTTTTTTCCCAAACCATCATCAAAGGTAGGAGAACTCTTTAAAAAGTATCGCAGATGGTATAGAAAGGTGGGGCATGCCATAAGAGAACTAAATTATAAGTAATGTTAACTCATAAAAAATAGATTGAAAATAGGTTATAAACAAGAGTTAGATTTTATCAGTAGATTGACTAGGATATAGGAAATAAAGCTAGTGGAATCTCAAACTTAATTCTAATTTCTTTATTTAGAGTATTAGGCACTAACATGCTAAATTGCTCTTTTTTTATTTCTAACTAAAAATATAATCATATGAAAACAAAGACAAAGTTTCTTATAGCTTTATATTTCCCTTAGAAACTGTTTTTAACATCCAGTATAATTTGATTTATATACTGATATTATATCCTTCTCTACCATGTGGCTTTTCATATTCTTCATGTGTTTATATTACATTTTCCCAAGTAAAAGAAATTGTGTTTTTCTGTAACAGTTTTGCCTTGAAACTATCACTCATTGTAACATGTATTTTCATTGCTTTATTTCAAAATATGTTCAATCAAACTCAGCATTATAACTTTTTACAGAAATTGCTTTTAAATATTCCATTAACTTTGTGTCAGAATAATACATATTATTTCACTTTAGATTTAAAAGACCAAAGTAAATCATTTTCTCTCACTGAAAGAAACCATATTAACAGAGTTTTGTTTGTTTGTTTTTAAGAATAAAGATTACTGTATTTATGTCTAATCCAAGTATCATTATTCAGAAATCTTTCTGTCTATAGCCAACTCTTTAAGTATAGATTAAAATGAATGCTTAAAATAACATTTAAAGAAAACGGGCAATAAACCAATAGATGGTGGAACCCTTTATTTTAACAAAGATTGAATTCATTGTGAATTTCACTTCATTTGAACCCTTTTTTCACTTCAAAGAACCCTTTGTCCTTCTGTCTAGAATCATACAAGTAATGAAGCATTAAAAGATCACAATTTGAAATTATTATTTTCTTTCTTTCCGTGTGTATCTAAATTCTCAGGACCCGAAGAGTAATTTTCACAAAGCATGCACTGTAGTAAGATAATGTGGTTAAGACTGAATCAAATACAATAATTCAATATGTAAACACTTTTCAAATTGGAACCAATCCAATTGTTCTTCCACTGGGCTTTTTAATCTTCAATTATGGAATGGATTTTGGTTGGTTAGTAAGGAAGAATTATTTAAAGAAATTCTAAAAAAAAATTTTTCCTTGTTAGAAAAGTGACACTGAATATCTAGAAATTATAAGCAAAATACTCCCCATGCCTCTCATGATGTATATTTCAAGCTAGCTCCAACATCCTGTTTTTTAGTTAAATATAAGAGAGCATTTCAGATTCTGATGAAAATTGGGGAACAAAGTAGATAAAGTCTCTACTTTTCTAGAATTTATAATTTACACGTGACAGAAATATACAATAAAATAAGTAAGATATATTTAAACATAGTAAGCACAAAGCAGAAAACACATTAATATATACATGAGTAGTCAATGCACTTTACAAATATCGTGGAAAATAAAAGAGTAATTGTTAGATGGTATCTTGGGGGGAATGATCAAGGCTATGGGTACCTTGATCTTGAACGTAGCATTTGTTTTGATCCAGCGTTAAGTACAGTGTACATTGGTTTCTACACTGAGACAGTTTGGGCAAGAGTTGGTAAAAGGAGGCAAGGGTGGTCCAGGTAGAAGAAAGTCAAAGAAGCAGAAATATATCTAAAATAATCAAGCCATTTTTCTGTCTTAGTACATTTACTTATGTTGGTATATACTTCTATTTCTGCAGAAAAAAAGAACATATGCACATATATATATATAATTTTTAAAAAATATTTACTTTTTTGATTATAGGTGAGACTGGCTGAATTTGTGTTTTTCATTGTACATTGCCAAATTTTGGTGGCCAGGTTTCCCTAGCCTCAAAAAGGAAGTTGAATCGTTTCTCCTATTTTTCTGTTTTCTTCTCCTAAATTACATAAGAAAAAAAAATGAAAGATTTAGGAGTAATTTTCTTTGAGTCTGTGAGCTGGCCGCCATTCTCCCTTCATTGGTGCATTTCTAAATGTCTACTAGCTTAGCATGATTTTCTGTTTCTTCTTAAATCAATTTTCTTAGTTTCAATTTTCTCATGTTTATCTGCTTCATCCAGGTATGTGTTTTATAAGTGGCACATTCCTGCATTGGCTTGCTCTCCCTCCTTCTCCATTTTCCCTAGTCTGATAACCTTTATTAGGCAGCTTAATTATTTGTACAGATAAGTAATATATAGATGAATAATTCTGATTCATTTGTGGTATTTTCTGCCTGTTATCTCTTGACATTTTCCTATCTAGGCTGGTATGCCTAGAGTTAACAGCTGCTACTAATTAGTGATGATTCTTTGTCTCTACAATAAGCATTTTATAATTATTAATATTACTCCATGTGTTGCTTAAAATAAACTTAGGAGGTAGATGTTGCTGGTACTTTACATATGAAGGCACCTGAAGCTTATAGACCTTGAATAGGTGATGTAGAGAAATTACGTAGCTAAGTAGATATGGGAGGGAAAAGTCTAAGATGACCACACAGATTCCTACCTCCTCATACACATGCCCTATAAAATCTGTTACCATTGGTTGTGGGTAAAAATTATAAATATGATGAACTATTGCTTCCATGATTATGTTATACAAATAAAGAGAATTTTCAGATTTAATTAAGGTTCTGAATCAATGCCTCAGTTTTAATCAAACATGTGATTACACTGGACAGGGCCAATTAGATGGGCCTTTGAAGAGACAAGAAACAGCACCAGAGGCTCAGCCCTCGTAGCACAGTGGTTACGGTGCCAGTCACATACACCGAGGGTGACGGGTTTGAACCGGCCTGGGCCAGCTAAACAACCATGCTAACTGCAACAAAAAAATGGCTGGGCGTTGTGGTGGATGCCTGTTGTCCCAGCTACTTGGGAATCTAAGGCAAGAGACTTGCTTGAGCCCAAGAGTTTGAGGTTGCTGTGAGCTAAGACGCCATGGCACCCTACTGAGGGCAATAGGGTGTCTCAAAAAAAAAAAAAAAAAAAGTGAAACAGCAGCACTGACTCTCCTGGTGATGTTGAAAACCAAACCACCAGGTCTAAAGAGAAGCAGGCCATGAGTTAAAGGCATGAGAATAGCTCCTGAATACCTACAGTAGTTCCTGCCCAATAGCAAACAAGAAAAAGAGACCTGAGTCCAGAGCCAGAACAGAATTAATTCTGCTACAATCACTGAACTTGGACCCGGATGAGATCTCAGCCCAGGCTTGATTTTAGTCTGGTGAGATCCAGAGCAGAGGATTTAGGTAACTCCCATTTGCACACTGAGCCACTCAAACTATCAGATAGTAAATTTATGTCGTTTTTAAGCCACTAAATTCGTGGTGATGTATTATGCAGCAGTAGAAAACTACTACTGTAGTCATATCTAGCAATTTAATAAAAGGATGGTGTTCAATCTTAATCTCAGTAACTTCAAATTTCATGTTTATAACTATGCCATTCTTCTTACTTTAGTATGTTTGATACTGAGAGAGATCTAAAATATCTGGCTGTTGACCTGAAAATCTAAACCACTGCCTAGTTCATCTGATTATAGCCCCCACCTTTGATGGCTTTGTCTTTGTCTCCCTGGCTCTTTGGTTCAGTATGCCAGACTTGCATCGCTTTTTATGACTTTCTGTTTTCTCTGTTTCCTGCCTGTTTTCAGACTATGAAAAGTGTGTGATATAAATGTGGTGCAAAGAATAATGTCTGCTTTGTAGTAAGAGTTTACAATGATGAGGATCCAATTTCATAAATCATACAAACCCTTACTCATTTTGGTAAACACATTTTATTTATTTATTCATTTAATTTTGAGACAGAAACTCATTTCGTCGCCCTTGGAAGAATGCCATGGTGTCATAGCTCTCAGCAACCTCAAACTCTGGGACTCAAATGATCCTCTTGCCTCAGCCTCCTCAGTAACTGGGACTACAGTCACCTCCCACAGTGCTGGGCTATTTTTTAGAGCTGAAGGGGTCTCAGCTTTGCTCAGGCAGATCTTAAACTCCTGACCTCAGGCAATCCATCTGCCTCGACCTCCCAGAGTGCTAGGATTACAGGTGTGAGCCACTGTACCTGGCTGGTAATCACATTTTAAAAACACTTTTTCTCCTTCACTAAAAATGGCTCAAAATATTATCATTTCATTTGTAGTTAATGCCAAAGTAGTGGATTTATAAAAGACAGTATTTTACCTTTAAATATTATTTACAATTACTGGTATTGTTGCATGGGAAATTCCTTTGCAGTAGGAATGTGTAAATTCAGAAAAATGTATCCAAATCAAGTAAGAAATTGGTGAATAGAAAAACTTAATAGTCATTTGTGTTCTCTAACATTTACTTTTTACTGGTCAGAAATTTTTGAAAATTCTGTTTCCTTCCTTTGTTTGTTTACCTTTTACACAGATTTCATCTTATCCGATCACTTCCACGGTACCTGACACTTTAATGATAATTACACCCTTAAATTGATGATAATTTTCTACTAATTATTAAATCAACAAGAATACCAATGTATTAGCATTTAAGGAATATATAGATTTAATGGGAAGAAAATTTAATTGACCTTTTGACTCACTAAATTTGTTTCAAAGTACCATCAGGACGTCAAAATTAAAGTGAACATTTGTCTTTACAGAAATAATTCATAAATCTTAGAAAGTTCAATTTTGGAATGTAACAAAAGGGGTGTGTCCCAAAGACTTTATGCCTATGCCATTTACCCCCCTGTGTTGATTTCCACTGCTGAGCAGGGAATGTTCCTCCATTCATCACAGCCGATGATGTCTGGCCCATTGTATAATAGAATTGTTTCCATCTCACACAGCACATTCGTAAGACAAAATTTAATCATTATATTAGACTTTTACATAAGCCCCCATCTGATGCACATGAAAAAGAGAAAAAAAGTCAAAAACATTAAATGAAAACTGCAAATGTTACTCATGGAGGAAGTTAGAAATGTAGGAAGTGCAGTACGTGAGAAAATGGCTCCTAAAATCCAGCACACCTAGAGCACTATTAGTGAATATTCTGAGTGGAGAATTAGCCCATGTGTCAGGAATAAAGCCAACATAGACAACAGGGTGATTCTCACTCCTGTGCTTTCCAGCTGCTTAAAATGCAGAGAAAACCAATTGGCCCTGCTAAGCCAAAGCAGGACACTGAGGGGACGTCTCACACATTTGAGTTATTGTAACTCAAGTGCACAAGGGGCATGCATTTACTTAGGGTTATTATGTTGTTTCACTGTAATGTTTGAAACAAATTTGCTGCTCACGTCTAACGGAGCAATGGAATTCTTTTGGAATCTGTTCTGGGTACTGACTTCATCCTGTACTTGATTGATCCTATCGTATTTATTCTTTGTGTGTGTGTTTAAGGAACATAGATTAAGCATCTACTGGGTGCCAGGCCTATTTTAGATGCTGGGATCTATTAAACTGAGACACATTCTGTAATCTCAGGGAGCTTCCGCACCTCATGTATGTGTTTATAGTTTTATGACATCATCTTAACTCTATTTCCAAATGGAGAAGCTGGGTTCCATCACCTGTCACAGTTCTGTCCAATAGAAATACAATGAGAGCCATGTCTGTGATTTAAATTTTCTAGCAGACACATTAAAAAAATAAGAAGCAATTAAAAAGAAGAGATAAAATTAATTTTAATAATATGTTTTGTTTAGCTCTTATACCCTTTTCAACATGTATAAGTGTTAATGATGTAATCCTAGGTAATAAAAATGTGTAGTTAGATGCTTGGTATTCCATTTTTCCATACTAAATCTCCAAAATTTAATGTGTATTTTATATTTATGTTCCTCTCAATTGATATTAGCCACATTTCACTGCCCTGTAGTCACATGTGGCTACCAAATTGATAAGTGAAAATTCAGATAATTGTCAACGATGATTTTAGTATTTTTCATAATGCTGCATCTAGATTTTCTAAAAATATCAAATTCTAATTTTTAATAAGGTATTTATTGTTCAAAAATATTTCTTACATAGAAACTATTACCCCGTAGTGACTTAAGGTGTTTTATTGGTTTGCCCAAAACTGGGAAAGCAAAATTTTACTTGTAGTATTTGGATGCTATTGTCATAGACCCATTTGAACCTTTAGAAAAGCATCATGGAAACATCACTTGGCCAAAATGCTGAACTTTATATATGTTAATTATTTATCAGTAACAACATAAAACTGTTAGAAATTCGGTTTTGTTTTAGTTATATTTTTATCTGGTCAGGTGGTTACTCAGTTGCTTGTTCTGTAGTTACCGCATTTGCTAACTATCATATTGCTAATACACATTTTTCTTTTAAGATGTTCAACAAGAATGATATTTTTATATTGTGAGCATAGTACATATAATTTTAATATCTCATATAGATTTTATTAAATACTGCAAAATTTTATTGAATTAGGTACTGAACAATACTGTTCACAAAGTTCTTAAATGGGAAACAATTCACATGGAAGGAGCAGGGACAGTGTATAAAACTAAAAATAGTCTAAGTTAGAGATGAAAATAACTAGATGTGATATCTGGCTTAGAAGCTTAATTTTAAGAGATAGTGTAAAAGCTGTATAATTTTCATTGTCCCTTAGAGCTACCAGTGCGTGTGCTTGTCTGGATGGGAAGGAGATTTTTGTGAACAAGAATCCGATGAGTGCAAAGTGAATCCTTGCAAGAACAATTCCACCTGCACTGACCTTTATGGAAGCTATCAGTAAGTAATATAGTGTTAGTTTTCTTTATAAAATTACTTCGAGTGCTCAGTGTCCTTGGGTTGCATACAGGTATTATTTTTACTTCATTTTTATTATTTACTTTAATTAAAATTACTGTCCAGAAGTGAAGAGCCGTTGACTGACAAGTTATTTGTCAGTTACGTAGCATTCCAATCATTTGAGATTTGTAAATAGGGAAGTCAAGTTGTCAGGAAAGAAATAAACAAATGTTAACTTAGAAATACAATTGTCAGACGTGGTGCATGTTACAAATCCATTCACTTCCTCCGAAGCATGCTGTCTCCATGCCCAGCGAGAAGTGCCACAGAGGAGGACAGAGTCCCTCAAATTAAAACTTCCAGTCAAATACCCAGAAATAATTACGAGTTTGGTTTATTTTAGTAAAATTATTGTAAATTTTATAATATAAATTATCTACATATTCCCTATTTCAATTTGATTTATTTGTTCTTAGACAAGAAGTCTGAAAAAACTGTAAATAAAATCTCTAAGTACCTATTGCTATACCAAACGCTTAACCAAATTCCTATGTACATGTATATTGGTAAATAACTTTTATTCCTTTACTTGTTTGATATGCATTGAGTCTCTCACATAGATGCAAAACTACGTATCTTGTAACCAAATTCTTTTATGGTAAAAAGGAACAGACTTGTTAAATTCGAATGCACTCAGACGATTGTTTTCTGAGGATAAATTAAAATGATTTTAGGATGTCCTCCAAAATAATTTATACAGTTTCTTTGCCTTGTGGTTATAGATGACAGTCCTGATTTACCTCAAGCATGTAAGAATTTTCACAAATATTTTTCATTTCTGGGGACTAAAGTGGGATATAAGACTCAGACTAGTCAACAGTAGACAGTTTACATCAGTAAAAGAGAATTTCAACATAGCTGGCAACGGTAGGATCAATACCTAGATGGCAGGAAGAAAAAAACTAAATTTTGGTAGTATAGAAAACTTATAATGCCGCCAATGAATAATACTTTAAAATATACAACAAAATAGAAACTGAGCTGTGTTGTGATATAATCAATTATTAAAGTTGATATATCATCACAAATGGATAGTAACAACCTCTCCATCTGTGTAGTGAAATAAATAATCAACTTTTGATAGGGTAAAAACAAAAAATTCAGTTATCTATATTTATTTAAGATATATTTATATATCTTAAATATCTATATTTATTTAAGATATATTTATTTAAGTTATCTATATTTATTAACTACAACCTAAAATATATACTATCACTTTTCCAATATTTTCTTCATTGAGACTCTGCTAAATAACTTGTTAACATGTAGATTTTTGTGTGTATGGAAGCATCGAGGCCACGAAACCCCATTAGGAACAGACCTGAGATTGAACAGATTCAATTTCCAACTCATTGCAACAGGGAGAAAACACCCTATATCAATCCGTGAGCCATCTCCGGAAAAAGGTCCTAAAAAGGACACATAAGGGTCAGCCTGCAACACGTTATTTTTGTGATGGGTTTAAGAAAGTAGGGCTTTGATCTAGATAGAATGCTGTCAGAAAATGGGCAAAATTCTATGACTACGTTCTTAATAAATATTATATAGAAGGATAAAAGACAAGAGAGCCAAATAATTGTTTTTTTAAGAGGCAGCAATCAACACATACCAGTCATGCCAAGGGAATGTTTTTTATTCTCTCGGTTTGGGTGATGTTCATATTTTTGTCTCTGTCCAGGTACGATTATCGGATAGTATAGTATTTGTCACGATCTGTCAGGGTCATAGAGTAGCCTTGTGTGATATTGAAGTTCTGGAAGTTTGTTTTGTTGACATGTTCAACAGTTTAAGAACTTGTGGTCAGGCAAGTGTACCATGTGGTATCTGGCCAGCTCCTACATAACCTGGCTCTCAGGAGCTGCTTTCCTCCTGTCAAAAATACTATCTCTACATATGTGTGAAATATACATCATTTTATGTGTGTTTCTTACTTATGGTTGTCCACCTATCTGTCCAAAATATATTTTTTTATGTATTAAATTTTAAAAAGGCTCAAATATTTATCATCTAATACAGTATTACTTTCATTTAAATAATACATATTTCTTTTGACGCAGAGGTTATAAAGATTGAAAACAACATAAGCAACAAAGTCTATAAGGCTTAATTAAAAATACTTTATTTGAATATTCATGAGACATAATCAGTCTTTCCAGATTACCCTGACATAACTAATTGTGAGCTCCTAATGACTTAAATTTATAAATGTGTCAAAAGACTTTGTCACCTTAATTAACACAAACTCTCTTAGTCATTTCATCATTCCTGAGATTTTTTGATAGATTACTGACTACTGATTATTTTCAAGATATTAAGTTTGTAATGGGGGGAACAATAAAATTAGAAGTTCTGCTAAAATAGGCCTTCTGAATATATTTCTAGTTTGTGCTTTTATACCTAGTCTATTAATATGAATATTATGTACACTTTGGCTTTATTAGATTATACACAGAAAGAGCATTCACTATGCTATTAAGTGAGATAAGCATTATTTCCCTATTCTTATAAAAATATAAGTCATTATCTAGAAATGCCCTTACCAGTTTTTTTATAAATATCACGAGACATGATTCATGTACAACTCAGAACAGTGTTACTCCCCACAAGGACCCTCAGTGAGTCCCTAAAATTACAGATATTACTAAACCCCATATAGGATTATGTAAACCCTTCAATGTACCATGGGGTTGTGTCCTGATAAACCCATCATAAGTTGAATAAAAAGAAAGGTGCATTTGTGTGTATTTAATACACTTAGTGAGCATCATAGCTTAACCTAGTCTACTTTAAATGTGATCAAAATATATACATTAGCCCCATAGTTGGGCAAGATAATCAAATACAAAGCCTATTGTATAATTGTTAAATATCTCATGTAATGTATCAAATACTGTACTGAAAGTAAGAAGCAGAATGGTTGTGTGGATACTCGAAATACAGATTCTACTAAATGAGAATCACTTTTACACCATTGTAAGGTTGAAAATTTGTCACAAACCATTGTAATTTGGGAAAGCTCTTTCCCCATTTTCCTCTCCCCCTTGAAACCACTAATCTACTTTGTCTTTGATACGTGCCAATTGTGGACATTTCATATAAATATTATAGAATCACTCAATACGTGTTCTTTTAAAACTGGTTTATTTCACATAGGATAAATTTTTCAAGATTTACATTGTGGCACCTCTGAATACTTCATTCCTTTTTACAGCAAAATAACATTATATTATACGGTTATAGGAAATTTGTTTATTCTTCAGTTGATAAATGTGTTAGTTAGTTCTACTTTTTGACTTTTAGGAATAATGCTGCTATAAGCATAAGTTTGCAAGTATATAGATGGGCATATATTTTTAATGCTTCAGATATAGAAGTGGAATTGCTGGGTAATACAGTAACTCTGTACTTAATTTTGAGAGGAACTTCGAGACTCTTTTCCAAAGTTAATGTACTATTTTACAAACCACCAACAATGTGTGAGGGTGCCAGTTTCTCTACATCTTCCAGTATTTATTGATCTCTGACTTTTAACTCTTCTAGTGGGTATGAAATGATTATCTTCATGTTCATTTGACCGTCATGTCCCTGAGGACTAAGGATATAGCTCATCTTAACATATGCTTTCTGGCTATGTGTATATCTTTTTTGGAAAATGTCTCTTTAAATCCTTTCCCCATTGAGAATTGGGTTATTTATCACTTTGATTTTGAGTTGTAAGAATTTTTATATATTATGTATACAAGTCCTTCATCATATATAATTTTCAAATTTTTTTTCCATTTTATGGGTTGTTTTTTTCATGATGGTATCCTTTGAAGCACAAATGATTTTGGTTTTGATGAAGACCAATTTTGATCAATTGTTTTCTTTTTCTACTTCGCTTTCAGTGACATAGCTAAGAAACTTCACTAATTGAAGATTTCAATGACTTATTCTTATATTTTCTTGTAGAAATTTCATAGTTTTAGCTTTCTTATTTAGGGGTACTACATTTTGAGTTTGTTAATTTTTTACATATTGTATGAGAGAAGGGTTTAACTTCATTATTCTGCAATTATCTCAAGACCATTTCTTGGAAAAGTAATTCTTTCCACATTAAATTATGTTGGTACCCTTATTGAAAATCAACCAAACACAAAAGAGGGTTTATGTCTGGAATTGCTACTCTGTTCCATTGGTGCATGTTTATTTTTTTTTCAGTACCACATTCTCCTAATGTAGCTTTTAGTAAGTTTAAAATCAGTAAATACGCATCCAACATTTTTGTCTTTCTACAATAGTTTTGGCTATGTTGGGATCTTTGCATTTTCATGTAAATTTTAGTATCAGCTTGTTAATTTCTAAAAAAAAAATTGGCAACTAGTATTTTGATAGGAATTGCAATGAATGTGGAGATTGATGTGGAGAGTATTGCCGTATTATCAGTAATAAGTTTTCCAGTACTCACGGGTGGAATGTCCTACCATTTAATTATTATTTCTTTATTTTTTAGTCATATTTTGTAGTTTCCAGCATACATTTTCCTTCTTTTAAAATGTATTTTTAAGAATTTGATTTGTTGGCTCTGCACCTGTGGCTCAAGTGGCTAAGGCACCAGCCACATACACCTAAGGTGGTGGGTTCGAATCCCCAGCCCAAGCCCACCAAACAAGAATGATGGCTGCAACCAAAAAAATAGCTGGGCTTTGTGGCTGGCGCCTGTAGTCCCAGCTACTTGGGAGGCTGAGGCAGGAGACTCGCTTGAGCCCAGGAGTTGGAGGTTGCTGTGAGCTGTGATGCCATGGCACTCTACCCAGGGGGGTAACTTAAGGCTCTGTCTCAAAAAAAAAAAAAAAAAAAAAAAAGAAAGAATTTGATTTGTTTTGATGTTGTTATGAAGTAAATTGCTCTTTCAATGTCATTTTCAAGTTGTTCTTTGGTAGTGTATGGAAGGATCTCTGACTTTTGAATATGGACCACGTATTTTGTCACCTTGGTGAATTAGTTATAATAATTCTGTATAGATTGCTTAAGATAGTCTGGATCTAATAAGAGAGGTAGTTTCCTTTTCAGTCTTGCTGGGTTTGGTTCTATTTCTTGCCTGATTTCTCTAACAACTTCCTGTACAATGTTGAATAGAAGTGACATGAGTCAATATTCTTATCTTGCTTTGAACTTGAGAGAATCACATAGTTTTCACCAATGAGTATGAGGTTAGCTATGAATTTCCCCCACCTCCACCGGGGCTGGGTTTTAACCCACCACCTCTGGCATATGGGGCTGGCGCCCTACCCTTTTGAGCCACAGGTGCCACCCATAGCTATGAATTTTTAATTGGTGCAGTTTACCAGATTCTGAAAGTTCCCTTGTATTTCTACTCTGACAGGTTTTTTTTCCTGCTTTTTCTATAAAAATATTCTAGATGCTGTCAAATGTTTTCAGTACATCTATTGATATATGTATTTTATTATCTATTCTATTAATATTATGCATTGATTTTCCAATTTTCAACCAACTTTGCTTTTTAAATATACATTCTTATTGCATATGGTGAATAATTCTTTGTGTGTATTGTTGAATTCCATTTGCTAGTATTTGGTAGAGGAATTTCAAGGCTTTCTTCATAAGGGATATTGGTCTATAGTGTTTTTTGTGTGTGTGATGTCTTTAACTTATTTTGGTATCAGGGTAGACGTGGCTGCAGAGAATGTGTTGAAAATTGTCCCCTCCTTTTTTGGAGGAGTTGTAAAAGTTTTGTATTAATTATTCTTTTAATATTTGGCAGAATTCACTAGTAATGTCATCTATTATGGTCTCATTTTATGGAAAGTTTTTTGATTATTAAACCAATTTCTTGTTATAAGTATATTGAAATTTTTTAACTTACAATGAATTTGTCTATTTCATTTAGGTTATATAATTGTTTGGCATGGAATGTTCTTAGTATTCCTTGGAATCCTTTTTATTTTGGTAAAGATGTGGTATTTTATTCCCTTTTATTTCTGATTCTAATATATATATATATGTGTGTGTGTGTTTAAATATATATATATATATATTTTTTTTTTTTTTTTTGAGACAGAGTCTTACTTTGTTGTCCCAACTAGAGTGGCATGGCATCATAGCTCATAGCAACCTCAAATTCCTGGGCACAAGAGGTCATCTTACCTCAACCTCTTGAGTAGCTGGGACTGTGGGTGCCTACCAAAACACCTGGCTAGTTTTTCCCATTTTTAGTAGAGACCGAGTGTTGCACTTGCCCAGGCTGCTCTCAAACTCCTGACCTCAAGGGATCCTCCCACCTTGGTTTCCCAGAGTGCTAGGATTATAGGCATTAGCCAACATACCCAGCTTGATTCTAATAATTTAAACCTTCTAATTTTTTATTGATTACTCTAGTTCATAGTTTTTCAGTCTTTTCAAAGAACCAGAATTGAGTTTTGTTTTTCTATTACTTTTTCATTTTTTATTTCATTAACTCAATGCTTGAATTTTTATTATATCCTTCTTTCTTGAACTGAATTTAATTTTTAACTGTAAAATGTATCTCTTATAGATTAGCATATTCTTGAACAATTTTTTAAATCCATCTGCCATTCTCTGCCTTTTGATTGGAGTGTTTTTAATAATACATGAAGACTTTGCTCCACTATTGCTCTCTTCCCTCCTCCTTTTTTATATTACTATTATGATACAAATTGCATATTTATAGCAATACACCATGAGCCCATCAACAAAATTTTAAAATTGTCTGTTTATGTTCTGTCTTATAATCATATAGAAAAAGAGCTATGAACACATATTTATACTCACATTTATATTTCCTTCTATAGTCACCATTATTGGGTCTCTTTATTTTTATGTGTGAATTCAGGTTCTACAGCGTTCTTCATTTCATCTTAAAGAACTGCCTTTACTGTTTCTTATAGGCCAGTCTGCTAATTATGAATTCTCTGATGACTTTCTTATCTGAGAATGTCCTGATTTCTGCTTGGTAATTAAAAGATCGTTTTGCAAGGTATAGAATTCACGGTTGATAGTCTTTTGCTCTCAGTACTTCTAACATGCCATTTGCGGCCTCTATTCTACATCATACCTTCTGATGAATAGTCAGTTGATAATCTCATTGTGGTTCCTAGTATGTGATAAATCACTTTTCTCTTGCTGCTGTCAGAATTCTGCTTTTATCATTATCTTTTGCCATTTTGACTATCCTATGATTAATTTTTGATGTCTTTGAATTTATTCTGCTTAGAGTTTGATAAGCTTCATCAATGCATAGATTAATTAATTCACAAAGATTTTTGTCCATTATTTCTTCAAATAACTTGTCTGCCTTTTCTTTGTCTTTCTTCTTTTGGAACTCTCACATGTGTATATTAACTTAGTCAATGGTGTTCTCATAGATTTTGTTTGATCTTTTTTCTTTCTATCTTTTTTCTTTCTAATCCTCAGGAATAATAATCTTAAGGAATTTACTTTAAATTTACTGTTTATTTCTTCTTCCAAATTAAATCTTCTCTTTTACCCCTGTTTTTGTATGTTCCAGTTTTTATATATTTCAACTCTGGTATTTCTTTGGTTTCCTTTTATAATTTCACCTTTTTTTTTGAGACAGAGTCTCATGTTGTTGCCCCCTGGTAGGGTGCCGTGGTGTCATAGATCACAGCAACCTCAGGCTCTTGGGCTCAAGCAATTGTCTTGTCTCAGCCTCCCAAGTAGCTAGACTACAGGAGCCCACCACAACACCTGGCTATTTTTAGAGATAAGGTTTTGCTCTGGATCAGGCTAGTTTCACACTCCTAAGCTAAGGCAATCTGCCCACCTTGGCCTCCCAAAGTGCTCGGATTACAGGTGTGAGCCATTGTTCCTGGCCCTATAATTTCACCCTTTGTTAATATAGTCTATTAAGCAAGGCATCAATCTCATACTTTCCTTAATAATTTAGATATTATTTCTATTTTTCTTTGAATATATTTGTTATTACTGACTTAGTATCTTTGTCAAGTAAGTTTTACTCATGATTAATTTCTTTCTTTCTTTTTCTTAATTTTTTTCCTTTTTTTTTGAGACAGAGTCTCACTATATCACCCTTGGTAGAGTGCTGTGAAGTCACAGCTCACAGCAACCTCCAACTCTTGGGCTTAAGCAATTCTCTTGCCTTAGCCTCACAAATAGTTGGGACTACAGGTGCCCACCACAATGCCCAGCTGTTTTTATATTGTTGTTGTTATTATTGTTGCAGTTGTCATTATTAATTTTAGCTGGCCTGGGCTGGGCTTGAACCTGCCAGCCCTGGTATATGTGGCAGGTGCCCTACCCACTGAGCTATGGGTACTGCTGTGTGGTTAGTTTCTGTTGATGGGTTTTATTGCTATGAATGGGCCATATATACCTGTCTTTGTATGTCTCATACTTTCTGATAATTTGACATTTTAAGTAATAAAATGTGGCAAATATGGAAATCATATCCTACTCCTTTCCAGCTGTTACAGTTTTTCTGATTGTTGTTATTGTTTGTTTAGTGTTTTTCTAGAATAGTTTGTCAGGTATAGCCATTGATGTCTCTGCATCACTAGCTCAGTGGTCGGCTAAAATATGATTTCATAGAGACTTTCATATAGTTTTTGATTTAGTCTCCCAGCCTTTAGGGAGGGACTCTGTGTGGGGAGACGTGTCTTCAACACTCAGCCAGGCAGTTTACAGAGCTATGGTATTTTTCACTTCCTGCATCCATAGGGCCTCAAGGTTAGTCCAAGATCAAAGATCAGCACCATTTCATGTCTCCTTTGGCCTGTGTGCATAGTGTTGGCATACTGCGATGTCATCTAGTTTCCTAGGAATTTGGCTAGCTTTCAAATTTGGCTCTACATGTAATTCTCCTTTTTAAAATTTTTTTTCTTTTAAGCATATTTCAGTCTTTAGTTAGACTTAACTAGAATCATTACCTCCAACAACTGCAATTTTAAACAATTGTGACTGTTTTTAACTAATTCCCTGGATATAATGCTTTTTGCATGGAGGGAGCTTTGGATTCAGATGAAACAAAGTCAGTCCCTAAGAACAGAGTTTTTCAGAGAGATACTAGAGCATTGAAATAGTAACATTCCTTGGGAAGGGTCTTTTGAGTCAGCTTCAAACCCGTCCTATAGCCTTCAATTGCTGTGAGGATGCTATTTTCACAACTGCCATAGATACAATGAGGCTGGTTTTCAAATCCATTGCAGCATTGGGAAGTAGGGGATGGGAATAATGTAAGTTACACAACTTCAAAACATATTATGCTTATGATGTTTAGTCATTTCTCTTGAGTAAATACTGAGATTATTGAAAACCTTCACTTCATTTACAGAGTTCTGAAAAAGCTTATTTCAACTATCTTTGCCAATGTTCTTTTATTATGAAAGAGTACAATTTTCAGAAGTTCTTCCTCTATTACAGAAGTGATTCTATCAAATTATATTTTATATTAATCATATTGAGGAAGGGGGGGGAGTTAGGAGGAAGGGGCAGGAAGAAAGGGAAAGAAAAAAATAAATATGGGTTCTACAATCGGTGACTGCATATCAAGTTTGGGTCTATCTGTAAGAATTAGAATTAGAGTAAATAAGTTTACTTAATATTCCCAAGCTTCCAGTCTCCTTATATATAAAGTAGAGGTAGCAATATCTCATAAGATTGTGGTGACGGTTAAATAAAATTCCCTTGGCAAAGTTTTTAGCTCAGTTCTTAGCTATATATATATTATATATATCTATTACATATCTATATAAAATAGCATATATATCTAAGTACACTCTAATTATCATGCGTTTTTTTTCTCTTTTGTTATCTTGAGTTTCTCTTCTGATCTTTAGGTTTTATTATTCATAATACTTACTTTGTTTTCAAAAATATGTACATGGCCAAACTACAATGGCATCTTATAAATGCTTGGTCTTTTAAATCATGTAGATATCAGCTCATTCCATTTTATGTACGGACAGGTGCAGCAAATAAAGAACACTAAAAAGTTTAATCATTACTTTATAATTAGAGAGAGTTTATGTAGTTAACGTTTAGGGCTCTCTGTAGTCTCACAAATTTCAACTTAGCCACACTTTTAAGAGTTTCAAAGGACACCATGACTATTACATTTAATTTCATGAAGAGTCCTTCTAAAGAAAGACTACTGAAAATTGCAAAGAATATCCTCAAACTTCACACTGTTTGGTCAGCACGACGTACCATAGGGAATGCTTAATATAGCATATTTTAATAGCTTAAATGAGAATCGCATTTCACGGATTGTATGCTTATATTCCTTGAGAAGAAAACGTCAGGAAGATGAGCATTTGTTGGAGTATCAGATCAGCCTCTTCAGGTGATCCGTGCGTCCTGAGTTACTGAACTCCTTTCAAGGGCTCATGTCTCTAAACAACTGGAGTTAACATAGTTTAGTATTTACACAGTTTCAAAACATTTAAAAGCAAATTGGGCTAGGGATGTAATTTGAATGCTGACTGCAACCTGCCTTCTGCTATTCCTGGCACGGTTTACAATTTAACTGCCTTCTTTATTTCTGATTTTTCTTCCCCCAAAGCAGAGTCAACAGCTTTAGCTACAGATGGGGCTCTGTATGCCAGTTATTGGGCCCAGATGCCACACTCTGGAGCATGCTTTGCCAGTAGCATCTGGCTCCTTTGCTGCCTGTGCAATTGGTGTCTGCGATGATGCTTTGGTCTGCTTTTCTTATGGACACTACAAAGTAGACTTTCAGACAACACGAAGGTTTGCTCCCAGTCCTCTGTAAGATTTTCCTTTTCTTTTTCTCACTTTATATTTTATGAGAAATTGTACTGGATGCCTTATGAAACACTGCCCATTGAAACTTTTCATGTTTCTTAGAAGCATGTATTAAAACATTTTTAATGGACATAATGACTTTTAAAGTCTGAAATTTAATAAATAAACATTTATGTTGACATGTGTATTTTACATGTAATATATTCAATGAAAAATATGAAAATTCTGATGGGATACTGGGAATTACTTTACTATTTTTTTTTTGCCTATTTATTAATAGAGGTCCTAAGTGTTAATAAGAAAATCACAATAAAATTTTAATCCAACCAACAGCCATCTATGATATAACGTCTACCTTTAAGAGTTAGAAGGTTTTTCTTTACAAAAACCTGAGCTTTGGGCAAAATGCGTGCGTGTGTGTGTACATAGGCTTTTTATCCCTCTTGAGATAATGGCATCTAACAAAAGTTTAGTTTACAGATATAACATAATAAGCACAAGCAACTTTTAATACTTTTCAATCATAACCTATATTTTTGGGTGAATTATATGTAACCCCTACATATGTATGTGTGTATATTCATAGAATAAGTTACTAGAAGTGAAATTACTGTATCCACATTTGTATGCATTCCAGATTTGAATAGATTTTGTCAAATTATCTTTTAAAAGTATTTAATATTACATTCATAAAGCAACTAATGAAACTATCTGTAGCAGACACTTGTAGGTTAGATCAATTTTGTGTTGGAATGAATCACTAAGTGAGGTTTTCTTCATGCCCACTTGATATATTAAAGACCCAAAATAGATTTTTTTTTCATTATCTTACACAAAAATTTGCAGAGTTTGAAAGTGGTAACTCCATACATCAGAACAAGGTTTGTGTGACTACAACCACGATTTCAGGTTACTGTCATCTGGTCTTTCTTGTGATATAAAATCAGACATATATTTCCACTAGCTACCTCTCAGTTCCCAAGGGAGAGCAGCCATTAGCATAATTCTAACAAACCTGTGAAAGGCTAGATAATTATTCTTTTCTAAATGCAAAGGTTGGAACTTCTTATAGTCACTATTTTACCAAAAAAGAATAACTCAAGGAGTAAAGTATACTTTCATTGACAGATAAATACATCCTATGACCTAGGGCATAGAACTCACTTATTAAGTAAAATTCCTTTTAGCTAATGCAAAAAGGAAAGAAAAAGGAAATCAGTATCTTGTAGTAAGTCTTTTATGTTATATGGAATGAGGCGTTATATTATTTAAAGATAGATACTGACAAGCTAAAAAGGTTTTGAAAAAAACACATTTTGAATGAAGAATAAATTCTCTTACTTCGTTAAAACTAAATTGAGAAAAGAGAGGGTTTTTTTGTTTCTTTGTTTGTTTTTCAGACAGAATCTCACTCGGTTGCCCTGGGTAGACTACCACTGCCTCACAAGTCACAGCAATCTCTAACTCTGGGGTTGACTGATCCTCTTGACTCATCCTCCCAAGTAGCTGGGACTACAGGCACTTGCCACGATGCCCAGCTAGTTTTTCTATTCTTAGTAGAAATGGGGTCTCACTTTTGGTCAGGCTCGTGTTGAATTCCTCAGCTCAGAAGATCCACATGCCTTAGCCTCCCAAAGTGCTAGGATGATAGGAGTGAGCCACAGCACCCAGCCTGAAAAGAGAGTTTTGTTAGGTGTATATATTTTCCAGAAGAGGTCAAGTTTCTGGTTGTTTCCTACCTTTTAAAAACCTCCACGCAGATTTCCCTCTGTACTACTTTGCCAGTGCAGCCTTTGCCATTTCCTGACTTCTGCTGCATCCCCGATCTCTGTCTTCATCTTCTTCTTTTTTTTTTTTTTTCCAGAGACAGAATCTCACTTTGTCACCCTTGGTAGAGTGTCATGGCATCCCAGCTCACAGCACCTCAAACTCTTGGGCTTAAGCGATTCTCTTGCCTCAGCCCCCCAAGTAGCTGGGACTACAGGTGCCCGCCACAATGTCTGGCTATTTTTTTGTTATAGTTGTCATTGGTGTTCAGCAGGCACAGGCTGGATTCAAACCTGCCAGCCCCAGTGTATGTATGTGACTATCTCTTAACCACTAAGCTACAGGTGCCAAGCCTCTGCCTTCCTCTTCTCATTGTGTTCCTCCCGTGTGCGTGTCTATCTTTGGGTCCAAATTTCCTCTTTTAATTAATAAGGATATTGATCATTTTGAATTAGTTCTCACCCAAATGAATTCACTTTAATTTTAATACCCCTGTAAAGACCCTGTTTGCAAAGGAGGTCCTGGGAATTAGGACTTCTGGATCTTCTGGGGGTGGGGAACACAATTAAACCTGTAACGCACGCTGAGTGTACCTATTAAAACGGGCAGGGTCCCACCCTGGGGGCAGGGTCCTTTAAGACCTGGGGAATCAGCAGCCATTGACTGGGTAAAATGAAAGTAAAAGCAGGGAGAGATAAAGGGATAGGACACACGGAATAGAGTTTTCAAAGGTGGGAACACAGGACACCACTAGCACATGCAGCTTCACCAAGCAGCCCTGAGTGTTCCATTCAGCATGTGTTGAGGGCTATTTTCTCATTTAGCCGAGAGGATAAGCTGAAGCAGGGAGTAGAGCATCAGCAGTTTCTCTGAGTGATCATGTTAGTTCTCACTCTGTCTATAATCACTGACTTTAAGTGTCTAAACAGCCTTGAGAAATCTGGAACCTGAGCCTTGTCTGGGGGCCACCTTCTGTCTGTGGTCACACACAGATCTCTTGGAGGGGGAGATTGGACCCTCTGCTAGTTTCTCCGTGGAGCAGACACTGTGGTATCAGTTCTCCTTTGAAGAATGGGTACAAAAGAGGAATTTTCCCTTGTCTCCACTGGAGGCGTTCCCCTCCACGGTTAGTGTATAACCCCTCCTGCCCATCTCACAGGGCTTAAGCTGTTTCCTTCTCTGCCCTGGCCATTATACAAATCTCCACAATGAGAATTTACTTCTGGAAGGTTGTTGACTATTGAATGGGCAGGTGTTGGCCTTGTTAATGTTCCTTCCAGGCCTTGCATGCAGCTTCTGCTATGGCCCCTGTTCTTCAGAGCACTTACAGACCCAGCAGGGGTGTTTGCAAGCTGTACCCCTTATAGGCCAGGCTTTTAGTAAAAGCAGACACTGCTTAGAGACGTAAATTAACTGTTAGTTTTAAAAGTAAGCTACCTAAATTGCTTTCATTCTGCATTGCTCAGCTTATTCCTCTGTTTTTCTCCCCTTTTCCAGGGGGTGGTTTCCCTTGCCAAGAATGGGATCTTCAGTTCCCATTCTCCCTGCCCCTATGGAATAGCTGCCAATGTATAAATTTATAAATTTATAATTTTATAACTTAACATAGTTAAACATAAAATCTTATGAACTGTATTCTAGAGCTATATAAGATCGTGTTTAAAGATTATTTCTATTATTTTAAAAAATACTTGGAAAAATGAATTCAGTATTATCTCCTTATTTCACATAGAACCATAGTACAAAGTCTAAATGAAAAGTGTTGTCTTGTTGTCAATTAAAATGATAATAAAATTCGAAAACTAAATTAAAAAAACTAATTGTCTTAGAATGAGCTTTGTTTGCTTGTCTTATAACATTTGTTTTAAACAAATGTTGACTTGTTTTATGCAAATCCCTAGAAATTATGAAATTTAAAAATGCAAAAACAGAACATGACAAAACAAAACTAAAATTATCCAGACACATAAAATTAAAATTATCCAGACTGAAAGCCATCAGTCACTGTTTGCTTCAGATTCTATGTTGCATGTAAGCCCAATGACAATGGCAAGCCTAACATTGAAAATTTAGGATTATGGTATTTGCTAGTAAAATTATTTTTATTAAGCTATGGGAAAAAAGTAATAAGTATTTGTTTAAAAAAAGAGAAAGGAAATAGATAAGAACTTTTATACTGAAAAATCTATATTTTCTCTTTTCTAAAAGGTGATTAATCAGAATTTGATATTACATTATTAAAGAAATAATATAATCAAGTACATGAAGTTCATAATTTTCTAATATCTCAAAGTAGTGTTTTTGTCTTACTGTTTCTTCTTTTCCTTTTGGGGGAGGGTAGGGAATGTTTTAAAAGAAAGAATCTTTCATAAGGCATTCAATTGTTTTTGGATTTTAATTGTAATAATAAAAAATACACATGTCTATGCAATTAAGGAGTTGGATCAATTATATTTACCTGTGTAACTAACACCAAAATCAGAATATAACACAGATCCATCAAGCCAGCAGCTCTCGCTAGCATCTGCGTAGGGCATTTCTGCCCTCATTTCTCCTTTTATTTTTGGGCTTTTGAAAATATTGTCCTTGTAATTATTTATGGGTAAACATTTATAAAACATCAATAATTCTTGTTTTAGTATGAGAAGTATTTAATAATGTAATATTTCATAAAGATAAATGAAGATAGTTATATATTGTGTTTATCTTCACAAAGTTTTCATGGAATTTTCCTTTCTTTTTTTCTTTCTTTCTTTTCTTTTTTTTTTTTTGAGACAAGGTCTCAATGTTTTGTCCAGGCTAGAGTGAAGTGGCATCATTGTAAGTAACTGCAGTTTCACTCTCCTGGGCTCAAGCAATCCTACTTTCTCAGCCTTCTGAGTATGTGGGGCTACAGGCACAAGCCATCATACTGCTAATTTTTCTACTTTTTGTAGAGATGGTGTCTCACTCTAGTTCAGGTTGGTCTGGAATTCCTAACCTCAAGTGATTCTCCTGCTTTGGCCTCCAGAAATTCTGAGATTATAGGTGTAAGCTAATACACTTGGCTAGAACCTTTTGAATTTGGTTTTTATTATACTTATGGGCAGATTATTTACCAATATTATTTCTATTTTATACATAAGAATACCAAAAATTACATAGAACAGTTTGCTTTTCCAAGGACATATTAGTTATTAGAGGGATATAGTATTTAGGGCTTCTTTCTCCATAGCTCTTAAAATTTTCCCTAATTTCCGATTGTTACTTGCCATTGTTTGTCAATTCAGTGATAAAACGGTTATGTTTTCCCTTATACTAAGGAGTTTTGACATAAATTCAATGATAAAAACTTATGGCTACACTTATTATTTTAAATTATTTTACTCTATAGAATTGATTATATAATTCAATCAATACCTTTTCTTACTGTATCTCCAGGTAACTGAGAGGTTGTATTGTTTTGTTTATGGTTATTTCATCTTTGTAGAGGGCTTTTCTTCTGAGATCAAAATAACTGTTTTGCTGAATAGTCTGTGGATATTTGATTAATTCATCTATTAATTAAATTTTTTGAGACAGAGTCTCCCCTCTCTGTCACCCTGGGTAGAGTGTCATGACATTTATAGCTCACTACAACCTCAAACTCCTGGGCACAAGCAATCCTCTTGCCTCAGCCTCCAAAGTAGCTGGGACTAAAAGTGCCCCTTAAGCCCAGCTAGTTTTGCTATTTTTAGCAGAAATAGGGTCTTGCTCTTGCTCAGGCTGGTCTTGAACACCTGAGCCCAAGCAATCCACCTGCCTCAGTCTCTCAGAAGGCTAGAATTATAGGCGTGAGCCACAGCACCCAGCCAGCCTAAACATTCTTTTTTAAAAAAATTCTCCAATATTTATTTATTTATTTTATTATTTCGTCATGATTTTCAAAGTAAATCACAATAAACACATGTTATACTGCAGTAATTATCTAAAAATACCTACATTTTAGGGTGTGTCTCTTTTTTTTAAAGATTTTAAATATTACATTTGTACTTTAATCTTTGCTGAATCAGGCTGTATGTTGTTTGAAGCTACTTATTGTATTTTGAGAAATTAGAAAAGTGATTATTGGGGAGTTTATTTCACATAAACTATATTAAGTTTCTAAATTTCCCTATGTGTCTTTAAAATACATTAGAGATTTAGGATTTTTATGATCTTGTGGCAAGTCATAGATCTTGCTTTAGATAATGATCAAACATGCAGCTATTATGTAAACTTAGAATAAATAATGAACATAAATGGCTATTAAAATATTCTTCAATTAAAATAAATTTATTAAAGGCCAAAAATTGTTTGGGGGATTATTTTTTATTTATATTCATTATTTAATTTAATTTATTTAATTTCTGGGACCAAATTTTACACTGGTTTACTTTTAGGTTTCTCAAGTACAACAAGTTTTTTTTTTTTTTTTAATTGCTGTTCCTTTCTGTCTGGAATACTGTATTCTGGGCGGTGCCTGTGGCTCAAAGGAGTAGGGCACTGGCCCCATTTGCCAGAGGTGGAGGGTTCAAACCCAGCCCCAGCCAAAAAAAAGAAAAAGAACTGGAAGACTGTTTTCTTTTCTATCTCTTACCTCTGTTCTCAAGGACCCTAACCTTGGAAATTAGCTAAAATTAGCCCACTAATTAGACTTGGAAATTATCCCACTTTTCCATGGTGAGCTATAGGAAACCTCACTAACCCTCTAGACACTCAGTGCAACGTGCCACGTTAGTTTCTTCTTATGCACTTCCAAATGGTGAACTTGGTTAATTATCTAGGTATGAATTTTTCCAATGTTTTTGTCAGTTCTTTTTATTGGTGCCCTGGCCTCTCTTCGTCAGAGACACTATGTCTACCCTCAGAAAAATGTGTAACCCCATTTGTACTTTGCTGTTTTCTTTATGGCATCATCTGCATACCTTGGACTGACATGTCTCAGGTTTCACTTCCACTTTTGACAAGTTTAACAAGAAATTTAATGCTTGTTGGTCGCTCTAATTCAAGCTCTGGCATTGTCATGATGGCACACAAAAACAATAATGAATGCCATTCAGCAAAACTCTGCTACGTGAGAACTCGAGCAAAGCTGTGAGACGCTGATATCCCAAGGTTTTGAAACCTTACTGAGTTGTTTGTACAGAGCTGCCAACAAAGCATATGGTGGCAAGTTCCAGAACTTAATTGTTAGACTTCATGGAAGTGTATCCATATCATTATCTATATGTGTTACTTTTCTTAAGGATATTAAAGAAAAGATTTCTATGGCTTTATGAATCAGAGGTTTTATTTTTTAAAAATGCATCTGAATGTGAGAAGATATGATCAAATCTATGTTAACAAAGGATATATATGATATTTAGAATTTAAAAACATCACAAAGCCAAACATATTATTTAAAAATATATACATTAACACATGGTGAAGAAATATTTAGGAACAATAAACCAAATATTAGAAAAGTGGCTCCCTTGGAAATAAAATAGAAAAAATAATATTATTGGGTAGGGCTCCTCAAATCATTTAGGAGTACTCTAATAATGATGGGATATAATTCTATAATAGAAGGTCAATATAAAAAAGCAATTAGATGAATTTAAAAATGTTATTCTTTAAAGCATCTGAAATACGAACAAAATCATCAAATAAAATGTTGAGTTACAGATCTGTGCCCATATTTTAGATGGTATTATATCAATGGGAGATATAAGATGTAAATGAATTCCATTATGGATCTCTGGATATTTATGTTTATAGATTGTGTTGATTTCAGACTTAAACTCTTACTTTGATTCTCCCAGGCAAAACTACCCTATTTGCATTTCAGTTGGTGATTTCTAAAGAACTGAAGAAATTGAACCTATCGGTGAAAAACTATTTCCATGTTCATTGAATTATTAAAATAATCTTAGTGACTTTTCTTTCATATATTGATCAAACATAAACATTATAATGAATTAAAATTACCCAATAAATTTCAAGTTGTTTTTAAATATTATTTTTATATTCCCAAGAATAATGTATGTATATGTGTGTGTGTATGTGTCTATACATGCACACATATATATGGTATATACACACACACATATAAATATATATAATCAGATGATTAAGTTTGAGAACTCATCCCAGAAAAAGTGCTATGTACTTCAGGGTTGAATATCACTACAGGCACCTCCTACGTACTTCCCTTGACCACCCAGTATGATGGCTCTGATGACTATTCCAGCAGAAGAGTTCCAAAATTGCTTTGAAGGGTGGACTAGAAACTGGTGTCAGTGCACTGCTACTCCCAAGGCGAGTACCTGAAAGGTGCTATATGCAGAATAGCTCAAGAATCTCACTGTGGCGAGTAAAATAAGCCACACTGGCTGCACATTTACATCCCGTGATATTAACTGAAAGTAAAGCATTACGTCTAGAGGCTGCCTCATTAAAGTGGAAAACGGCATTTCTCATGAGACCTTAAAAAATATTATAACTCTTTGGCTTTAATTGCATCCAATGTGCATGCTAAATCAATGCTAATCAATTTAAGTCTGTGTCCTTAAACCAGACCCTTCAGGGAAATGAGTAAACTTGGCTGCGCACTGAAACCATTTAGGACAGGCTGAGGCCTGAGAGATTCAAACTTAATCTCTCTTGAGTGAAATCTGAGTTTCAGGAGATTTTTAAGCTAGTAGGTGATTCTCATATTCAGCCAAAGTTGAAATTCACCGTCTTAGAGCAATCAGACGCACACCTGGCATTAGATATCAGCATAAGATCAACTGCTCACTTAAGATGTGAAATACAAAGGAAGGCGAATCTACCTGAATAAAATTAGTTATGTAAGGAAACAGGTAAGAGAGAATGGGGACCATGGAGGTCACTGGTAACAACCATACTTCCTTTCTAGTTATGTAATATCTATAATCTGAAATTCAAAATAAAATGATTTTGTCATAGAAAAATTGCGTTTTTCATTTAGAGTTTAAGAGGATACAGTTAGGTATGATAAATGATATTAGATCAGGCCCTAGCATGTGGTATGGACTTGTCTATGGACAAGTTTCTTGTTTCTTCTTGTTCCTTCTTTCCATAAGGAAAGCAAGTAATTATTTAAAAAAAAAACCTATATATTTGTGTTCCCGACTATTAAAACTTTATGGATACAATATAAATGGAAAAACAGTAAACTGCAATGGTCATAAAAGTTAAAGAGTCTCTTTATTTCAATTAAAATGAACATAATACCTGGTATTGATATAGCTGTTATCCTCAAAACTATAAACATACTTGTGACAAATGTGCTTAAATGGAGACATCAAAGAATTATATTAAGATGAAAATGTGTGGGATAAAGGTAAATATTTTACTTTATTAATAAGAATAGCAAAGTAGTCATTCACTAAACAAGTTACTAAGGATATGGGTTACAGACAGATAAGGTTTGATGGAAATTAATAAGCAAGTTCAATAAGGTGGACTCTTAAACTGAGTGATCAATTGGACAACGGCATAAATGTCTTGGGCAAGAGACTGAAGAATAGATCAGAGAAGCTTAGCTAGCAGAGCTCCATACCTCGGAATTTTATGGACTTCACAATTTGACCTTCCTGTAGCAATGGAATTAATAAATTACTATTTATTCTGAAGTTTTACTAAATATAGTATAGACATAAATACTTGGGGTTTTTTTGGTTTTTGTTTTAATTTAGCATCATTGTTAAACACTTGCATTAGGAACTCTGGAAAAAAAAGTTAAACCCAAGCATGTACTACTTGATATTAGAATATATTTTGCTATCTGGAGCAATTTGAAATAGTATATATTAGCTTATGGATGCCTGGTGCTCAAAATATATATATATTAAGAGATCATTTACTTTTATTAACTTATAAGCTTTGGAGGGCAAAATAATTATTTGTCAACTTGATATGGCCAATTTTCCAGGTCTAAGTTTGGCTTATTGCTCCCACCATATAACTTTTTTACTATAACTAGTCAGCTTGAGTTGACATTTACTCTCTGCTAAAGACATCCCCAAAGGGAATGGAATTTTGTAGAATTGATGTCATTCTACAAAATCTTTGAGAATCTCTACATTACTTCATGGGAAGTCTAACATCTGACTGTTGAATGTATTTGAAGAAATAATAAACTGTGCTTCAACAAATACCTCAAATTCTTCATATCACCAAAAATGAATTTCTATGAAATCATTAATGAAATAATAGTCTAAAAATTCTAAGATGTCAAATTCATCATAATTATTTAAATGGACTTTGTCTATGTGTTTTAAGATAAACAACAAAAACGAATCAACACATGAAAAAATGCTCATCATTTGTAATCGTTAGAGAAATGCAAATCAAAAATCAGCCCACATTACAAAGTACCAAAACTGCAGATGCTGGTGTGGGTGTAGAGACAAGGGAACACTTCTACACTGCTGGACTAGTTGCAGACTAATACAATCTTATGGAAAGAAGTATGGAGAATCTTCAAAGAACTAAAAGGTGATGTTCCATTTGATCCTGCAATTCCATTACTAGATATCTACCTAGAAGAACAAAAATCGTTTTACCACAAAGACATTTGCACCAAAATGTTTATTGCAGCCCAATTCAGAATTGTCAAGTCATGGAAGCAAACTAATTGCCCGTCAACCCATGAATGGATTAACAAATTGTGATATATGTATACTACAGAATACTATTCAGCCATAAACGAATGGAGAATTTATATCTTTTATGTTTACCTGGATGGAGCTGGAACCCATTCTTTTTAGTAAAGTACCTCAAGAATGGAAAAAAAAAGTATCCAGTATACTCAATACTATTATTAAACCAATATGTAAATACTTACACACTCATGCAAATGACAAAACACAAATATAGTAAGGGGGAGGGCAGGATACAGAGGGCAGAGGAAGGGCGTGGGCAACTGGTGGGAGGAGGGAGGACATTTGGTAGGCTCTCACCTAATGTGCACAATGCAAGGATATATTTCAAAATTACTAAGAGTAGAGTTTAAGTGTCTTACCACAAAAATAAATAAACAAAAATTGTAAACAAAAAAACTAATAAAAAGAAGGAAGACTGCATCATCTTGGCAACAAAGAGTGAAAGAATATCATTGCTAGTAAATCATCTAACATAAAAGCATCACTCTGGTCCCCATTGCTTGATTCTTGCTTGACTACCTTATGTCTTAACTTGCTTTTTTCCAAGAGCTTGTTTTGCAGAACTGGAAGAGTACTAAGCCAGTATGAAGAGGGCACACAGGTCCCTCAGCATCTGCCAGATGACATTCTGAGAAGTCAGAAAACACCAGCCAAACAGAAAGGATCTGCTCTGGAAAACAACTGTTTTCCATACAGAGGTGACCGACTTTCTTGCTTGAAAGATTTAGAGTTGAAAGAATAAGAGTTGTCTTGGGCCACACATTAAATGCACAAACACTAACAACAAAGGATGTGCAAAAACAGAAGGTGTGTGCATGTTTTTCACAATATCTGACACCGCAGATAAGCAGAACAGTCTTCACATAATCTGCATGAGGCCCTCAGGCTGTAGGTTGGACACCCCTGCATTATCATTTCACAAGAACAAATGCTTTGGAAAACAACTGCCTTTCATTATCATTTCATAAGTGCTCTGCTCTTTATAATCCCAATAAAAGCCCATGTCACTCATCCTTTTGTGTGGCATTCTTTCTGCTTTTCATACCCTGCCCTTTCCTCCCTTGGAAAATAAAATAAAATCTTTACTTCTAAGCCTGCTTAAATCTTTGGGTAAAGAATGCCTTCTCATCCTGTGGAATAAGCCCCATAACAGAGAGGAACACCATGCCCTTGCCAGAAACATTGAGAATATGAGAAACATATAGTGTGGGAGAATTAGACTGGAAAACAAACAAAACCAAGCTGGAGCACCGACTCCTATAAATGTTCTCAGTATAATGATGGAGAATCTGGTTAAGTGCTAATCTTATCTCTTATTTTGGAGATAAGAAGGCGAGAGAGGCAGATATCTCTTGCACCTTTGTAGGCCAACTGGGTTCATAAATTGCTAATCTGGAAAGCTTCAGGACTTGTGAAAAGACTGTTCCAGCAGAAATTTGGCAGGCAAGAGAGGCTTCTCACTGGTCCAGCAGTGCTCTTTATGCCAGAGAGAAGACAAGCACGGGAGAGGAAGGTGGGCACAGTCACGTCATCACTTTGGCAAAGATACCAACCTGAGCCGAAAGTCAAATTGATGAATGACACTTAGTGTTGTCACCTGGTTCCAAAGATGCCCTGCCGAGACATGTGAAATGGATAGTCATCACAATTTCAATGCATCATGATAAAGGAATTGAACAACCACCAGTGGACAGTGAGAGGACCCTGAAGAAAACGCACGCTCCTTCTTTATAAGCAAGTTCTATGCCTAGACAGATTTCTACAGATAAAAGAGGAAACTAAGCAAGCAAAAGAGAAAACAAGAAGGTGAGGTGCTGACCAGTGTTACAAAATAAAAGGAGGTTTTAAAATTAAGTTGAGAAGGGCAGCCCCTGTGGCTCAGTGGATAAGGCTCCCGCCCCATATACCAAGGGTAGCAGGTTCGAAACTGGCCCCAGCCAGTTAAAACAGCAGTGGCAAATGCAACAAAAAATAGCTGGGTGTTGTGGCAGGCACCTGTAGTCCCAGCTACTCAGGAGGCTGAGGCAAAAGAATCCCTTAAGCTCAAGAATTGGAGGTTGCTGTGAGCTGTGACAGCACAGCTCTCTGCTGAGGTTAATAAAGTGAAACTCTGTCTCAAAAAAAAAATTAAGCTGAAAGATGCTTTTGAAAAATAAATTGTTTTATTCTAAAAGCATTGTATACATTAAGTGACAAAGTTACTATTTTGGCATTAAGTAAAAAATACTATCTTCCTTTCCCCACCCAACTCACTTCTCCAGAGTTCCATATTTAACAGTCCTAATCAAAGTATCATTATATTTCAGTTACTTTTGACACTGCCCGACCGGCGGGCAGTGTCGGGGAGTTCGTGATGGGCGTATGAGAGGGAGAAGGAAAGGGTGGACACAATGACACAACCACTCATACAGTATAGGGAGAAGGCTGAGCTGCAGCTGTTTATTAGGGATCCCTACAATCTTATATAGGGTTAGTTGAGGGGGAGTGGTTACTTCATGAAGCTGAATCTATATAAGGCTAGGAATGTAGTCTTTGGCCTATGATAGGTTTAAAATGTGAGGGGAGGGCAGAGGGGTTATGCTGTCCTGAGGGGAGGGGCCCTGCGCTGTGCTCTGCGTTTCTGTCTAAGTCTTGTACAATGTAGCTAGTTCTATCCGGTTTTCTTACCAGTACTGGTCTCTTTATCTGGCCTTTTCACGTGGGGGTTGAATTAGGCTAGCACTTCCTCTTACAATGTAGTTTAATATTTCTGTTAACTCTTACAACTTTTCTAAGTGCTTTACAGGTATTAGCTAATTTAGTTCCCACTTGAAAAAGTTATGTTATTGGGTTCATCTGTAGGAACTGAGATGCAGAGAAATAAATTTCTTAAGTGTGCATAGCTAGTGGAAGATGGACAGGGTTTGCATCTAAAGCATCTGACCCTTTGAGGATGTTTTTACTCCTTATTCCTTATTGCCTCTCATCTGCTTCTAAAGGCTTTCTGTGTATACATAATACACAGACAAACATTATGACATAATTCAAACCACAAAGTCTGTATGTTTTATGTATTATATAAGATGATTATCTTGTAAATCTTCATATGTAAACATATCTCACTCATTTGAATTGTTGCAGTGCTGTAATTCCCTCTCACTGTGTCCCACATTCGTTTTTTTTTCTTTCTATGTATCCATGAATAGATGCATGACCACATGTTCTTTTGACTTTGTGCCACTGCAGACAGTGAAGCAGACAACTCTGAACACATATCTCCGTGCTCTTTCATATATGTACTTCTAGAAGTAGAATAAAAGCGTTGCCACTCATCATAGTGAATGTACTACAAATTCAATTCCCAAGGAAACAAAGCTTGAGATGGAGATTGACATGCAGGAATGAGTTTGTGGACAGCTCTTTATAGAAGTGCAGTGTTTTCATACATTATTTATATCTCAATAAAGCTTTTTCTACAAAAAGGAAAGAAAATATCTGGGGGAGAATGAAAGGTACAGAATTGAGCAGAAGCGGAGAATGAATTGTGATTCCAAGACCAGGGAGCCTCACCAGTCCTATGGCAAGATCTAGAGCGGGGACAGCCCAGTGATGCTGCTCACGTGTGGTGAAGGGGCTCAGGCTTTAACCCCTGCATCATCCAAAGACGGGATATGGGCTGACCCCCAAGACCCAAGGAAAGAGAGTCACCTCAAATGAAGCGATTCTTTCCTGCCGAGTACATTCTTTGTAACTGTCAACCACCAACCTTTCCAGGAGTCAGAGAAATGAGGGCTTCCGGGCTAGGCTGACCAGCTTCCACCAGAAACCATCCTTTCTACCCTTACTTGCTTGCTTCTTATCAGTTCTAGAAAGTTCTGCTTTGGAATTCTGATGGTACTCTTTTTTGGGAAAAATTACATAAAAATGATTACTAAAATGAGTTATAGCACTGACCTCTGCAGCCGGTTGAGAAGTGACACACTTCATCTCCCATCTGTCGTCCCATTTTATATTTTCTTTTCCAGCGTGACATCTTTCTGTTTTTGCTCTAACTCTAGGAATCTGTGTTAGGGTTCTTCTACTGTGGATTGCCACAAACTTTCTAAGATCTGTTGCCATCACAAATGCTGTAATACCTCTAAAACCACAGAGCCTGTTGATTCTCTGATGGTGCAAAAGGCAAGTCTACTCACACTTCAGCCTGAACCTGGTACCAAATCTTTTCCTACTATGAGACTCATTCCTGCCAGCATCTGTAGCCCTAGGTGAATGGGTCAGGTGATATTTCTGTTATAGGTGGTTTTCTCCTGGGCACGCGGGCTCTCCTATAGTCAGTGAGTTTAGAGTCTAAAAAATAGACAAAGGATCATGATTTTTATGGGGGAGGGGGATGAGAATCAGTCTTGTTTGGAATGCCTGCTCTCAGCTTCCTAATCATCCATTCTTAATTTATTTCAATTGAGTACATTGAAGAACACCCTTGTTATATTTCAGTCGATGCTGCCCTTACAGGCAGTGTGTTCTGTTACGTGTCTCCATGGTTTTCCTCGGGTAGAGGTTGCCCTGAACGTCCTCTCTCACCTTGGTGCTCATTGTAACAGTGCCCAACTTGTTCTCAGGGTTATGTGCTGCCAACCTGGTATTTTTAAATTTTATCCCCATTGCCTAAAGGGAGCCTATTTTAACAACGGTGTTTCCTACATTCATTCCTGGACAACAGTGAGAGACCAATTTTTTCAGTGAAGTTTATGATCTTCTGGAAAGCATAATCTTTATCACTTGGATTCACAGAAAGGCCCGCAGGCCCTCCTGCAGAACATGATCGGTTTGGGGGCCTTACGTAAAGTGGGTGGCTCATTTTTATGAGCTTATAATTCTTTTTTTTTTTTTTTTTTTTTTACCATTTACCATGGTAATTCTGGTATTTCTTTAGTTAGCGTTGGCTATCAATTTCTCTCACACTTCCAAAAGCCTAGGCTAGGAGTGTGTTAGATGTAATGTTAGCACCATCTCCAGATTTATACTGGTTCCTTTAGCATAACCTTTTGGATATGATGGTTTGCCAGTGTTAAATTCTCTAATTATATTGACATCCAGACTCTGAAGGTTATCATATATAGAAAACCATTGTAAAAGATGATGGTATTCCAACAATCAATACAAAATAATAATTTAAAAATATAAATGACTGGGCAGAGCCTGTGACTCAATGAGTAGGGCCCTATATACCGAGAGTGGCAGGTTCAAACCTGGCCCCAGCCAAACTGCAACAAAAAATAGCTGGGCATTGTGGTGGGCGCCTGTAGTCCCAGCTACTCAGGAGGCAAGAGAATTGCTTAAGCCCAGGAGTTGGAGGTTGCTGTGAGCTGTGTGATGCCACAGCACTCTACCAAGGGCAACAAAATCTCTTTTCTATCATATATATATATATATGTTTTGTATATATAATATACAAAACAAAAACATTAAGAGAAAAAAATAAAAATTTTGCCCCAAATTCAACTTGAGTTTTCTTGCTAAAATCTTTGCCCATAGTTCTAGCAATGTATTCTAGTATTACCATTTCTAATGATGCTAGCCTTAAACATACATTTAAATGGATTAAAAAATTACCACTCTTTTTAACCATGTATCTGAATTGTTGGCCACAATTCATTTTCCAGCAGTGTCATCAAGAAGCAAACGCATCTGTACATAACACATCACGTGGCACCACACAACTGTGACATACACATACAGTTAGGATTTTCCTTTTCTTAAAAAATAAGTAAAATGCAATGTGGATGTTATCCAGATATTATAAATAAGGAAATGTTTTATGATTTTAACTTTTAATCAAATGACGGGTTCAGAATAATTTTCAAACATGTAAAGTAAAGAAATGTTAGCTTTCTTCTGAAATTTATTTTTGCAGATTTTTGACACTGACTAGCCAAAATTTGTGCCACATTTCAGAATTAATGGTATTACATGCCTATAGCCAAGACCTGAAAATATATAATTATTAATTATATAATTAGATACATTCTCTAAGGAGTTTGTAACAGATACACATTTATTATAATATTAGTCCCAACAAAAGAAACCTACAAAGATACATTTTATTTTCTCCTTGCTTGTGACATTTCTGGATATATTAAACTACTTTTGCTTTTGCTGGCTCACTGGATTTGCTTTTGAAACTTAAAATGTGATGTTTATTAAATTTGGAGTTTAAAATGTTTCTCCTTATAAAACATCTGATTTATTGCAGATTAATGAGTTATTTTATGAAATTTTTAAAAATGTATTTAAGTTCTGTATCGTAGGACTTTTGTTCTTTTGAGTAATGCTCTTTTGTTTTTATATTTAAAATTTGCCTCCTACTCGACTGTCCTTGAAAGAATAAAAAATACATATGTAGGATTTTTATATATTTTAGACTATACTTGAAAGATCATGTATGCAATTTCATGAATAATTTGAATACAATCTGAATATGTAGATGGATATCATGCATACATATGAGGTCTGGCAATTAAGTTCCGGAACACGCTAGCAAGCATTTTGCTGACAGCACTCTGCAGACACTCAGTAGAGTTTCATAACCTTAGTGCATCCATGTCTCATAACTGTGTTCATGTCATCATGTGGTAGTGCCTTGCTGAGTGGCATTCACTAGTGTGGTTGTGTGTGTTTGTGTGCTGTCATTGAGAATGTTTGAGCTTGAATGAGAGCAATGAACAAACATCTGTAAATTTCTTGTTAAACCTGGCAAGAGTGGATATAAACTCAGGAACATATTTGTCCAAGTTTATGGAGATAATGCCATGAAGAAAATGGTGGCATACAAATAGATTAAACATTTTTCTGGGAGGATATAAAAACATCACTCACGAAGAGAGGTCAAGGAGGTCAGTAACAAGCAGAACGGATAAAAACATTGCAACAATCATTGAATTGTGTATCATAATCATCAGCTGACTGTGAGAAGCCTAGAAAACCTAGTAAATATCAATAAAGAAACAGGAAAATCTTAGTTTAAAATCTTGGTATAAGAAAGATGTGCACAAAAATGGTCCCAACGGAAGTCACTGATAAAAGCAGGGAAGAGTCAAAGTTGGCCAAGACCTTTTGGGAAGGCAAGACAAGGTTTGGGGACATGTCATCACTGGGGCAAGACGTGGGTATACCAATATGACCCTAAACAAAGCCTCTAAGTGCAATGGATGTTAGTTAATTCCCCACAACAAAAATAATTTTATGGTTTTGGATCACCACAACATGAGGAACTGTAGTAAAGGGTCACGTCATTAGGAAGGTTGAGAACCGCTGTTATATATACATGAATGTGTATACTTAAATAAATTTTTAAGCAGTAAAAATGGCACAACAGTAAATTCATCTGACCACATAAGAAATTATATTTAAAAGCAGATTTATATCAACTTGCCGAAAGTATTCCTTTAGGGAAAAAAATCAGAAGCGAGAAGTGATACTTGCTCAGAAATTGATGCATCATCCATTTTCTGTGTCCACACGCACACACACTCGTACCACCGAAGAAAAGAATGAACTATAAGAAAATAAAAAGACATTACACTTATACATTTTAAATAAAACCTGAGTGTATGCTCAAAGTTGAACCATGCAATTATTCATGTTCCTCGTGTTTGTAGCACTAGCCGTACTCTTGAATCAATAGGTAAACTCAGAGGATAACAGCTCTAACTATCTTTTCTTGTCAGCCTGTTATGCCAGAATTTTATTTCAGCTTTGTTCAGGAGATTGTTGAAAGACTCATTTTCAAGATAAATATCTTATGTTTGCTGCAGCTTTGGAAAAATAATATACTTCACTCTGATCATCAGTATCATTGGTGAAATGCCCCACTCTCATGGTGTTTATATTAACGATCACAAGGGCAGAGTGTGTGCGGTTACTTCACTGTCTGGTGTATGGTTGGCTTTGTTGTTCTAGTTTGAGTTTTAAGTATATCAACTTTGGGTTTTCTCCAAAATACAGCATGAGGCCATAAAATTTACTTCTGATTTCAAATGCGAATATATTGGAGGCTTGACCTGACATGTTTTCTGCCTCTGCTTGGCTGACACTTCAGCTTCCTCCTATCAATTGGGAAATATTCTGAATCTTGAAAAACCCTGGAATTGTTTTTCAGAGATGTTTACCTATAAAGCAGCCTGAATTCCACAACTGTGTGAAGGTTATTGATCACTTGTCTTCTTAGGCAGTATAGGGATTAAATTGTGCAGAATTTTGAAACGTAGATACAGAGAATTCTATGAAGGCACTATCAAAACAATTCACTTACATTAAAATCACATTGCTTAAGAAATAGAAAATAATTATATTAGTAGAAATAAATCTGTGTCTAAAGAGGTAAATTATTATGTGTACACAATTGTAAGTATATATTTTCTGACAAAAATTGTAAAATAAGGCTTGGTAGCCTGCATAGAAAAGGTTTGTCACCTATTAATATTAAAATAGAAATTCTTGAGCTTTTTAGAATATACTGTATACTTAATAATCTTCACCCTCAAAAGAACAAAGAAAGGAAAAAGAAAGGTTTGCTCTATATCAGACCAAATGTTTGTGATCATTTGCCTAACAGGATTTTTCTCTAGTAATTCTTTTTCACTCAACGTGTCTAAGATTCTATAAAATATTAAAATATCATAATAAAGAGCAGCTATTCTACGTGTTTCATAAAGAAAAAAAACACTTTTTATTTCAGTAGAGAAGGTGGATTTTAAGTTTATTCGATACTAAATTATTAGTGGTAATGCTTGTTAGAATGTTCTTTGAATTTTATTGCATGCCTTAATTTTTCCATGAAACTCTGTATTTGAATCTCTCAGTGCATAGAGGATGGCAGCTGAAATCACGCAGTTAACTTGATTTCAATCATTATGTATCGAGCCCCTTCCTTCTTCTCTTCATTCTCTCCTTGTCATTCTCTATTTCCCCTGATGGTACCATCTCCTCTGCACAAATGAAGCTACAGCCCACTGGCTTCTCTGTTCCTCACTCTGCTTCATTGGTTTGTACTAACTATTGTTCATATCTCCTCAAACCAACGTCAGAAGTGTGTCTCGAATCTGCTGTTCTTTTTTTTGCAGTTTTTGTTTGGGGCTGGGTTTGAACCCGCCACCTTTGGCGTATAGGGCCAGCGCCCTACTCCTTTGAGCCACAGGCGCCGCCTGAATCTGCTCTTCTTTATCACGGTTTGCTTAGGTTCTCACTCTCTCATCAGCCGTAAAACAGGAGCTCCCTAAATGATCATCAGGCTGCCAGGCTTTCCCTATTTTAACCCATTCTCTACTCTATAAAAAGTTATGACGTGACTTCTATGCTTAAACTCATCAGCAAAGCAACCTTAAATATCTTCGAGGATGGAATTCAAAACCCCTTAACCTCACTGTTCTGTTGTTCCTATTGTTTGTGAGATCCTTGACAACCCTGCCCTGCCCTTGCATTGTAGGTCCACTGTCTTTAAACTCTCATTTCACCAGTGAGTATTCTCCCATATTTTTACACATTAGCATTTTCAGACTGCTCTTCAGAGCAGCCCTTAATCCTGCTTTTTGTTTATTTTTTGCTAATGAAAGAACTATTTTTTAAATATAATTTTTAATCTGAATGGGATAAATCATTTCCTACATTTCTTTCCAAGATGATGGTAGGGGTTAAAAAAGTATAATAATGACCATCATAATTCATTATAAATACAGTTTTTTTTTTTTTTTTTTGCAATTTTTGACTGGGGCTGGGTTAGAACCCGCCACCTCCAGCATATGGGGCTGGTGCCCTATTCTTTTGAGCCTATTAACACAGTTCTGTTGATGGTACAACTGATTTATAACTAAATGAATGAACAAATTGGTGACTGGACAAAACAAATAAGGAATGAATACTTAATTGGGGAGCTCATATTTTTCATATATTCTTTTTGGATGCTAGATAACAACATTATTTTTTTATACACAGTTTTTTTCTTTTTCACCTACCAGTTTTGGCTGCAATTTTTTTAATACACAAATTGGTTGTAAGAAATAAGTAAACTTTTATTTTTCATTACTAAATATAATGTGTATTTTTATGGAATGCAACATGAGGTTTTGATATACATATCTATTGTGAAAAGGGCAAATCCAATTAACATATTCATTACCTCAAATACTTCTCATTGTTTTGTGATGAGAGAATGTAAAGTCTACTCTTAGCCATAAAACAGTTGCTTTCAACTATTGGCCAGGTGTGGTGGCTCATGCATTTAATCTTAGCACTTGGGAGGCTGAGGCAGGCCCATTACTTAAACTCAGGAGTTTGACACCATCCTAAGACAGAGCAAGACCCCATCTTTACTAAAAGTAGAAAAATTATCTAGGCATTGTGTCAGCTACCTATAGTCTCAGCTACTTGAGAGGCTGAGGCAAGAGATTTTCTTAAGCCAAAGAATTTGAGGTTTCTGTAAACTTAGATGACTCCATGATACTTATCCAGAGTGACATATTGAGACTGTCTCAATTTTTTTTCAACTACACAATATATTGTTATTAACCACATTCCTCAAGATGCACAAATGATGCCTTGAAATTCTTTCTTCTAATCACACCGTTTGATCACCAAATCCCCTAACACCCTATCTCCCAGCCTCTGGTACCCAGCATTCTACTCTCTGCTTCTACTTCTGTGAATAATGAACTAATTTTGTAAGAACATATTCTTTAAACTGTATATACTATGCAATTTGCATTTATAAGTTTATAGCCCAAAGCCTATATGCTTTGCTATACAATACACATTAAATCATATGCCGTACATATTGCTGAAGGATACCTGGTCATCACACATCAATATATGTGGTAAGATGAATATATAGAATGGTTAGTATTTACATATTATCACTGATAAGATTTTGAAGTTAATGAATTTATTTGATAAGTACTCCTCTTTTCCTGTTTTTAAAAATAATGTCATCCCCTTTATTTTCTATTTTCAGCTTTAGTACTTTAAATCGACATTTAAGGTTTGAAATGTTCTTAGAAGGAGTTTGATATATTTTACACCAATGAAGTTAGGTTTCTCCACTAGGGAAGAGAGAAAATTAGAGCATATTAGTGTACCTTTAGGCACACACTTAATTCGTTTTTTAAGTGTTTACTACTGGAAAGTGTGCACTTGAAAAGTCATATAGTAAGTGTTTTGCTTGTTTGGTTTTTTAATCCATAAAGACTCCGCTTCTAGCTGTGAGTGAAAAATTCTGCCAGATCACACTGAATCTTGAAATTATTCCATAGCACAAGCTTAAAATACAATTTAAGCTCTCAAATAAAATGTGTTTTTCCATCCCAGCAAAGACTGGTTTCTTTGACACACACAAAAGCAAATTCAAATATATAAACCTGTTAGTTATTAGTAGTGACTTAGTTACTCAGAACTTTATTTTCTAAATATCCATAAGGCTCCACAGGACTCAGGCTTGGTGTTATCCGTCCTCTTGACATATGGCCAGATGCCGTCCTGAGGACTGGACCCCTGTAATGACAGCATGTGAAGTCTGAGGCCACCTGTTATGTGAGAAGATAAAACAACAGTCAGCACACATGCTAACTATTCAAGCAGTGTTGGTTATTCATGGGAAATTCTTTTATATTAGCCAAGCTGAGATTATGCCCTCATAGAGAATATAATACAGAATAAAATTTAAAAATTTGTATAACCCCCTTAGGATCTGTGGTTACGATGTGGTAATTAATATTATGATTTAAGTGACATTCTGTGCTTTAAGAAAGTATTAATTCTCCAGCTTTCTTGTCTTAAAATTGCCTTAACATATTAATTGATGACCATGATCTGTCTAAGTGATTTTATTTACAGTGATGGTATTGCAAGTAAAAACAAATACACTGAAGTTATTTTATTAGGACTGAGTAATATCTAGTTTTAAATTATTACATAAAATATTAAATGATATGATAATAAATTTGAAACATGTTGAAACAAAACAAAATGGGACCCCGAGGGGAAGAGTTCGGGGATCCGGGTCTCCTTGGCTAACCATGCAACTCTGGGTTAATCATTTTGATCCTTTGCCCTCCCAGCTATCTCATCTGTAGTGAGAGTAAGAAAATACGTTGTTGAAGCTATCAAATTGGATAACATATCTGACAATTGGATAGTATGAAAATGTGTTATTACTATTAAAAATGAAAAATATTCACTGTCGTGATACATATTTAGGCTGATTGTGAAACTTTTGTCTTTTTTAATTCTCTGGCAGCACCCAGTTACCACTGTAGGTATTCAGGCAATACACACCTTTTTATAAAAGGTTATGATTTTATTCAGGCTATTGCAATAGGGAAAATACTAATTAGTGAGGAAAATTTCAAAGAAAAGAAAAGGGACATAGGCTTTTATAGTGGTAAAAATAAGAGAGGCATCTACAAGTCTTCAGATGCGTCTCGGGGAAGGACAGAGATGAGGGTCCCCTGGCTTCCTGGTAAACAAAAGTGCAGGACCGTCTCAACCATCTCTGTGTTTGGAGAACAAAGGGATCAACCAGAGTTCAACATTATCAGTCCCAACTTTGTTAAAGAAGAATGCTCTGTGTTGCTGTACAGCTTGGAAAAGATAATAAACATCCTGAATGGAGCAAAAACAGGTCTAAGAAAGATGCAATTTCTCAAGAACTCTTGTTGACATCATCGCTGTATGATCAGTAAACAATCTTTGAGAGTTGGTGGCAAGGCAAGTTGTTTTAGAGTCCTAGAGATCAGGCATTTTAAAAGAAGGATGCCTGAAATGAAAATAAAATAGTAATATAAAAGGTTCATGTAAATAAATAAACCAGGAGTGTTTATTTCTGAATGTTACCAGTTCAGTGGATTCTAAGAGGTTGGTGGGGGAAAATCTTCCAGGTACACAGCTCTGCTCCTGGAGCTTGAAGCCTGCAAGCTGGGGTATTGAGGCCTGTGCTGGCGGTGTCCCCCTTCTTACACAGCAAGCTGGGGTGTTGAGGCCTGTGCTGG
>NW_003852430.1:9324675-9368537 GCF_000181295.1 Otolemur garnettii | reverse complement strand
GGGTGTTGAGGCCTGTGCTTGTGGTGTCCCCCTTCTTACACAGCAAGCTGGGGTGTTGAGGCCTGTGCTGGTGGTGTCCCCCTTCTTACACAGCAGCACCGATGACTTAAGCATTTCACTAGACTTTCTTGCTGGGTAGGATTTGGCCCCATGTATCATCTTCTATTCTTCAGCTGTGGTGCGTTTTCTCCTTCTTCCTCTTCCCCTGCTCCTCCTCCTCTTCTTTCTACTTCTGCTTCTTTTTCCATTGACATCCTATATTTACTATAATTTAAATACATAAATCCATCTAGTTTTGAATTCTATTCTGTTTCATTGTGCCAATTCCCTCTGTTTATTTTTTTAATTAAAAAAATTCAGAATATTAGGGAATACACGTTTTATTTACATACTTTGTCTTTGTACTAATTGAGGTCAAAATTATGTATATTCTTCACCCAGATAGTATATGCTCTGCCCAATAAGTATGAATTTACCTATGCGGATCAGCCCCCTTTCCAAAGCTTGATTTTCATTGAGATGTACTTCCCTATGTACACTTCAATATTAATCGATTAGTTCCGATTTGGTATTGAAGACAGGTACTTGTTTCTCCATTCTTGTGATGTATAGATACTTTTAACTCATCACCTCCTTTAATCTTCATGAGAATTCTCTGGGATTACCAGCTTCAATAAAATCTCTGATGCTCAATTACTTAAATAAAAAAATTCAGATAAGTTGATCTGATTCCTACATTGAGTATCTTATATCAATCAATACTTGCAATATTATAAACATTTGTTATATATATGATAATGAGGAGATTCAGATAATTCTTACACATCAAGGGAGCAGAGCATCATAGTGGAGGCAAACATCCAGATGGGTTTAATCATAGTGGTATATGTGATGAGTTCCTAAAGGGTGTGGCAAAGAAATTTTACAGCGAGGTTATGTCCTGTCTCGTTTTTTGACACTTTTATAAGTAAAAGAATGCCCTGTAAATTATTATATTGGAACAAGAGAGTGAACCAGCACTGTCCAGGAAAACTAGAATGAATAGTCACCAAAATAATTAGTCCATTTTCTCTCAAAAGGAAAATAAAAATGTTAAGGCTTTTTACCCATTCTTAAAGGAGAAGCATACACACACATATATAAATATATATATTTTATATTGCAAAGGTATGCATCGTTCAGATTGTCAAGCTTGCCTCAGCCAAGCATACCTTACAAAGAAATGTTCAATTTGCATGGTAGCAATCAGTTTTTGGACATTACCAATTAAAAAAATAGACACCTATAAAATTCACTAGCTTTTCACGTTAAATTTAATCTTATTGATCTAATGAGCTCTTTATTAGTCAATTGTGTCCAAAACCATTTGCCTCCTGTTCATTTTAGTGTTTATTTCAATGGCTACTATATGTACATAGATTTCAATTTCTGGTGTAGGTGCAAATTATTTATTCAGCTGTCTGGTCTAATATGTGGTATCCTCTATATTTACTGATATAGAAGGTCCTTGATATTTCCCTGGGGCTTTGTACCTGGAAATGAGGTGAATCAATCCATTTCCTCCTCCATCCCTCCCTCCCTTCTTTCCTTTTTTTTTTCCTTCCTTCATTTTCATTCTTCCTTCCTGTTTTTCTTCCCTCCACACTTTATCACGATATTTCCTATCAGAAAGCCAGTGAGATGGTGTTTTTTTTAAAGCAGTGATTTTCAGCTGGTGCATCACAGCACACTGTGTGTCACTTAGATGTGCAGTGAAAAAAAATTAATATTATTAATTGAATTATATTTGGAAGAAGTTCAAAGCACAGTAAGTGTATTGTTTTTTATTTTTACTTTTTTTTTGATCAGCCTCATTTAAATGTGCCATGGAAGTTTAACTAGAGGTTCCTGGGTGCTGTGAGATAAAAAAGTTTGAAACACACTGTTCTAAAGGTATCTCAAAAACCTATGGCTTTCTTTTCAAGGTATCTCAAAAATCTGATCGATTGGTAAAGAGCATTTTTTTTCTGAAAATAATTCCTCCTATAATATCTCCTATGTCTTGTTTCATGATCCATTACTTGCCTATATTGGAGTTACTCAAGATTGGGAGTTCTACCTTACCCATAGATGGACAAAACTCTCTCCTTCAACTCACCTGTAGTTGTAATTGACTCCCATTTACCAAGGTGATGGACTGTCCTTGCATTTACTCTCTATCTGTAGGTTATAACCCTTATATGAACAGTACCTTCTCTTCCCTGTCTGTTACAATTCTGCTAGTCTTAAGAGCAGACCTAGCCTAATTTGATGGAAGATGATTGTCTAAAGTGGCGTTCAAGATAATAGCAGGTGCCAGATGGAAGGTTAGACTGAGTTAGAGTATGTGATACACAGACGAGGCCCAAATGATTTAATTTTTATTTGTTTGTTTTCTCTTTCATTTTTCCATATTATTTAAATATTAAGAAGAAAGATGTTTTAAAGTTTTTTTAAATTATTCAATGAAAATGCAAAAACCAAAATCAAAATATGATGCTTAACATTAAAGAGTCCCTTGTTAAATCCCCTGATGATTACAAGAATCACATATTGCTAAAAACATTGAATTAAATATTATTTTAGGTTTATAAACAGGGTTCTCCTCTGTAAAAAAATTATTTCACATTAAATAATTAAGAGGAAAATTTTTCTCAGCTGGTAATTCAGCTCAATAGTTGTTCTCTGATACGTCTCAGAGGGCTGTTAGATGTTTTCCAAGTGCTTTTTAATACCTTTATCAGCAATGCAGAAAGTTTTACAATGATAAACATGAAATTGTCCCAGGAAATTAGACAAACAAAATTTGTTAACTAGGTATGATTTATTAATTCACTTATACATTGTAATATACCACATGCCATTAGTTTAATGGAGCAATTGTATTGAAAGTGCAAAGAATAAATTAGAAAAAATATATATTTTTTTTAATTGTATTTCAGCTGTGAATGTACCTCTGGATGGACAGGACAGAACTGCAGTGAAGAAACAAATGAATGTGCCTCTGATCCATGCATGAATGGAGCCTTCTGTCACGAGTCTACCATCCCCGGGCAATTCATCTGTCTGTGCCCACCCTTTTATACAGGACAATTTTGCAATCAACGCTATAACCCCTGTGATCTACTCAATGGCCCTTGCAGAAACAATGCCTCCTGCTTAGCTTTGGTAGATGGAAATCAGTATTGTATTTGTAGAAAAGGTAAGAGCTTCTATGTGCTTTAATATCTTTTCATCAATTAATTAGTTTATTTCTTTGTTTATTGTGTTACGGGCTGATGGCACCTTATGAATGAGTGAGAAAAACTCTATAAATGCTGAGGGATGGAGGGATGGCTTGTGACTCCAAATCCAGGTGTAAAAAAAGAATTAGAGAAATAAACCCAAAGAAGGACTCTCCATCACCCTATGGGGAAGGTGAATGGTGAAGCTCTGGAGCTCTTTGGCACTTTTATTTCCCTTTTCTGAAACATTGTTTTCTTTCTTTGATAATAGTTTCTCTTTCCTGAAGAATCTTGTTCATGTGATATTCTTGACAATAGCAGTGAGTTCCAAATGGGCATGGGTATATCTAGGGCAAGCAAATGCTTCCCTGTAACTTTTCTTCTGGAATTATCAAGAAATTATTATTTCTTCCTGCTTAGATTGTTCAACTACTATCATGTAACTCTGCTAACTGCTTTGTCCCATAAGCGAGCTTCTCTGCAAGAGAGGATGTGCAGATCAATAATATTCTTGGAGCCCCCGAGTCCATCCATGCCTCAACCCAGTATACATCTGGATTTCTAGGTCAGATCAGTCCATAACTTCATTTACTATCACTAAACTTTTTCACTGAGGCCTCTTCAGATGCCTGAAAGAAGTCTGCTTAATTCATAGGTGGTGTGGGTACATGTTCACTGTTCATCACACCTAGCTACTCAAAAGGAATTACCATCTTCAAAGGAAACGCTTCTGCCATAAAACTAGCACATGGCAGGTTTTCAGTAACATTGGAATATGCCATAAATATAATATAAAAACCACAGAGTGTTAGGGGACACTACTGCAGTTTATTTTCTCATGCTCACTTATGGGTTCTTTGCTGTTCCTTCAAGGCATTCCTTAAAGAGGACAACGTTCCTTTATTCTTCTGTTTAAAAAAGCCAGCTTAGACTCTACGAGTTGATTAGCTGTCTTATACAGAGATATTTCCATTTGTTTTTACAAAACCTTTAAAACTTCCTTTAAATATGGGCAATCTAATACTAAGGATGTTGAGGCAAGTTCTAAAGATGTGGATATGGCAGAGACATTGAGCCACTGGAACTAGAAACTAGAAAGCTGTCGGTAATTGTTTTAGCAAAAATGACATGGGCTTTTTAGAGCATATGGAAAAATGTTTGCCACTGTGAGGCAGGAAAAAAAAATACAAAGGAGAAAAAAATAGGAGAGGAATATCTGAAGTCCAGAAAACCTCAGTAATTATGATGCACATAATTCCAATACATAAATAATTTTTCTTTTAACAAATATTGAAAGTTAAACTTGTTGAAAATTATTCACTATCAGTATGGGAACTGACTTATCCATTATTCATTAGGATTATTCTATGATGTTCTAGTTATTTGTGTTCTTAGGATATAAGTATTAGTTAGATACTTATTAAGAAGGCAACAGGATATTTATTCATGGTTAATAAAACTTTCTCCCATTTTACCAAAGATAATTTTCTAGCACATAGACATTTTTTCAAATTTTAATATTTTTGTTAATTCATTTGCTATTCATAAATTATTTAACACATTTTATATTATCTAGTGAGATTTTTGTACCATTGTGAGGTGAGGGAGAAGATAAGCTCGGAAGCATCATAAAAACTTCCCATCAACTTTCAAACCAGTAATAGTATCTGCCATCCACAAAGATGTCATGGAAGAATTTAGATTTCGCCATTAAAGAGAGTAAACATTTTTTTTTTCCCTTTGGGATTTTATCATTTTCCTTAAAGCTTGAACAGAAGGGCAGATGGGCACAATAATCACGTGGGTATTCCTTTCTAATTGTGTTCAGCACAAAGAGATCATTCCCGTGCACACCATTAAACTATTCTCTCTCAGAGAGATTCCTAAGCCTAATTGTGGGAGTAAGTTTCTATAAATCAGGTCTAGATATTATAAAACTGTTTACTTAACACTACCTTTAGAAGTTCAGCAGTTCTCTATAGCAGATGTAAAACTATAATCTATAACACTGCTTTCAAGAGCTACCTCAGAAATTTTCCCCTATATAGTGCACATTTTTCCCCCAAATTTTTTAGGGAAGAATAACAATGCACATCATACAAGGATAGTACTCATTTCTCTATCTATACAAATGTTTTAAATTCTCTTATGCTTATGCAGTAAGAAGTGCAACTCTAGAAAGCAAAAAACGATATCCATGTGTCACATGATACCTGGAGGACAGTGATCACCCCCGTCCAGCCGTCCCCCTTCCCTGACTGCCCCTCCCTGACGGGTGCTGCAGCTGCAGGAACCACCAGCCCACCTGGCCAGTCAGGCCGGATCTCGGATCTTGCTGCCCAGCCATCTTGGAAGTGGGCACGCTGCCAGTGGTGAGGCGGCAGTTAGCGTCTGACCTCAGCGAAAGGAGGGCTCAAGGGGCAGTGCAGCGGCACCTCCTTCTCTCCTGAGAGGCGTGAAGGGCGGAGCCGGCCAAGGTGGAGAAGTCAGGAGCAAGGCACTTCAGTAGATTCCAAGACTTAACATGTTTTACAGGGGCAGGGATCCCTTTACAAGTTGTTGGTGTTTTCAGTCGACTAGAATATGATGGGTTTCAAGAAAAGAAATGTGAGGCTAAAGGGTTCACTATGTGTACTTCTGAATTTCTGTTCCCAGTTTCTCATCAATCCACAGGGCCTCTCGCTATATAAATGTAAGTATAGATAACATTTCAGAGCCACAGTAATAATATGACTGCATGGTAAACACCCTGTTAGAAATGACATTCACAATTGCATGTAGAATACCCAGAACTTTTATATTTGTGTCAAACTGACTGCTCAGAGGTGAGCTGTTTTACTTGGTAGGACTGAAACTTGCAGTAATAATCTAATCCTTTCTGGTGCAATGTGCACTACTTGAAAATTACAGCTATAGTAACTCTCCAGGACTATGGTGATCATGTTTTGCAAAAGAAAGCAAGGATAATGCTTCTGTCTCGTGATTAGAATGGAGGTGAATTACTTTAGTCTCTATGAATACCGTGAATATTTTCTATTAAAAAATTGTAAGAGTACCCTGTGGTAATGATAATTAAATGCAGATTTGTTTTATATATAATTCGACTTGTTTGGAGTAACTTATATAAATAAAAATATGAGTCATCTAAAATGTGTTAAAGGTACATTAAAAAAGAAAATTTCAGAAGAATCCTAGAAAAAAATGGGATTTATATTTGACATGTAAATAGCATTACCTTTAGTTAGTGAGCAATCAATTTACACATTAAAAATTTATTTTATAGTAAATATATACTCCTGCCTTGCTCTACACACAACACAGAGCAATCTTAAACTACATGTGGATAGTGTTCAAGAAATCTAAAAACTGTATTCTTTATTAACTGGTTCAACAAACATCTTGATTATCTATGACGTGTCCAGTCTTGAGATAGGTTCTGGAGAAATTAAACACAGCAAATATATGCCCTCAAGGAATTTTATTTTGTTTTTATTTATTTTTTAATTAAAAATCATAACTGTATATCTTTATGGGGTACAATGTAATGATTTGATATACAATGTGGAGCGCTTAAATCTGACTGATTAACATAGCCCTCACCTCACTTATTTTTTATGGTAAGACATATAAAATTTACTCTCAGTTATTTTGAAATATACCCTTGCATTGTGCACATCAGGTGAGATCCCATTAAATGTCCTCTCTACTCCAACCTCTCCCTTCCCCCTCCTTCAAGGAATTTAAAAGACATACAAATGAGAAGGATACTATTTAACCATAAAGTATAATGCAGTAGGAATTTCCCCATACTTGGCAGAGAGATGCAGAAGGACCCCAGACTTGTAGGTACCTGCAGGGCTTTTGTTCTTAGTGTGACAGGTCCTATTATGTTTCCCTGGAAATAAGACCTACCCAAAAAATAAGCCCTAGCAGGATTTCTATGCATTTGTTAAAATAAGCCCTACCCCGATAATAAAACCTAGTGATGGGCGTGGCTATACATAGCCAAGTCATGCATTTTGGCACGGAGAGGAAGATATCCCCTGAAAATAAGCCCTAGTGTGTCTTCTTGAGAAAAAATAAAAATAAGACAGTGTCTTATTTTTGGGGAAACATGGTAGTTATGTCCTATGTGGTTCCTAAGAGGATCCCAGCTTGTGGAGCTTTGGTTGTCCACACTCATAATCACTCTTTAAACCATTCTCTTCCCTGGTTTTATTTCTGCTCCCTAGCAGTAATTCTTGGGATTGCCTCTCAAATAAAATACTTGTGAACAAATCACTGTCTCAGTTTTTACTTATTTATTTATTTATTTGTTTGTTTTAATTTGGAAGAAAATAAGCTAAAACACATAGCGAAACCTATCCTTCTGGCCAAAATGATTGATCCAAGTCTGGGCGTGTGACTATGACATTAGCCATCAGATTCCTTCTTTGGAATTGACGCTGTGAGAAGAGGCTTTCTTTTTCTGCCAGAGTTTTGTAGTTGTTGCAGTCAGCCACCATGTTCTTATCACGGGAAAATGATCCGTATGCAGCAGGAGGGAAGAAAAACAAAACGTTTCTATAGTTCTTTCTTCAGTTCTGCAAACTGCCTGGTGTCCCTCCCAGCTAGATCATAAATAAATCCTGGTCTTTGCCCAAATCAGTATTTTTGTTTATATTGTAATAGCCAAAAGACTAATAGTTAATACATATAGTGAGGAAAAAGAGCTAATTAAGTGGAAAAGGTGCAATGAACGGAGTTCAACTTCTTGCTGGTGAAAATAGAATATAAAAACCACATGAGGACTAAGAGATAAAAAAGACATTAGATAATACGCATGTGAGTGTGTGTTCACAGCAGACAGTGGAATCGCTGTGTGTGTACAGCATACACGTTAGCATACGTATGTGCGTAGGTGGAGATCTAAAATCATTTCATTCTGGGCACGTGTTTGTCTTCTAGCATTCCCTTTATGAATGATTGTTTATCTTTCTACTTTGAATTATATCTCACTTTATAGGCAGGAACATCACCCTATTAAATGCTTTTCATTTAATGTAAAGAGCTTAGTTTACAAATCTAGTCACTTAATCCATATGTCTCCCAGGTGAAAGGAACACGTTTCTTTAAATGACCATTAAAATGTGACAAAGTTGCTTTGTAAGTTGTTATACTGAAAGCAGAACCAAGCCATTTACATGTGGTATTGATTTACAATTGGGATCCTAAGCTTGATGGATTTGTAGCATCAGAAGAGACAAGTAGTTCCATATAAATGGGGCTGTGACTCCTGTGGATGCCATCATTAGGGGAATGCCACATTGTCTAAGATGTATAATTACACCAAGTAAATGTGTCATTTGACAAAACAATTTGTCTAAATTAGAAATTACTCTTGTTGAAAATTAAGAACATGTTCCCGTGTAGTAGCACATATTTATTAAGTTTAAATAGCTGTGGAAATTTAAATTGAGACAATTCTTCAAAGGAAATATTTATACAATTAATCTTAGAAATGGAAAATCATTATTACAATTAAAAATATTACCTTTTCTATTTTTTTTTAATTTTAACACTGATGTTAAAAACCTTATTGGGCCTATTATTAACATAATAGAAATATTTATGTATTCATATTTGATAATTTTAAAAGTTAAATTATAACTTTCTAATATTGGTTGAGTTCTTAGACAATATCCACATTTATCTAAAAAATTTTTAAATAAGATGGCAAACCATTTAAAAATTATTTGCCAAGAAGAGAATTCTGTGATTTTAATATTTATTTTCATAAAGTTTAAAAATCCAGGGAAATTAATGAAGAATAAATAAAAATAATGTCTTTAATACTTTTAAAAATAATTCATTTTTCATATTTTTAGTATTGAGTTTAAAATATATGATTTTTAACTACCTTGTTTGAACACGTGCCATGGTAGACAATCGTTTTAATTTTCCTGTTTATTGTCACTTCTAATTACTTTAACTGATACCACTTACGAAGTAGGAGTTGTTAAACTGTAGTATGAATGCTGAAAGGCTACCTAAAAATCCCACTGTTTTTAATGTTCTCTGTTCTAACAATACCTTCCAGAGAACCAAGTGCAAAAAAGCTACATTTGTTAGAAGTGAGAAAATATTTAATAATTTAAAAAATAATACCTGTCATCTAGATCGATTTAGATGCTGGATTTCAGGGGTAGGCTTATTACTTCATTTTATATGTTTTGTAGGAACAGAGACGTATAAAAGCAATATCATTTACACTGTTCATGTGTGTGCTATAGCAATACACAGACAAGACAACATATGCCAGGGATGAAGAAAGCCTGCCTTTGAGAATGATCCACTGTTTGATATGTGAAGACTCTTACTGCCATTAGCAAAGTAGAGGCAGCTGAACAGATCCCAGCTAGCAGTAAGTAGCAGGGAATAGCTTACACTTAATTCACTGAACTTTCCATTGGGTAATCTTTTTGCTATAACTGTGTATATTCAAAACAAGTGTTCTTTACACACAAAGGAATATCAACTTACACCAAGAACTATAGAACACATATTTTGGGACTAATTAGAGTCTATAGCAATTGTTGCTTAAACATGGGGATACGTACTGAAAAAAAGGAACAGCAGGCAATTTTGCTGCGTGAACAAAATTAGTTCATTATTAGTTAACATGTTAGACTGGACTTACATAAACCAATATGTTATAGCCTCCATCTCTGTAGTAAAATCTTATGGGACCACTGTCCTACATGTGGTCTGTCATTGACCAAGACACTGTATGCCACAACCGTATACCCAGCTCACTTTTCTAAAACAGGCTTTCTCAGCAGAGCTCTGGCTTATTTTGCATGTGGTCCACGTCTCCTCCACTTTTTCTCCCAGTGTCTGCTGCATTTCGGCGATCTCATTTCCTCAGCCCATTGACATATGCTGCTACCTGGTAACAAAGCCCCATCTCAGAAATGTCAAACTTAATGAATAAGGCAAAATCACAGAAAATGAGGTTATCCTATGAGCTGTCGGAGTTATCAGGTCCTGAGCGCTGTGATTCATCAGCTCAGCTGAAATCGTGGAGGCTCGCTGGTACTTGTCTTTAGCCGGTGACCCTCAGTTCCAGTGCCTCAAAAGAACATTTCTCGGAAACACTTCAGTGTCAAACTATCCTGCCTCTCTTAGAAAATGAGTCTTTGATTGAAAGAAGGAATGGTGAAATGTATCCCGCCTCCCAAATCTTTAACTTGTAAATATCTATAAACAAGTATTAAAAGAAGTGAACATCTGGGCGGCACTTGTGGCTCAGTAAATAGAGCGCCGGCCCCATGTACTGAGGGTGATAGGTTTGAGCCTAGCCCCAGCCAAACTGCAATGAAAAAATAGCCGAGTGTTGTGGCGGGTGCCTGTTGTCCCAGCTACTCTGGAGGCTCAGGCAAGAGAAGCCTACAGCGTTTCTCAACCTGTGGGTCACGATCCCCCTTTAGGGTAATTAAATCTCTAAGATATTTACATCACAATTCATAGCAGTAGCAAAATTACAGTTATGAAGTAACAACGGAACTAATTTTATGGTTGGGGGTCCTCACAACATGAGGAACTGTATTAAAGCTCACGGCATCAGGAAGGTTGAGAACCACTGGCAAGAGCTGGAGGTTGCTATGAGCTGTGACGCCACAGCACTCTACTGAGGGCAACAAAGTGAGACTCTGTCTCTAAAAAAAGAATTGAACATCTTTTGAAAATAGAATATAAGTTGTCTATAATGGTACTATGAACTTTATAGCTTAAATATAAAGCAGTGGTGATTGAAGAATGATGAAGTGTGTTAGAATAACAACGGCTCACTCACCTAAAGTAAGGAGAATCATATTAACTTGGAAATAACTCATTTTAACTTCACTTTTAATGCTGTGGATATAACATCCAGCACATGAATGAATTATAAGCAGGTAACTTCAGAGAGTCACTCGAAGGCTTTGAGAACTGAATAAGAAAATATAAGACAAATTAAAAATGTTGCTTGACCTGAAGCATTCTAACTTATAATTAGTGTTTCATAGCACACCTTCATTCTGTCTTTGAAATTTAACTGAGCTCCATCATTATATTTTAAATGGATTTCTTTTAGATATCATGCAGTGTTTCTGTTAATATTCAGCCTGCCTCTACCTTTTAATGTGGCTTTTAAAAATAATATTCAATGTAACTATTTATAGTTGTGTCCTTATTTTTTTCTGTAAATCATGGATCTATTTATTTAAAATATTCTTCTGTTATGAAAGCCTTACTTATCTGTACCCATGAATTATCAAATTCAAATGGGTGGGAGGGGAGCAAAGGGGATGGGTAGATTTATACCTAATGGATTCAGCGCACTCTGTCTGGGTGATGGGCCCACACTTGTAACTTTGACTCAAACAAAACAAGATCTCTGTGTCTTTAAACAAACCATTGTGTTATTTGTTTCTGTGTGTTGCATCTGTATTTTGTTCATTTTTTTCTTTTTTGTCTTTGTTTGAATTAAGTAATTTTTAGTTTTCCATATCATATCCTGCTAAAGAAGGAGCCACATTTTAGGAGATGTTAGATCAGCCTCTTTGTTAAATTGCCATGGAAGGTGGGTTTGGAGTTTGATCTAATGGTAGACAACACCGGTGATGTGGCTGGCTTGTGGCATGGTATAGTGTGAAAAGATCGACCAGGTCAATTTCATGTTCTATCATGGGACTCTGAGGGAGGAAATACTCTGAGAATTTCCCATTGAGCCGTAGGTGCTGAAACTGCAATGTCACAGTATAGATGTAGAGACTGAGGAAGCTGAGCTATCTCATTTGCGTGTTAATATGGCAAATGATTTGAACTTTAAACATAAAGAGATATTTGTGATAGAAAGAGGAGCTATATGAGAAGGCAAAAGGTACCATGAGAGGAAGCAACCACGCTTGGGTGACTAGACCACACTTTCCTTTCAGATGCTTTTTAGTTCCAATCAATTCCAGTCTATGTTTATCCAAACAATGAATACAACTTTCTTTTTTCTTTTCTTTTTAGAGACAGGGTCTCATTCTATCACCCAGGCTGGAGTGCGGTGGTGTGATTGCAGTTTACTGCAACCCTGAACTCCTGGGCTCAAATGATCCTCCTGTCTCAGCCTCCCAAGCTACTGAGATTGCTTGCACCTGCCATATGTGGCTAAGTTTTTAATTATAGAGCCAGGGTCTCTCTGTGTTGCCCAGGCTGGTCGCCAATCCTTCAAGAGATTTCCCACTTCAGTTTCTCAAAGTGCTGAGATGATAAGTATGAGCCACTATGCCCAGCCATTTATACCAGTTTTCTTAAAGTAACTTGAATGACCCCTAGTCCCTCAAACTATGTAAGCTGACTGTATGGTGACATCTATAATGTTACTGCAATTATTCCGTGCTTAGCTAGATCACTGAAAAAGCAAGAGAAAGGAAAATCTTGCTCCTTATGTTTTTGAACTAGTATAGAAAAATACTAACAAAAAAATGAGTAAACTGTACATTTTGTTACACTTAGGTAATATATAATCGTAAAATTAATCAGGTATCACATTTATTAAAATATTTAATTGTATTATAAAAGTGATATCACATGGAGTTTAATGATGCCAATGTGCTGAAATAATGACAACGTCTTCTTTTTACCAGTCTGTATAACTTTCTTTCACAGTCATTGTTTTTTTTTTTTTTTTTTTAATATCACTGTCATGTGTTTACATGGATGACTGAGTATATAGCTATGAATCAAAATAATTTGTTTTCTTTGAATCACTTAGACATGAAAAGCAATTAAATAATTTGCCTCATCTGCTAACTGCCTTGAATAAATTTGATCATTGAAGCTCAATTTTACTTTAAGATTGGTCATCACATTAATTCATTTGCTTTCCAGATCATTTCAATTCTTCTTGTTCAAACATTTAAATACCTTATAACAGCAGCGACATAGCAACACTGCTTTCTCGGGGGATTTAGTAGGTATTCCCTCCTTGATTCTTCATTTGAACTCATTAGTCTAGAAAATGGCATGTTTTTGTGCAGAGATTGTGTGAAATAGAGTTTTATGAGAAGCCTGACAGGAGGTATTTTCCTTTTCTTTTTTTACCCTTCTTTGTGAACACATCCTCTAGCCTCTTCACCATTAATTCTGATATTTACACTCTCTACAAAGCACTGCTCATACATACCCCTCTCCTCTCCCTTTGCAGAATTTGAAGGTGAACACTGTGAAATTGACATGACTGAGTGCCTTTCTCTTCCCTGCCAGAATTATGGTGACTGTGAAAGTGGGGTCAACAATTTCAGGTAGAGAAAACCAAAAAATATCTAGATGCATGTTATCTAGGCATGTACATGTTAAAATTTCAGCTGACAACTTAAGCAACACTTATAATTATTAAAAATTCGCTTTGCTACAATTAATTGAAACTTTTCATACATTTATACTAAAAGAGTTACTCTTTTTTCTTTTTTATTAAAAGATGTATTTGCAGACCTGGGTTTTCTGGACTCCTATGTGAAATTGAAATTAATGAGTGTTCCTCAAAACCTTGCAAAAATAATGGAACCTGCGTGGATCTGGCAAACAGGTTAGAGAATTTTTTATTGAATTAATTATATTATATTGCAAATAATTGAGTGAGCACATATGTACCCCTCACGCACCTTAGGAAACTGAACGTTCCTGGTACATCTGTGCTTGTCCCAAGTGTGTTCTCCTCTCTCCCACTCAGTTAGATCAAATATCTTCAATTTGTGTTTACTACTCCTACCCTTAATTTATAGTATTAGCTATTTGTATGCACATGTATACCTAAACAAAACATTATGTAAGTCATATAGTATTGTATGTTATCCTCTGAAAATTATTTTTTTTGAACATAATGCATCAATTGATGAATGTATCCATTGTTTATTTTTTACCTATATAGAATAATCCTTCTTAAGTATATGCCAAGAATATATTTATGATTTTACTGATCAGAGATATTTGGGTTATTCATATCTTTTGTCATATGAAGGTTTTCAAATGTTTGTCCAAATACAGAAATACTGGCGCTACTCTAAGTTACATATCTAGAAACAGAATCGATGAACTATTGGGTACAAATTTCCACATTTAATAAATCATGTTTATTTTTTCCATTTCATTTTGAAAACTGGAATATTTGTACTCTAACAAGCAGTAAATACATTTTCTTATTATTATTGTCAGGATATTTGATGTGGATTTGTATGTAAAATTATATCTCATTGTGATTTTTCTCTGCAAATTCTCATGATAACATGAGGTTGAGCAATTTTTTATATATTTTGAGATATTTAATTTTCTTTTTAGAAATGCCTTGGCTCAGCACCTGTGGCTCAAGCAGCTAAGGCTCCAGCCACATACATCTGAGCTGGCGGGTTCAAACGCAGCCCTAGTCCACCAAACAACAATGATGGCTGCAACAAAAAATAGCTGGGTGTTGTGGCAGGCACCTGTAGTCCCAGGTATTTGAGAGGCAGAGGCAGGAGAATCACTTGAGCCTAGGAGTTTGAGTTGGAAGTTGCTGTGAGCTGTGATGCCACAGCACCCTACCCAGGGCGACAGCTTAAGGCTCTGTCTCAAAAAAAAAAAAAATGCCTAATTATGACATGTACCCATAAATGTTTTCTTCTTATTGACTTATACAAATCTACCTATAATCACTAGCGACTCTGTTAGCAGCGCAGGTGGAATGTATTTTCTACTGACTGAACTAGACCCTTCACCTTTATAAGTTATTAGTAAAACTTAAATTTAATATAATATACTTGAATTTCAACTAATTTGTACATGGTTTGAATTTTATCTTATTTGATGATATTTTTTCTATACTAGTTCAAAAGAATTTCTTCTTGTATTTTCTTATGAAGTATTTAAAGCTCTTTCTTTTATAATTTTACTGAATCAGGAATATTGTGTATGTGAGTGTATTTAGTATGAAGTAGAAATCTAAGTTCATTGTTGTCATCAAATAAGTAATATGTCTGCTACATGTATTGAATTAGTCAATCACTTACTTATTGATCCCTAATGCCTTCTTGTTACAGATCAAGTTTCCACATACAAATATGTCTATTTCTCTGCGTCTATTCTGATGCTTTCTCTCAGTCATCCACAATAAACCTTAATTACTTACCTTTGAAATATCTCAATAGATGGATGGCAAGAAATCTTATCTACTAATGTAAACCTTTTTCAGAGCAGCTTTAGTTATTTTTGGCAATTTTTTATGTTACAATCAACAGGAGAAATTCTGTTAAATTTTAGTCTACATAATATACATCTAAACAAGTGAACTAAGCCCATGTGGTACGAATTTTGATAGGAATTTTATTGAATCTGTAGGTCAAATTGAGGAGAATTAATATCTCTTTATTTACTTAAGTCTTGTAAAATATCTGTCTTTAAAATATCTATCTTTAAAAACGCTCCGACAAATTCAACTGGAGATCTACTGGTTAGTGAATGGAAGACTCTTCCTAAGTCTCATCAGGACTCAGGTAGTAGAGGCTCTGTTTATCTGTCTTGAGAAAAATTCAGCATCTGAAGTTGTTGAAATGTTTTTCAGATCCTGCTTAAATTTCCGACAGTTTTCTGTTGTTCCTATTAATTTCTATGGACTGTCTAGCCTTTTTCTTGTCCAATCTAGTGAAATGGATGAGGATATTTGAAATCACCATTCCTGCAACTTCAAGCCTTTTGAGATAGCCGTAAACAAGACATGTTCTGTGGGAATACAGAGTTGCTTTCCATATAGAGGTTGATGCCTCTGAAGGGACATAGCAAGATATTCCAGATGAGCTTCCCACCTAATAGCTCTTAACGTTACTAAGTGTGTCAAATACCCTACATATTCAGGGATGGTGAGGAAAAAACGAAACCAAACCAAAGGGGGGTTTGTGGTCTCATCTTACCTGATGTCAGTAATCTTGTGCTCCTATTGGTAAAGCAGTGGCATTTCAGAGATAAGCATAATTTCAGAACCAGTAACCATTGATTCCTAAAAGACCTCAATATTTTTCTTTCACCAGTGAACAGTTAGTTATATTGGTAAATGGCCTCAGATTTCTCTGAGGAAGGCTGTAAGAAGATATGTGGAAAACCTGTAACCATGTTAAAGATTCTTCTTGAAAAAGACACATTCCACCCTTCAGTGGAGGGACTGAGTCTGTATTATAACTTAGATATGGGAGCTGTGCATGAAGAGGCTGGACATCTCTGCAAAGTGGAATGGGATGACTTCTCTGGTCTGCAGACCTATACCTTTTGTTCTATGTTTGTAAATTAGCACCACAGTAGACTGTCCTGTATTTGATTTCTGGAAACCCATCATTAACCACTGCCATGGTTAATTAAATCAATTTATTGAGCTCCACTCTGTTCTCCATTCAACCACTATGAATCAATCCATTGACCTCCACTGTGTCTCTGATTTATGTGCTTACTTGTTTGTATCTGATAATCAAGCATGACCAACAGTCTTTGCATTCTTATGTCTCATTAGTCTAATTCATATGGAGGTACCCGATTTCACTGCAATATTCAGCAGTGTCACTTTCAGCCTATAAAAGCTATTGTCACAGAACTCATCAAGAACATGGAGCCTTCTCATTAATCTTTTTTTTTTTTTTCTTTTTTGAGACAAAGTCTCACTATGGCATCCTCAGTACAATGCTATGGCATCACAGCTCATAACACCCTCAAACTCTTGGGCTTAAGCAATTCTCTTGCCTCAGCATCCCAAGTAGCTGGGACTATAGGCACCTGCCACAATGCCTGGCTATTGTTTTTGTTGCAGTTGTCATTCTTATTTAGCGGGCTGGGCCAAGTTCGAACCCACCACGCCTGGTGTATGTGGCTGGCGCCCTACCCACTGAGCTATGGGTCCAAGCCGTTCTCACCTATCTGTTTTTAATACTTGCTAAATGGAGGACTCTCCCAGGTGAGTGGATTTTCTTCCTAGACATTCAGAAGGTCTTCTGATTCTCTCTGGGAATAGAAATTAGGGGTAAATGAGAAATTTACACATAATAGATCCATTCAAACATTTCTGTACCAAGGAGTTTATCGCTAACATATAGCAAGAAAACTCTGATATTTCTACCTCATTAACTTAAGCTGAAATTACTAAATCTTATCATTGAGAAGCTGGCCTAGCTAACACTTCACCCAGATAGATACTCATATCAATACTTTGAATCTTCTCCTTCCACTCACGTCAATAAATCCAGCTAATTTGAGTCATATGTACTTGATCTTGCTCTGACTACCTTACATTCAGTCCCACACTTAGAATTGCCAGATCCGTGACAGCATATGTTGGTGGAGTTGTGTCTCTTTTAGGATATAGCCTGTCTAATCCTAGAGTATTTCCTTCTCCATCAGCAACAAAACTAATGAATAATGTTGGGGGTTAGGTCACAGAACACAGGCAACAACAGTTTATAGGTCAACTCTTCCAACCGAAGTTAGAAGAAGAATTTTTACAGGGAAGAACATATTCCCTAAGACACAGGAGAGATTTTGGCTCTATTGGTAAGGAGAATGAAAATGAACTTAGAGATTTATGTTCCTTCACTATAATTGTCCTCTTTCTGCAGGAGATATGAAATTTTTTCAATTTACTATCTCTGCTATGTGGATTTACTTTACAGAAAACAGAATGGTTAAAAATTATCTATAATTTTTTTTCCACATCTGTAGTCTTCTGAAATTGGTATGGGGAGTTTCTTCAAGTCTATATATCAGTTATAAAGCTTTTCTCTGAATCTCTCTCATTCTCTTTGGACCACTATTCCCTCAAGTAGAGTCAGATACTCAAGAGCAAAGACAGAAACATGAAATCATCTTAAGCTTAGGTCTTGAAAAAGCACCCTTCTACTTTTCTTTTTCTTTCTTTCTTTTTTTTTTTCTTTTTCTTTTTGAGACAGAGCCTCACTTGCTCACCCTCGCAGAGTGCCATGGCATCTTAGCTCACAGCAACCCTAAACTCTTGGGTTCAAGCAATCCTCTTGCCTCAACCTCTTGTGCACATGGCTATCCAGTTTTCCTTACACTATTTAAGGAACAGGGCATCCTTTACCCAGTGTATGTTTTTGTCTAGTTTGTCAAAGATCAGTTGGCAGTAGGTAGATGGTCTTATTTTTTAGTTCTCTATTCTTTTCTATTGGTCTCTACTTTCTTACCAGTACCATACTGTTTTGGCTACTGTATCTTTATAGTATAATTAATCAGATAATGTGATATCCCCAGATTTGTTCTTTTTGTTTAAGATTGCTTTGGATCTTTGGGCTCTTTTTGGTTCCAAAAGCATAGGATTATTTTTGCTAGATCTGTGAAATATGATGTTGGTATTTTGATGGGGATTGTGTTGAATCTATGAGTATGAGTATGAAATATTTTCCCATTTGTTTGTGTGTCATTTCTTTTCTGAGTATATCATAGTTCTCCTTGTAGAAATCTTTTACTTCCCAGGGATTTGGTTTTCTTTACAGCTAGTGTAAGTAGTATTGACTCTTAGCTTCACTGTTATTATCAGTGTATCAATACACTACTAAATTTTGTACATTAATTTTATAAACTGAGACTTTCCTAAACTTATTTATCAATTCTAGGAGTCATTTGGTGGAGTTGTTAGGGATTTCAAGATACACGTTCATATCAGTCAACAGGGACACCTTGACCTCCTATTTTCTAATGTGAATATTCTTTATTTCTTTCTCTTGCCTGATCTCTCTGTCTAGGACTTCCATACTCTGTTTAATAGAAGCTGTGACAGCGAGTACTCTTCTCTTGTTCCAGTTTTTATAGGAAATGCTTTCAACTCTTCCTTGTTTGGTATGATGTTGGCTGTGGGTTTGTCATATATGGCTTTTATAATTTTGAGGTATGTTCCTTCTATGCCTAGTTTGTTGGAGGTTTATGTTATGAAAGAGTTATATCAGATGTTTTTTCTGTATCTGTTGAGATGATAATATGGCATTCATTTTTGTTTCTGTTTATGTGAAAAATTATGTCCATTGATTTGTGCATGTTGAACTATGCTTACATCCCTGGGATGAAAGCCACTTGATCATGGTAAATTATCTTTTTGATGTGCTGTTGGATTTGGTTCACTAGTATTTTGTTGAGGATTTTTGCATCTGTATTCTCAAGCAATATTGATCTATAGTTTCACTGTTGTGCTTTTCTTTTTGCGGTGGTGGTGGTGATACTGTCTTCATATAATGAGTTAAGGAGGAATCCCTCCATCTTGATATTTTAGAATAATTTCTATAGGGCAAATAACAGTTTTTCTTTACAGGTCTGGTATAATTTGGTTGCAATCCATCTTGTCCAGTACATTTTGGGAGGTTGGTGATTTTTTATTACTGCTTCAATCTCACTACTTGTTACTGGTCTATTTAGGATTTCTATTTTTTCCTAATCCAAGTGTAAGAGGTTGTGTGTTGCCAGGTATTTATCCATTTCTTTTGCAATTTATAGTTTGTGTACATAGAGATTTTTTGTAGTATTCAAAGTTGATATTTTGTATTTCTGTGGTGCCAGTTGTAAAAAGTCCTGCTGCATTTCTGATTGAGCCTTTTTGAGTCCTTTCTCTTATATTTCTGGTTATTCTGGCTAGTAGTCTATCGATCTGGTTTTTCCTTGAAAAAAAAAAAAAGAGAGAGAGAGACATGGCTAAGAAATATATGAAAAAATCCTCTCCATCGCTAATCATCATCGGGGAAATATAGACTAAAACCACAATGAGATACTACCTTATACCTGGCTGATTGACCATTACTACAAAGTTAAAAACAATAGATGCTGGCATGGATGTAATGAGAAAGAAATGCATCTACATTATATCTTGACCATAAATTGGTACAACCTTTATGGAAAGCAGTATGGAGACTCCTCAAAGAAATAAATGTAGGCTCACCATTCCATCCAGCAATCCCACTGCTGGGTATCGACCCAAAGGAAAAGAAGTCATTTTATCAGAAAGACACCTGCATTGAAATGTTTATCTCAGCACAATTCCAAAGATATGGAATCAAATGCCCATCAATTTATAAATGGATAAAAAAAAAAACTATGAGGTTTATACACATATATATATATACATGTATATCAATAAAAATTTGTGAAACTCAAGTCACATTTGACTTCTGCAATTACAAGACATGCTCAACATGACATATTGTTCTTTTGTTGTCGGTATATGTTGAATATTAAAATTTTAATAGTTTTTTTTCCTTTCTTAAAAAGTGTATACATTTTTTTGTACTCTCAGTATATACACACACATACCCTGGAGTGCTCCTTGGCCACAGAAAGATATGAAACATTGTCTTTTGCAACAACTTAGAGGGAACTACAGACCATTATTCTAAGTGAAGCATCTCAGGGATGGAAAAACAAACATCATGTGTACTTTCTAATAATTTAGAGCTAAACAGTGAGCACACATGATTGCAAAGTGATGTACAGAACTTTGGAAGCCAAGAAAGGTGCAGGGTACAAGGGAGTAAAGGTCAAAAACTTTCCTATTGGTTACAGTGAACACTATTGTGGTGATGAACACACTCAATGCCATAACTTAAGCCTTATAGCATAAGGGGGTAAAATATTTTTACCCCCTTAATATTCTGAAATAAAGTAAATGTGACTTTTAGAAAATTAAGATATTTCAAAGACAAAAACAATTAAGAGCTGATAAAGTAGTCACACCTCTCTTTTTTGAGAGATTTTTTTTATTTAAAAACTTTCTTTTGGTATATTGTTAGTCTGTTGATATTAAATTACACATTAAAATAGCAGAAATTATCTAACAACTTACTCAAAAGCAATTTATATTTAGTGCAAATAAATTAAACTCTAGATGCATAGGCAAGAAAAATAATAAAATCAGTACAAACTACATAATATGCTTTATTGTTACATGTAAGTTTTTAATCTGTCCCATTTTATCTTAGATTTGTTGAAACTGTGGCTTGCAACAATTGATGCTTAATTCTAATGACATCATTTTAAAATGAGTTTGCTAAGTTAGGATAGCATATGAATGACAGCCCTGATTAGTTTACAAAGCCATTGCAAAAGTGGACACTGATGTTGACATTGTCTGATACTTGGTAACTTATGTTATCTAATAAAACGAATGCCTTTTAAGTCACTGCCCTTAGTTAATTTAGATCACTCACAAAAGTATCCAACTACTGAAAATTTACAACTAAAGGCATAATTTATCAGAAAGATTACAATAATAGTAGCTAGACTATTAAAAAAAGTGAAAACAAAATTTCCAAACGCTTGGCTGATGTGATCATCATAGCCAAACCATTATTAACAAGCCTATTGTGACCTATCAGTGTGTGATGTTTAGGAGTGTAACAGTTCCTTACTGCTACAAAGTTGAAAGTAATTAATGTGCACTTAACTAAAAGACAAATACCTGTATGTCTGGAAACTAGTCATCAATCTAAATAACTTCTAATCTACTGTACAGAGACTTTACCATAACACCATTCTTTCAGGTTAAATTCATATCTATGTGTAGTCATTTATTTATGATAAATATAATAAAGACATGTTTTAAATATAATATATATAAATTATGTTACATATTAGAGATAAAATATATTAATAGATAAATATATTTATTTTTAAATATAGTAAAGATTAAATATAAAATAGATTGTTCTTGTTCTAAGTAAGAAATGTCATTAATTGTAAAAAACTGATTCAGAAATGTAATGGTAATAGCACAAGAAAAATGTATAAAAATATTTAAAATATCATATGAATTTTTTCAAAATTTGAATTGCTTTAATCTAGGCTAAATTAAGCTTATCAGAAAAATTTTACTAGTGATACTTTATAGTTTTGTTTTTCTTTTGACTGTAGACTTTCATAAAATCATCTGTTGAGGGAAATATAAATCCAGTCTCTTTGCGAATGCATTTTTAAATCAAAACTCATTTAAGGAATTCTATGCTATGTCTTTGATCTTATAATATCATTTAATCTACTTAGCAATTATATTTAAAAATAATTCAGCTTTTCAGAACATAAAAATAATTCATCTACTGATAAATTTCTTTCTCATCTGGACTAAGGTAATGACAGGATAAAAGAATAACGTAAATAAAATGTAAGCACAGGCTAAGTATAGGGCTAAATCCTTGTATTATGTTGCATTTCTCTATCTTCTTTCATTTGTCTGATATAATTTTATGTAATTATTGTTCTTTTTTTATCTCTATTTTAATGTATTGAATTTTCTTCAGAAGTCACCAGTTAATGTAATGCTAGTGAATAGAAAAATACATTGAAAACCTATCTGAAAAATTTTGGGACACTCTCAAATAAAAATAATATGAACAAAAATTTCCAATACTTTGACAACATATTCAAGTGTAATTCGACTAAAACTTTTGAAATGAAAGCCCTACATTTAAATAAGAAATTTTTATTACATCAAGATTATATTACATATTTCATGATCATAATCACTCTCTTGAGATAAACAATATTTTTAGATACATATGTGTGTATTCTAAAAACTGTTAATATTGAGTTTTAGCATAAGGGTGAAATGTTTTAGAAACCTTAACTGTAAAGTGTTATAATCAGTATAAATTTGACTGGATCACAAGAGACATTAATTAAAAGGCAGGCTTGCTGTTATTTTTTTTCCCTTAGCCTCAGTAGATGTGGTCATCATCGAGGCCCCTCAGAACGCAATAGCAAAAGAAAATTAGACCAAAACTCCCAGATCATGCACTTTAGCCCAAAGCCGATGGGAGGAAAATGTTTTGTGAGGATCCTTAAGATACACCCTGTGCATTTTTTAAAAACATGTTTAATGGCTAGGATGGGGTACAATGTAAAAAAAGTTGTGCCAGTTCAACATCATGCTTGCCTTCCTTACTAGAGGAAGGAGGAGGAGGCAAAGAACAGGACAGAGGGGAAGGCAGGTGCAAGGCAGAGAGCGCACAGTAGGCACATTGTTATTCTTCTGGGAAAGACCAGACATGGAGATTCAAGGCAGAAGTTCTGTTTTACGGTAAAATTTTATTCACAGAAATTTGACCTCATCATGTTTAGCACGATGAAACACAAGAAAAGTAGGTTAAATAGTTTCTGTAAATTATCTCTTCAGCAGGACGGCTGCCAGTAGTGAGTCTGTAACTTTTTAAAATCTTTACAAAATTGTAGATGCTCTTCACAAAAGACTGTAGAGTCTCAGGACTTTTTGGCATCACTATTAACAAAGCAGGGGTCCTCTACACTCCTGTTGAATAAGCATTTATGGTTTATCTCTCTTTAATGATGCTTAAAATATATTTTATGTAAAAATAAAGCATGCTTTTTTAGTGTTGAAAAGTTCATGTTCCAAAAATGTTTTTGAAAATGAGAGAATTTCATAATGCTTTTGATTGAAATTAAAAGTTAGAAAGTTGTTCCTGAAGTCAAAGTAAAGAATTCCTGAAGAAGATTTTGACCCATCATCATAAAGATAATATTTTGCATATTCATTTGTATACTGAAGACATTAAGAAAAGTCAACTCTTTAAAAGTTCAGAATTGGCCAGGAGCAGTGGCTCACACCTGTGATCCTAGCACTCTGGAAGGCTGAGGCAGAAGGATCACTTGAGCTCAGAAGCTAAAGACCAGCTTGAGCAAGAGCAAGACCCTGTCTCTACTAAAACATAGAAAAATTAGCTGGGCATGGTGGCAGGCACAACAACTCGGGAGGCTAATGTAAGATCAGTTGAGCCCAAGAGTATGAGGTTGCTGAGATAGGCTGATGCTACAGCATACTAACCTGGTCAACAGAGTGGGACTTTGAAGAAAAAAAAAAGAAAAGAAAAAAAAGAGTTCAGAGAAAATACATGTATTTATTTGTGTTTTCACTGTGAGATTATTTTTTAAAGTAGAAATAAAATTGAGATTTTTTTTTAAATGTTGGAGTCAGCAAAAGGGGGAGATGGAAAATGGCTGTCATCTTTCTCATGTGGCTGACTAGGTGTGTGGTGAGGCCTTTAGTGAAGATGGAGGCTTGCTTTAAAGTAGACTTTAACAAGATTACCTTGTGTAAAGAAAGCTTGAGGCACATGTAAGATATTTAGGAGACATGACCAGTAAACATCGGTGCTCAGAAGAGGCAGGTGCTGGTGGCAGGGATCTGGAAGTCATAATTATTCTGGAACAAGTGTTTGCCCAAGGAAATGAAAAGTAGTGAGGGTCAAGGCTAGAGCCAGAAAAACACCAACAATTAAAGAATTAATGAAGTCTAATGACTATAGAGGCAGAGGAGAATGGAGAGAAAGATGTCACAGAGACATGCACTGAGCCCCTTTCCTTTATGTGCTTTTAAAGGCCCTCTGTTACCTGGCTACCTGCTTACCCAGACTCATTCCCTATGCTTTCCCCATGGTGCTTCAGCCTTTTGAAGTTTCAGGCATTCCTGACCAACTCAACACATCACTGTCAGGATCCCACCCCAAGAGCAGTGTCTGCTGAGACCTGTGGGAACTGGTGGCAATCAACTGAAGAAATATGGAGTTAGAAGTAATGGTAAAGAAAGACAAGAGGCCTAGAGTAGAATTAAAAGTGGGAGCCAGGGGTCCATTGCCCATCATGGGATTCCCACAATGGCCCAGAGTGTTTGCTCCACTCTCAGAAATAAAACTGAGATTCTTAAAACAAGTTACATAATAAATATTAGTCATGTGCCCACATCTAAGTTTAAATAAAAGTTGGTGTTTCTTTTAAAAGGTCTTATGAGCAAGTTAGGAATATAGACATGTGAACATTATAATAAATATACATCAATAAAGATGATGAATGAGAGCATGCAGCATTTGTCTTATTTTATTTAACAGATGAGTGGATAAAGAAAAGTATATGCAATGAAATACTGGTCAGCCATTAAATAAAGAATGAATTCCTATATTTTGAAACAGCATGGATGAATTTGAAGGACGTTATATTAAATGAAAGACACCGAGCACAGAAAGACAAACACCCTGTGTTCTCATTCATATGAGGAATCTAGAAAGGCTGATCCCGCTCTTTAGGATTAACCAGTAAAACCCTTTCTATCACCTCTTCTAGGATTTACTGGGGCTCTGATAAGGACCATCTTTATTTGTCACTCAATCATTTAATAAGTTGTATGAATAAAACAGGTTCATGGGGATGTTAGACTTCTGTGGCCATAAAGTGGTGAAGGAGGTTAATTAGAAAGAGTTCACTTTAAAAATCTGAATTAAAATATGGCCCAAAAACATTATAATGAAAGTTGGTAAAAAAACATTTTTCTAAACTTCTAAAAGAAAAAAAAACCTCTGTGCAGTTATTTTTGCTAAGTGTATTTTTCTATTAAGTTAATATTACATATCAAAATTATTTTCATATTCTGGTATTAGTCCTTATTAATTTTACAGTCATTATTTCCCCCAGATTCCTTTTTAAATTTCCCACCTGAAGAACATTTGAGAATAAAAATATTTGAAAAAGGAAATTGTTGTAATTTTTAAAGAAACAATAAAACAGATACATTATTTAAGTCAAAAGTCTTGAATTCAACTCATATGCATTAATTATGTATATAATAAATGTTATTTTTACACATTTTTCCTCATCTTCCCACTTTTCTGTAGATTTTTGTGTAATTGCAAGCCTGGGTACCATGGATCCTTCTGTGAACTGGGTGTGAGTGATTGTAAAACCTCGCCCTGTCTAGATGGAGAAACCTGTGTCCACAGGAATGATGGATATAACTGCCTCTGTGCCCCGGGTTACACAGGTAAACCTAACACTACCTTGTATGAAACAACATATTGTGTCTGTAAATAAATGACAATCTCATATTTACATCCCAAATCTGAAATAGTCTTCCTGAAACAAACGTGGCAGTCATGTCAGGAGATACTCTGTTCTCTTGTAAAAAAGAACTACTCAGTTGCATTACGTGTGGGAGTGGGGACTGCGTTCGCGCGCTCCCCTGATTTTGTGTTGGCAGAAGAGAAGTAGCGCCCTCTACTGGCCGTGCTGGCATCTCTCAGGCTTTTGACATCTTTTGGCACCTCTGTGCTGTGGACCTTAAATCCAGGTGACCACTGTTGCAGCTCCACTCAAAAAAAAAAAAAAAAAAAAAAAAAGGAACTCAATAAAAACTTAAGTTATGTGTTTTTATCTGGAAATTGCCAAACACTAAGTTTATATTTTAAAGAGTTTTACATTTTTATTATTTTTAAAGTGAATTTATCTGAAGTATGTTCATATGGCCATAATATAGCAAAGTATTGCTACATGAATAAGGGAAATAACATTATTATCCCTGTCATAGAAACATTTTTTTTAAAATATACAAGTTCATTTTTTAAACACTTTTATTATAGAAATTAATAAGAAAACATGATTTGGGGTTAGATTCGTAATATCAATTATTCTACAACCTCAATTCAATCTAAACATAAAGGCAAAACTTATCAAGGAACTGAGACAAAGTAGCGGCATTAGTCTTCAATTAGGTGGGAAATGGCACTTACAGAATACAAAAAGCTTTATGGTTTTGGCATTCCGGTGTGATGTGGGTCTAACAGGAAAGATTTCTGCTAAGATCTCACTGAGCAGAACTGGCTCACCCGCCCATCTTCAGTTGCAGTGGAAGGTGAGAGATTTAAAGTGTTTGTTTTTTAGAGTTTCAATTGAAGATAGTAAGAAAAGAATAATTACAATATATGCGTTATAGTTTGATTTATACCAAGACAGACATATAACTAGACATTGAAAAGGAGGTTATTCCCCTCAGGAGAGTTACACGTCTGTGCTTTTCTTTACCTGATCTTTTAACATGGAAACTGACTTTCCTTTTTACACGTGGACATAGAAAGCTTTGTGTTGTTGTCTTGCATTGTTTATTTTGTCTTAGCCTCCTGCGGAAATCATTCTTCTTCAAGGCTCCTAAACCTCTACAGTTTTGGGAAAGAAGTTTACATTTATTCATTCCTCTGCTATTCCATTTCCAGGAAGTCATGGCATTGTAAGATTTTACTCGGAAAATCTTAAATTTTAAGACAGAAGGATATTACTCTTTTTGCACATTTTTCAAGATCTTACATCCAGTAGCAACAGAGCCAGGGAAACAAATGAACATGCTCTTCTATTCTGGTTTCATTCCATGAGTAAAAGTAAAATTTGAGTGAAATGGTATTAGTGACAGAGAAGAAAGAGGAAAAAAATTAAGTACAATATTAAATGTATTACAGTTTGGTAACCAGATATAGTATAAGCAAAGTTTAGCTTTGCCTATACCTATTAATTTGTATAATTCAATTATTAAGGACATAGATCTTTCCAGATTCTACAACTAAGACTTTTTATGATCCTTTCTTCCAAAAGAATCAATGGGTTTTTGAGGATCACACACATTAAACAGTAAATATGCTCGTAGCATCATTGGCTAATCAATAATTCTTTACTCTATGCCTTGTATTCAATTAGCTATTGAGGTTTTATGGTGCTCAAGACTGACATGGTTCTTATTCTTATGGAGACTCATAGTATCTAGAATGGGAGACAGACCATAAAGCCATTCTATAATAGATTTATCTAGAGCATTATTAATTAAGGACCTTTATAAATAGGGTTGAAATTTACATATGTAGAAGATTTATGGAATTTAGTTATAATTAAATACATAGGCAATGGCATATGACCGTAGGTGTAAGTTTTATCTTACAAAAGGGAGAAATAAATCATCAGTGGATTACTAGTATGGCCTATCTTTGGCTTTATTTAAGAACATTTCCTTATGAATTTCAGTTTTAAGTATTAATTATTTAAATGTAGCAAAAATAAATATAAGTAAATTATATATTACTTTCTAAAATAATGATTTATGCAATTAGTGATAAGATTCTACTTAACTAAAAACAGTTATACTCACATATTATTAAAATATATGTCAAAGTTTATGAATTTGTGTTTATGTACTTTAAATAAAATTACATGTGGTCATGTCTATATTTGTATTTATAGGAAAGCATAAATAGAAAAAGAAAAATTCGTAAATCCTCTCTAAGAAATAGTGACTGTGATTATAATGCCATCTGGAAAGTATGGAAATGCAAGTCAAAAGTTCAAAATAATGAAATATTCTTATATTCTGTTCTAAGTAATGCATAGTTTTTTCTCAGACATGTTTGATACATTTGTGTGACTGTTAGCACTTAAAATATTCTCTATGTTTGAGAATTGAATTTTTTTTTGAAAGGCAAATACCCAAGCAGCCTAAGAACTATCACAACCTGCTTTGACTGCATGCACCAAAAAACATAGTTTGGTAAAATATGCTCAATTGATTAGAGTTACAATTTTGTTCCTCTAATGATATTTTTTATCACATTCTTTCTGCTGCTTAAAATGACCTGCCTCTCCTCTTTCTACTGCTGGACCTTATAACTTAACTCAGATGCTCCTTTCTAGAGAAAGTTTTTCTAGACGCTTCTGCTTTAGCTTCTCCTATTATTTACTTCCATAGCACACATTTTCTCTGTTGTTACTGATGATAACTTTGGGAAATTCTAATTTAATGGTCAGCCCATCTGAAGAGCCTTCACATCTTCACTGGCTCACCCCCGTATCTCTAATGTCTATCAAAGTTTGGGGTACTCTGCTGCATCTTGTCAGCCGAGTTCCTATTTAATACGACATACTAAAATAGAATGCGTTCCTACTTGAGTGTGATTAATTGAAATAGAAGATAAAAATGAGTGCGTGAAGGAAAAATAAAAGACGTAGGAGCCAGCTCATTTCAACCTCCTCGGTGCACATGATCCATCTGCAGGGATTTGAATACTGATGTTTCAGTGTTTGTTTCTGTTTGATTGATAAATATGTCTGTAGTCATAAAACTTAAGCATTCTGACAAATATTTGGCATTTGGTTATATTTAGCTTTAGATCTGTGGTTATCACTTCTCTTTATCAAGGACAATGTTTTGATTAGCGTGGCCTTTGCCATTTCCGTATCCTATTAATACAGGCAGGAGCAGACCAGGAAACAGACAGCCGACTTGTGCTCGACCCTTCTTCCTTTATGTGACAATATTCAAAATTCACTTTGACAACTCAGATGTGCAAAAATATATTATTCCTGTAATAATGAACTCAGTGTAATGTATGGGTCCAATTTCATCTAATAGAGAAGAATGTCAAGCTGCCAAGTCAACATGTGAGTTTTTCATGATGAAATTCAGTTAGTTTAGGTTCAGAATTCAATATCTTTCTGATTCAGAGATCCGTCACTCCTTTCCACTATCCAATTTCTATGCAACGAAGAAATAAGTACATTATCCCTGGTTTTGGGATACCAGGAACTGGTGTGCTTTTGATGCCCACGATCTCTTCTCTGGGCTTTGCTAGCTAGGTCCAAGCAGCCTCCACATCTCAAAGCCATGATGTTGTTTCAAACATTGTTACCTTGCCTTTACCACCTAAAGCCCACTAAGCAATTTCTCTCTTATCAAGACTGTATCTCACACATAGAAATGTTCCTTTGAAGAATGATATTTAGATCACTGAATCACAAAAACTCGCTGACTGCTTTAGTTCACTTCTTTTCTATAGACTGTTTTTTCACTCTTCTTAAGCAGCATTTCTTTAAAGCCCTGTATCAGCTTAAAAGGCACAAGGAGCAGTGGCACCAAAGGAATGAAACTTACAGAGTTTACTATTGAAGATTGATACTCTAGATTCACAATCCAGATGTTAATTCGAATAGCCAATTACTTTATTTGATTGAATTACCACATTAGTAGCCGCAGAATACAATGGCATCTTCTATTTGTTAATTCTCCAAATGTTTGTGTTCCAAGCACCATTCCCCAGGCCCTGGGGAGAGGCTGATGAACACAGCAGAGAAAGTTACTAGCATAAAAGAGCTGATGCTTCAGATATGGTCCACAAACCCAAATAAATATGGAAGATAATCAGGTAGTTATAAAGGGTAAGAAAAAATATATACTGAACATATTCGTCCAGATAGATTTAGCTGCTCTAAGACTAATATACTGAAATATAGTGACTAAAATAAGACAATACGTTTTCTCACATATGATACAGTATCATTCACACAGGACTTTGTCTTGTTCTATTGCTTTGCTAGTTATCAATACCTTGTCCTTATGTACGTAACTTTTACATAACTATTTCAGGCTTACTCATGTTGAAAAAAAGAAACTTTTCTCTTAATGTCAAAACAATTTGTTGGAAGGGTATACTAACTCAGATTACAGACAGTCCTAAAGGAGGAATTTTCACATCTTGGTAGATGCTTTGACGTGGGACATCAGGTAAGGTGCTATGCAGTAATCAAGGTAGCCAAATTGTCTCTATAGTTGCCATCAGCCAAAGTGTCTCTATAGTTACCATCAATTCTGAAATGTTTTAGCCATCAATTAAAGCCAGGTTTGTCAGAGACTGGACACACTGCTTCCTGGTGGAGTTGGAAACTTAAATGCTCATAGCTTGACCAGAAAGCTATGACCATAAAAAATAATTCATTCATATTTACTTCTCTGTGATATAAATATATATGAGAGACATAAGTCCTTTACCTGGTATGTAATTTCCAATAAGACATTCTTCAGCAGATACTAATTTCCATGGGGAAAAAATTATAAAAGGAAGTGATTATATGGGACCAAGATGATAGATGATGTTCGGGAGTTTAAACAAAGTATAAGAGAAAGCCATGGAAAAGACTGGCTTTGTTTAGGACTGAGATGCCAGTTATATGTTGATACATATGTACATATACACACACACAAATGTGTAAAGACAAGAGCGGTAGACAGATTTAGAGAGAGATCAAGAACCAAAATTGCACTTAATGACCTAGGAAAATGAAATATTTTCCTACTGTCAAATATTTATATATTTTTATGTAATTACACTATTACAAGAATAAAAAAGAATACTGTATTTTTAGGGGTCATTAGAATCTTTATAACAAACATATTAAGTTGTAACAATAAAAGATTTATCAGCTTGGCACCTGTAGCTTAGTGGTTAGAGAGCTGGCCACATGCACCAGGGCTGGTGGGTTGGAACCCAGCCAGGGCCTACTAAAGAATAATGACAACAATAACAACAATAACAAAAAAAAAGCCCCGTATTGTTGTGGGCACCTGTAGTACCAGCTACATGGAAGACTAAGGCAAGAGAATCACTTAACTCCAAGAGTTTGAGGTTGCTGTGAGCTGTGACGCCCCAGCATTCTACCGAGAGTGAGATAGTGAGACTCTGTCTCAAAAAATACAAATAAGGGCAGTGCCTGTGGCTCAGAGGAGTAGGGTGCCAGCCTCATTTGCCGGAGGTAGCAGGTTCGAACCTAGCTCCAGCCAAAGATTGCAAAAAAAAAAAAAAAAGATACAAATAAATAATTAAAAGATTTATCACGTCATAAATTAAATAGAGAAGCGCTCAATAATTTTAGCCATAGTTGGCAATCTAGCAGTCTGGGGTATTAAGGAAAAAAAAAAAACAGAGACATTGTATGAAGAAAAATATGGTTCTAAAATTTTTACATATTCACAAAATTCCTCAAAATGCTTTGTTTTTCCCACCTCTGTCTAAGCTCTGTGCTGAGCCATGACTAAACTTTACAGTTATATCCTAACTATGGTTCTATAACAAGACATGGATGAAAGATGTGTCATCCAAGCAATAACTCCAGAAAAGATTGTATTTGCCTGCGTAAATCAGAGGTGAGGTGGTGAGGGGATAATATCCAAAGGGAAAAATAGAAAACACAGTAAATCTTCCCCTAGAAGCAACTTCTCTGAATCCTATTTCTCCTGATACTGTTCAGCAAGCTTAGCCGCCTAGTGTTTTACTCTGTTGCCCAGTATCTCATGAATTCTTGTATGGAAAATAAGAACGTAGCCAGCTTTTCACCATCTCCAATACCAAATACATAATTTTTCTTATGCCTTCTTCCCCAAACAGGCATATCAAAAATTATAGAAGTCCAAAGTTGTTGTTAACATTTATTTCAGCATGCCTCTCTGCTTTTCTGTTTATTTTTATTTTGGCTAATTTGGGAAAAGATTTACTTACGCCTTCGTTTCCAGGGCTTCTCTTACGTTGTTACAATAATATTTCGCTTTTATTTTTAATTTCTAAACTGTGTTTCTCTGAACTAATATTGCTTTTTTGATTCTGCAATTTTCACTGGTAAAATGTCTTTTCTCAGAAATAATACTTATAAAACTTTTTGTAAATAATATTTGTAACATTATTTGCTTTATAAACATTAAGTATTACATTGTATTACTATCAGAAAATCATTACTTATCAGTTAATATCTACATGAGAACTCCAAAATACTAATTGAAAGCACTAAGTGAAGGGGAGGGAGTACTTGTCTGGTTATTGTAGTCCTGCGTATGAGCGTGAAAACCAGCTGTTTTCTTTTAGAAAGCTGAAATATCATTCTTGGTGGGTCTTTTTCCCTTCACTGAAAAAGAGGGTAGAGATAAGGATTGTATGCGATGAGGGAAGAGTTTTGACAAGATTTGGTAAGCTGGAACCCAAGGGTGAGTCAGACGCATCTATTTTAGGGAAAATGAACAAATTATCAGGAAAGCAAAATATAACATTCAACTATTTTTTAACTGTGCTTTAAAGTTATTACTTTAAACACCCAGTGAAAGTTCAAAATATAAAATAGTGGATGTTAATGGAACTTCGGGGAGTAAAAGATCAATGCAATCTCTGAAAAGGCGAGGACGAACAGTCCAGTCTTCCAAGAATTGCTATTAATGCTGTTTTCAGACCATCAATTTTGCCTCTTTCAAAAAAAAAATCCTGATCTCTCCCTTTTTCAGGCTAGATTCTGTGGCTCGCTATTATAATCACTATCGCTTGTCAGAGAAAAGATACTTGTGCACATAAAGAGAGAAAATGTTCTTACCTTGATTTCTTGACTACAGACATCAAGGAAGCACTTGGTGTACTCTGCCTGACAATCCGACTTCTTCTAATCAATTCCATTTCTCAGTATCCTCGCCTACCATTTCTAGTTTTCTCTTCTCTTTTTAAGCCTTTATTGGTCCCGCTACTGAACTTTCAACTATCTTTGCTTCTTAACTCGCTGAGAAAACAAAAACTGCCACAACTTCTTTACTTTTCTGCTGAGAACTGCCAATCTACGTGTATCTGCATTCAGAGACTGTGTTTTCCCTGTTCCCATGTTTATGTCTATGGGAAACCCTTTTGCTGCTGTGTGGATTCTTCCTTTATCACCTGCTATTAAAAAATATTTAGCTTCCAATTATTTTCCGCAGTATAATTTTTTTCCTCTATGTTATCTCACTACTATCAGCAGATAAATATCATTTACCTCTTTTTCATCTCATTTGTGGATCTTTTCTTTTTAGTCACTTCCATTAACCTTTTTCCTTTATCTCTTTTTAAAAAGAATCAAATGCATCATCTATGGTGAATGTCCATTTTCTCCCTTCCTGTCTTTTTTTAAACTCGTTTCCCATCATGCTTTAAATCCCAAGACTAAAATCACACCCTTCTTGTTGGAGGTCACCACTGATTCCCACAATGCCAAATTCAAAGGCGAATTCTACTTCTGCATCTTAGCACGTTATCAGTAGCATTTTACCCATTCCTTCTGCGTAAAACATTTCCTAAACTCGGACTCCAGTTTTCACAACTGCCAATTTCATCATTTTCTGCTACCATCAGTAATTGTTTAGAACTAGTGTTTTATTAGAGTTGGCATAGTGACTTGAAGTGGTCTCTGAAATAAGTGGAAAGAGCTAGTGAACTTTTAGCAAGAAAAAGAAATTCTATTAACAATTTACAGAGCGAATAGACCCTGTCCTGGTGACTGCTGGCTCTGTGGAAAGCACAGTTTGGGGTTTTATACACAACTGAAGAGAAGCTTCAACTTCTTAGAAGTCTCCCAGAGTCTTAATTAACTCTGTACTCAAAATAACCCACATGCAAAGGCTTAATCAGCCTCATTCCCATAATAGCCAAGGTTAGCCTAACCCAGAACAATCCAGAATAGCCTAGTCACATCCACCATCCTTCCTGTTCACATCTAGCAAACTACCCCAAACACTTTATTTGCATTCGGTAGACAAATTCACTTAGTAGTAAGGAATTGCTTCCATGTGTTTGTGTTTAAATTACATAAATAAGCTGATAATTCCCAAATTGATTTTATGAATCTTGTCCTCTCTCCTGACTTCCTGAATGGTATACTCAAATAATTACTCAATGTACCCATATTACATCTTAAACTGATCCAGAACTGAGGATTTATCCAGTCATGTTCTACCAGCAGTGTCATCCCCCTCTCTGAATGACATCATTAATCACCTGTGTCTGAGGTCAAATTTCTAGAGTTATTCTTAAATCTCTGCTCACCCCTCATCATGCTGTTAGCAATACTAGCTGTATCTTCAATATGTTTTTATTGAGTCACTTCTCACAACCCTCATTATATTCTCCCTAGTCTAAACCACCATCATCTTATTGCCAAATATAACATCCTAGTTTGTCTCTGTCTTTCACTCTTGTCATGTTAAAATATGTTTCCTTTATACCAGATGATTGTTTAAAAATATAAAGCCGATCACTTTACTCTCAAGTTCAAAATCTTCCTTAGCTTCCCATAATGCTTGAATGAAACAGATATCCCTGAGTTTGGCCTGGTAAATCCCAGTAATCTGCCCTACCTGGCTACCTCTCTGATCCCCTTTCCTTCTACATTCTCCCTCATTCCCACATTCGCCCTCTGCAATTCACTTGGTTGTGGATCACTTTCCTCAGATATAGGCGTGGTTTACTCCCTTATTCTATCAGTTTTCAAATGAAGATTATCTTAGAGGCTTATCTGCCTTGTATACAAATAATGCTATGTCACCCTGTCCGTGACATACTATCGGATCTTTTTTTCCTTTGTAGCAATCAACATTTCTCATCATTTTATCACTTAATCTTACTATCTTTTTACCTATTTTATCTTTTACTACCAGAATTGAATCTCTTTGAAGGCAAGAATTTCCTTTGCTCACTGTTTTATCTCAGTGCTTATGAAAGTTCCTAGGACACAAGTCTTTTTTCAGTAAAAGGATATTTCACACTTCAAGTAATCTGATTTCTGAATTGCATTCAATTTTAATTTTTTGCATATAAATACACATAATTGCCTACTGATTGTAGATTTTTATTGTTTTCTCTTTTTATTTTCTTTCCATAATAGCAGTAAAAGACATTATTTTGATAATGAATATACTCATTGAATATATGAGTATTCAATAGAAAATAAAAGTCTACTTTTTAAGTGCTCGCTTGTTGACACTAGCAAACTAACCAGAGAATATTTTACAACAACAAAAATCAGGCTTGTTCTGAATTAAAAGCATACACATATGAATATATAACATCAATTCTAAATCCAGAAATGATATACTTTGATTTAATATTACAAAGTAAAATTGTTCTTTGTAATAAATCTACAAGTGAAGTGATACATAAAATTTAGACTTTATATTACTCATTAACCCATAATAAATCTTTCTAAAATGAAACTAATAGCAAAGTAAGTCAATTGACTTTTCATTAGTAATTCTTTATATGATATATAACAATTTAACCTTACAAAATAAGATACTAAAAATAATGATTTGAGATACCATTAAAAACACATAAATTATCATACATTTATAGGTCATTATCCATTTATATCTAATTTTCTAGGGTAGCAGTATTTGTATGTCATAAATGTGACCATCTGATATTTATTGGGCTTAAAGTCTAGCTACATCTTTAAAATCTACTTTTATTTTAAAACCAATACATGTATTATTGTGCAAGAAAATGTGAATAAGAATGACCCTAAAAACTAGTGTGTACCAAAAGTCATAGTTACTGAACAGTTCAAATATTTTAGACATGATGTGGTTTTTAGTCCTAATAGTTCAGTTTTTCTTTTTACTAGGTTCTAACCAAGGCTGAGCACTCAAATGACAGACTGATTTATGGAGACTCAATAACTTCCAAAGTACATGGGTATTTGGCAAAGTCAATGCAAAGAACTACACCTACAACCCCACGTGAGAACCCTGTAGTACTGTCACTGGTATAAATGTTCTTGCTGATGTTGCAGAAAAAAATTTCAGAATGTCCACACACCCAGGCAATAGTGCTAGGTTTATTGACTGAAAGGGGACAGGCTTAGGAAAGGCTTGTGCAGAAGTGAATGTACATTCTTCAAGAAAGGGAATGGGCAGGCTTGAAAAGAGTAACTGCCCTGAGTCCTGAGTGTTTTTATTTGTTGAAGTCAAAGAAAGCATGATGGTCAGTGTTCATTCTGTCCTTATTCCTAGTTGCCCTATTTTTCCCTTTGTGGGGGAGGGGCAAAACCACAATGTTAATTTATTATAATTCTAATATAATGGGGGAAAGGTCACTCTGTGCCTGTGCAGTGCTGGAAAATTAATGCCTTTTTTTCTCTCCTCAGATGTGTTTGGTCAATAGCTATTCAAGCTAGCTGGTTAACTTTCCCTTCCCTCCTTCCTTGCTCACCTAACTGACTACCTACACTAACAATCCTCCCAATCGCCCAATGGAAAAAGTAATGTTAGTGCAAACTGAGGGAAGAATTGGGTGTACACGGGATACTTTAAGTAAGATTTACATAACTGGCCTCTTGGAGGATTAGAGACTGCTAAATGGTGAAGATCCGGGAGCACATGGATACTGGCCCACCTACAGGTGTTATTTCTGGAAACAAGCCTCTGTAGTTCCTGTGGGAGACACAGATAATTCCTCTGGTATGTGGGCTGTATTCTTTTGGCCAGCTTCTGATTTTGGCTACAGTAGGAATGAGCAATTCTGAGTGATCTCAGCTCACTTCTTAAGAATAGTTTTCATGTAAGTGCTTCCTAAATCTTTGCTTCCTCTCAAGGATCTTCTCCTACAGAGCTGGAACCACTTTAGCTTATATGCATGCATAAAATATGAGAAGGCAGTGCCCCAACACACCCTTCAGACAATGGGATCTGGAATGTGTTATGTAAATATTCTAACCACCTGCTCTACATGTGGAAAACCTTGATTGTATATTTTCACTTCCTAAAAGGTCACTAGAGAATCATATCCTCATTGCCCCTAATAATAATCATAATAAGGCTTCTTCTGCTGACTTTTCATCATCCTCTGGTCTCATCTCCTTACTTCCTAATTCGCATTACTTAAGATCATCTACCAAATACCTTACTGCCCACAGTCTTCATCTCAGGTTCCAATTTCAGCAGAATCCAGACTAAGACAAGGGGTTTATGACATGGGAAGAGTAATCCAATAAGGAAGCCCAAAGTCAAGGCCTGTAACATATTTTGCACTTTTGAAATGATACAGGATTCCACCACTCAGGGCTAGACAGGGAGTCCTCCATTCTCTAGGCCCAGGTGAGCTCAGAGGTCAGAACCCCCTTTCCAGGCACAAGCAGATTGCCTTCTTTGGGACACACCTTCTGGGCTCTGATAGGATCATGAACAAAGCAGCCTGTGATGGTTTTGTGCAGTGGTTCCACCTTGTCCCTAATCCCTTCTCAGGGACAAAGACTGTGAATGACCACCTGCCAGCCATGTGTAATCCCCTAGACTTAAAACCACTAGATAAAAGAGCCTATGTGGAGACTCCAGAGAGAGTTCTTCAGTTCTTTCCCCCTTCCAGAAGCTCTGGTGCTTTTTACTTTTTCTAATAAAAAGTCCTATCTTATCACTTATCTGTGGTCCATGGGTTCATTCTTCGAATCCCAAAGACCAAGGACCTACTGAAGAGTGAAATTCCGGTATCAGAATTATGAAAATTCTTGCGGTCTGTAGGTCAGACACTGCCATTTGAAGAACAGATTTTCTGTATTTAGCTATAAAGGGAATAAAGAGTGTAATAAATTCAAATTCTACCTCTTTGGGTTAAGTGAATCAGAATTAATTTATCTATGGAAACTACAGAATGAGGCTATAATTCTGACAGTCACCTAACACATAATGCTGTTGCTGCAGGAAGACGAGGCCCAGTGGAGAGAAAGAGCACCAAAAGACCATGTTTAACAGAGGAAGGGCTTTGCTTCAGCTGGCAGAGCAGTGGCAGAGAAGAATTCAAAATGGCCGTGCTCCCCAACTGGCTCAGTCTTCTCCCTTTTGCTCCAGTCAAAAAGTTATCCCCCACAGGTACCTTTCTCATTGGTCAGCTTGAACCAAACTGGAGAAATGGGCTCTGGCTTTTATAGAACCATGGACTTTCACAGAAGAAGGAGGAAAGGTCAGACACCAGTCCCAGGAAGTTAAGTTTTTATAAATTTCAAAGAGCTGAGTCACCATGGGGAGGACCTTGCAGGTGTATCCTTGGCAAGGCGTCTCCTTGAGAAGACCTCGTTCTCTTAGACCTTACATTTTTTGGGTATCCTCTCTCATTGTGTCTATAGGGAGACAATATTATTACTCTTGAGACTGAAGTATTCTTCAGTGTATAAATGACAACTGATGGCATCACCAAAATGTCAGTGATTTCCATCTTTAACTTAGTACTTTCCAACACTGTCATTATTTCACTGAAATGTTTTGTGGTTTCATACAAGCTGGCCAAATTTAAAGATTTAAAGCCATTTAAAATCAAAATATAAAAGCATTACCTGCCAGGTCAATTGTGGCTTTTAATAAAATAATGCATGGAAACATTATCCATTAGAAAGCAAAAAATTTTGGAAACATTTGTGATTTGAAGTCTTGACCCCAATAATTTTAATGTACAGAGAAGAAAAACGAGGCTTCTATATTTTTCTTTTAAAATTTATTTGTGTATATATTCACTTTTTAATTGACATTAAACTTATAAAACAATATGATTTTTTATATATGTATACATTATAAACATTCAAACAAGCCTAATTAACATACATACCATGTGATCAACTTTGTGTATTTTTGTGATGAGAATGTTAAAAATCTATATTTTAGAAATTTTAAAATATACAATACATTGTTATTAACTGTAGTCACCATGTAGTACAATATGTTGTTATTGGCATTTCTTTCATCAGGAGGTCCTTGGTCTTGAGGATTTGAAGAATGAACCCACAAACCACAGATCAGGGGTAAGACAGGATTTATTATACAGAAAAGAATACAGAAAAAGCAGCAGAGCTCCTGGGAGAGGGAAAAACCCAAGTCAGAAGTCTCCCACATGGGTCCTTTGTCTAGGGTACATGTTACATTTTGGCCAGGACTTGGTAGGTGGAAAAACACTTTTATGAACTTATTGAGTATATTAACAAATGAATGAATGCACTCCCTCTGCTGGGGAAAGGTTATTAGGTCTTTGCAGTTTTTGTCTCAGGTAGGGATTAGGATGTGTGCTCCCTGCTCAAGGTAGAACCATCCAAAACATTTCAGGCGGCTTTGTTCATGACCTTGCTAGAGCCCAGAGGGTGTGGTCTGGAAAGGGCAGCCTGTTTGTGCCTAGAGATGGGGGTCTGATTTCTGAGCTCACCCAGGCCTAGAGAATGGGGATGAGGTTCCTTGTCCAGCCCTGAGTGGGGAAATTCTGCACCAACATCACTTATTCCTCCACCTAAGGGATACTTTATACCCTTGGATCTACATCTCCCCTTTCCCTGTCCCTTTTGTTCCCTATGCCCCAACAGCCTCTGATAACCAACTTTCTACACTCTGTTTCTATAAGATCAAGTTTACAGATTCCACTGTGAATAAGTGTATCCCATTTTGGAAAAACATATATTATGGGTATATAATAGTTGTATATATTTTTAGGTACATGTCATGTTTTGATATCGGCATATATATCAATCTATGCATATCAATCAAATTAGGGTAATTTGAAAGGGTTGTTTCCTCTGATGCTGTAGTGAGTGATTAATCTCACTGTTATATTTTCTATTTATTCTTTCCCTTCAAGAAATTCTCTTACTTAGTTTTCTTCTCTTGGGCATCTTTTTCTCTTAGTCTTTCCCAGAATGGTTTCCTGCATTATCTAACTAAAACAAATCATCTGGAGTATCTTGATCTAGTCACAGTGTGACTCTGCACCCTTAAAGTTCCAGTCATCCTTCCTGACACATTTACTGAGATCCTACAATGTGCCAACTTGTGTTAGTGCTGGGAAGTTGCAAACAACAGGTTAGACTGTATTATTTTCCTCTGGGACCCTGAGAGAACTATAGCTTTCCTGTGTTTACTCTCGTGTCATAAACTTGATGATGCTGTGTCATGAACTTGATGCTTTCAATCAAAGCTTAGTAGGAAGTGAGGACCAAGGAAAGAGGACATGTAAAATTATTTTCCCATCTCTAACATATGGGACTCAGGTACCTCTGCCGGGCGGCAGAGGACTCAAAAGGGAAGGTCCCCTCCTCCACTTTGACCACTAGTTCTATGAGATATGGTCATGTTGCAGGAAGACGAGGCCCAACGGAGAGAAAGCACCTAAACACCATGTTTATCAGAGGAAGGGCTTTCTTCACCAGCTGGGAGCTTACAGCATAGAATTCCAAATGGCCATGCTCCCCAACTGGCTTGGTCTTTCCCTTTTTATCTCTAGTCAAAAAGTTCTACCCCATAGGTACCTTTTCCACTGGCCAGTTTGAATCAAGCAGGAGATGCTGTTCCAGTGCCCAGGGGATTTCACAGAAGTGGAAATTTCCAAGTTCCAGGAAGTTAAGTTTATAAATTCCCAAGGGCTGAATCACCATGGAGAGGACCCTGCAGGTGTATCCTTGTGGTCTCCTTGAGAAGACCTGTTCTCCTAGACCTCACCTTTCTCGGGTATTGTCTCTCAGACAGACTTTGAGATGAATCCTGTCCTAAACAAGACATCTGTAACCAGTTAGATCTATCTTCAGAAGACAGCAGTTTGACTTCTTGCCCCATTGTTTACAGGATTTAATTATTCACATACAACGGCTTGCTCAATGCAGTGGGGCTCACAGGCTGAATCTAGTTCTGTTTGATGGGGTAAAATGATTTATTAAGATTAGATAATATTTTTAAATTAGTCTATGTCATGATGCTAATCATTTTTATTTTTTATTAAAATTTGAAAGGCCTGGAAACACTAGAGGTGCATTTTCAGTTTGGTAATAATAGGCTGGCTGTGGGAAGTGTTGCTTCCTGGAGAAGGGATGTACATTCTTGTTTCACATGAGTCGTCAGCTGCACTTATTTATACCATTTACCTGACCAAGATGCACATTTGAGTTTTTCTCCACCATAATTTGAGAGCACCATAATAATAAGTTTCCCATGTTTAACATATTCGCTCCCTTCATTTGCTACCTCTGAATAAAATTCTCTATTTCTGGGTGAAAAATTTTACAGTCACCTCTTAGTTTATTGGGAAATAAACTGTAACTCCTCTTTGATTTTTTTTTTTTTTTTTTTGGCATCAACATTTAGTTTTCTTATCTTTTACAGGAATATTGAAGGACCTTTCTGCTCATAAACAGTATGGATTTAAGTTTCCTAAGGGAGGTTATTATTTAGGAAAATGCTTACACTGGTAAAAACTTGCCTTCCTTCAAGAGGAATAAAACAAAGCCAAGCTGTTTTCTTTGTATAGAGCTCTTGAAAAGTTGACTAGCTTTTTAGTACTGTGTGCGTGATTGCTTTTAGAGAAAATTTTGGTTCCAAGAGAGTGGACATAGTTATATTTTTATTTATTGGCTCAAGTGAAAGTTCTTTCATTTTGTCCTCTTTGAAGAGAGTGAGTAAGGAAGAGTTGAATTTTTTTTTCTCCCTCAGGTATTTTATTTCATTTGGGGAACTTTATGTTCATAGTGTTTATTTTAGGCCTAAAAGAAAACAATTTTACGTCTGGTCAGTTAAAGACATTTAAATTCAATACCATGATGCCAACCTAATTCTCATTTAAAAAAAAAAATTAAGTAGATTTATTGGTGGCTGCTATGACCAAAGTTGCTATGAAAATTCTCATACAAGTCTTCTTTATGGAAGTAGATTTTCAGTTCTTCTGAGTAAATACCTAGGATTATAATTACTAGAAGATAGGATTGCAATCACTGGGTGACATGGGTAGGCACATGTTTAACTGTATAAAAAGGTACAAAGAATTTCCAAAGACATTGTAACATGTTTCATTCCCATAACAATGGTGTAAGAATTCTAGATGCTCAGCATACTCTCCAATACTTGGGATTGTCAGTTTGCCTTGTTTTTAATTAAATACATGGTATAAAATGATACATTCTAGTGATTTTCATTGACATTTCTTTGAATTGAATATTCACAGCTATTTATATATCTTCCTCTGTGAGACCTGTTCCAGATTCCTTACTGTATTTGTCTTGTGCTCTTTGTCTTACTGAGCTTCAGAACTGCTTTGTATATTGTAAATAGATCAATCGTTCTTTCAGTAGATAGAATTCTTTTGTCTAATGTAATTTGGGTTAGTATTTCTTCCAATCTGTGTATTGCCTAAGTAGGGAATCACTGTGAAACCTGCCCTTTTCCCTTGGTTGGTTAGCTGAAAGATCAACTCACAATTATGGTAGATTAATAAGAGAAAGGTTTATTTCCAAATACCGTGTGAATGGGGAGAAACACAAGAATCATTACCCAAAGGCTAAGTGATGGTCAGAGACCTTTATAGATGCCTTTTGGAAGGGAGGGGGCAGAATGCGGAAAGTATAGGTACAGCAAGTGGTTGCCATGGGAGACTTATGTAGATGTGTGGAAACAGATTGATTTGTACATTAACCTGAGAGACAGGTATCCTACTGGGGCCAGGTCTATTAGCATGTCATAAGGAGGTCAGCAGCCCCTTTTTGAGTCTCAATCAGTTTACTTAGGTTTTATGTAGATAGAGAGGAAATGCCTCTTTCAATGCTTCCTGATCATGAATGGCCTTTAGTTGGAAATATTCTATATACCAAGGAGTCATATTTTGGAGAAAAATTTCCTTAGCTCCTTCACCTATATAGATATTCTTCAGTATACCTTTTACTTTTTTTGTGGCAAACTATGCATAACATAAAACGTACCATCTTAACCATTTCCTTAACATACAGTTTAGTAGTATTAAACACATTCATAATACTGTGTGACTGTCATCACCATTCATCTCCATAACTCTTTCCATCTTCTAAAACTAAAAGCCTATGCCAACGAAACAGTAACTCCCCACTCTTCACTCCCTCCAGCTCCTGGAAACCACCATTCCATCTTCTGTCTTTATAATCTTAACTACTCTACCTCCTGTAGAGTACACGAGGTGGATTAGTTAAGATTATAAAGAATTTGTAGTAGTAGTCATGTACTCACAGGAGGTAGAGTAGTTAAGATTATAAAGAATGTAGTAGAGGAGTACTACTACCAGATCATAAAGAATGTAGAGTACATGAGGATGTAATGGTAGAGTAATACTACTAGATTATAAAGAATGTAGAGTACACGAGGATGTAGTAGTGGAGTACTACTACTAGATCATAAAGAATGTAGAGTACATGAGGATGTAG
>NW_003852430.1:9321989-9323313 GCF_000181295.1 Otolemur garnettii | reverse complement strand
ACTACTACCAGATCATAAAGAATGTAGAGTACACGAGGATGTAGTAGTAGAGGACTACTACCAGATCATAAAGAATGTAGAGTACACAAGGATGTAATGGTAGAGTACTACTACCAGATCATAAAGAATGTAGAGTACACGAGGATGTAGTAGTAGAGTACAACTACTAGATCATAAAGAATGTAGAGTACACTAGGATGTAGTAGTAGAGTACAACTACTAGATTATAAAGAATGTAGAATACACGAGGTAGATGAGTTAAGAGGATAAAGAATTTGTAGTAGTAGTCATGTACTCTACAGGAGGTAGAGTAGTTAAGATTATAAAGAATTTGTCTTTTGTGACAGGCTGAGGTTCATCCATATTGTCACATATGTTAGAATTTCCTTCCTCTTTAAAACTGATTAATATTCTATTGTGCATAAGTACTACATGATACTTATTCATGTGTCAATTTGAACTTGAGTTACTTCCACATTTTAGATGTTATGAACAATGACACTATGAAAATAAGTATACAGTATCTCTTTGAGATACTGCTTTTAGTTTGGCAAAGCAGTATGTACCCACAATGGAAATTGCTGAATCATAAGGTGATTCTATTTTTAATGTTTTTAAGAACATTTGTGTAAGTGTTTTCCACAGCAGATACATTTTATATTCCTACTAACAGTGCAAAAGGGTTCCAAATTCTCCATGTTACTTGTTGTTTTCTATGTTTTTTGATAATAGTTAATTTGTAGCCTAACATATGGTCTCTCCTGGAAAATATCCCGTGTGCCTTTGAGAAGAACGTGTTTGTTATGCACTGAACAAAGTATTCTATATATGTGTGTCAGATACGGTTGTTTTATTGTGTTGGTTACATACTTTGTTTCTTTAATTATCTTCTATGTGGTCATTCTCCTCATTATTGAAAAATGAGGAATTGATGCCTCCAACTATTATTATAGAACTATTTTCTCTTCAGTTCTATTAGGTTTGCTTCAAATATTTTGATGGTTTCTCAATAGATGTATAATTATTTATAATTTTTATATCTTCTTGCTATATTAAAATGTTTGTCAATGTATAATATCTTCATTTGTCTCTTGAAAATTTTTTTGATTAAAAATTGTATATTTCGGCTCAGCGCCTATAACTCAAGTGGCTGAGGCACTGGCCTCATACACCAGAGCTGGTGGGTTCAAATCCAGCCCAGGCCTGCCAAACAGAAATGACAATTATAACAAAAAAAATGGCTGGACATTGTGGCAGGCACCTGTAGTCCCAGCTACTTGGGAGGCTGAGGCAAGAGAATCACTTAAGCCCAGGAGTTGGAGGT
>NW_003852430.1:9303749-9321114 GCF_000181295.1 Otolemur garnettii | reverse complement strand
TTTGCCTTTTTTTTTTTTTTTTATCTTTATGTGTAATCTAAAAAAGTTTATTTTAGGAAAATAAAGAGTTACATAGTGATTACAAGAGTGTGGTGAGGGTTGGAAGGAGGTGGGATCAGGACAAATTGGTCAAGAGGTACAAAGTTACAGTTGGATAAGAAGAATACATTTTGGCATTCTATTACACAGTAGAGTAACAAGAACAAATGATAATATAGATACAGTGTGCATTTTAAGACAGCTAGAAGAAAAGATTTTAACATTGTCATTACAAAGAAATATAAATGTTTAAAGTGATCAATATGGTAATTACTTTGATTTAATCATTACATAATGTACACATGCCTTGAAGCATCACATTGTACCCCATAAATATGTGTAATTATCATATGTCAATTATAAACTGAAAAATTAATTAAATAAAAAAGACTACCATACTAAGAAACTACAAGTGGTTTTCTATACTGGAAATACTAAAACAAAAATAAACAAACAAAAACATATACTGAGAAATGAGTTTCAAAAGCTAAAAAGTAACTGGATAAGAAAGAGCCTTGTCCACCAAACTAAGTGGTTAGGGCTATATTTAAACTTGAGAGACATTTAAGAATTTTTATATAAGGAAAGAAGGTAATGAATTAAGTCACTCTCCTGCTAATGTGGAGGAAGCAATGAAGGAGGGGTGTCTGCAGGCAGAAAGATCTATTGGGTGGCCTTTGATATAACACAGATAAAAAAGAATGGATCAAATACTATTAAAAAGGAAAGAGGGTTATGAAATCAACTGATAGATTTGACTAGAGTTGATAATCAGTTGGATGCAGAGAAATTAAAAGAGAACCTGATTATAACTTGTAGGTTTGAACATGGATTACTGAATGACACAGAATGATTACTGAATGAACTGGATGACAATATTATTCACCAGGAAGGGAAAAAGTTTCATGGGGAAGGACAGGTCATTTTATTGTATGTGTGTTGACTTGGAGAGTGTTACGGATATACAGATGGACTAGACAGTTGAATATACGGAGGGTTGCGGGTTTTGCCTTTATAAATTTGATAATATGTGTCCCAGTTTAGGTTTCCTGTGTTCATTTTACTTGGAATTTGTTGAGCTTCTTACATAGTTATGTTCATGCCTTTCTTCAAATTTGGGACTTTTTCAGCCTTTCTTTCTTCAAATACACTCCTTTCCCCTTTCTCACTCTCCTCTGAGACTTCCACAGAGTGTGTGTTGGTCTCCTTGATGGTGCCCCACAGCTCTCTTAGGCTCAGTCTTTTTTTTTTTTAAAACTCTTACTTTTGCTTGATAATTTCTATCCTATCTTCAAGTCCACTGATTTTTTTTTCTTCTGTCTGCTCAAATCTGAATTTAAATTTTTCTAGAAATTTTTTTATTTTTGTTATTGTACCTTACAATTCTACAGTATTTTTGGTTTCTTTTGGGGTTTTCTATCTCTTCTTATTTTTTTTAATTTCAATAAATTTAGGGGGTACAAACTGAATTTTATTGCATGCACACATTATACAATGGTGAAATCTGGGCTTCATATGTACTCATCTTCCAGATCCTATACATGGTGTCCAATAGGGAATAACTTCTCTTTATTACTATTTTCATCTTCTTCATACATTTTCTTGAATGTCTCCACATCTTCCTTCCTGAAGATATTTAAGATAGTTGTTTTAAAGTGTTTATTCTATGGATCTGACACCAGGTTATTTTCAGGAAGTTTCTGTTGATTTATTTTTCCTTTCAATGGGCCATATATTGTACTGCTTCCTTCTTTCACTATGTCTTGTGTTTGCTGAAAAATAGACATTTAACATCTAATAATGTGATAAACGGGAAAATCAAATTCCTACACATTCTCAGATTTTGCTGGTTTTTTCATCATTTTTATTTATTATTTTTTAATTTTTATACAGTGACTCTTGCTAAGGGAAAGTGTAAGATGTAAAAATAGTTGAAGTCTTTGGAATAATTTCTGCAGTATAGGAATAAGCTCTTCTTTGAAGGTTTGATAGAATTCTGGTGTGAAGCCATCTGGACCAGGGCATTTTTTTTGTTGGGAGGTTTTTTTATTGTTTCTTTGATCTCAGTGCTTTAAATTGGTCTGTTCAGGAGCTCTATTTCATCTGGGCTAAGTCCAGGGAGAGGGTGTGATTCCAAATATTGATCCATTTCCTTCACATTGTCAAATTTCTGGGCATAAAGTTTCTGGTAGTATTCAGAGGTAATCTCTTGTATCTCTGTGGCATCAGTTGTTATTTCCCCTTTATCATTTCTGATTGAGATTACTAGAGATTTTACTTTTTTATTTCTAGTTAGTCTGGCCAAAGGTTTATTCTATTTTATTTGCTTTTTTAAAAAAAACAACTTCCTAAGATAGATGAACAGAATCTTCTCTAAAGAGGATAGACGAATGGCTACTTAAGCATATGAAAAAATGCTCATTATCCCCAATTATTAGAGACATGCAAATTAAAACCACCCAGAGATATCATCTAACCCCACCAACAATGGCCCATATCACAAAATCTCAAAACTGCAGATGCTAGTGTGGATGTGGAGAGAAAGAAACACTTTTACACTGCTAGTGGGACTACAAACTAATACAACCTTTCGGAAGGAAGTATGGAGAAAACTCAAAGAACTCAACCTAGACCTCCTGTTTGATCCTACAGTCCCATTACTGGACATCTATCCAGAAGGAAAATGAACCCTTTCATTATAAAGACACTTGTACTAGGCTGTTTATTGCAGCCCAATTTACAATCGCTAAAATGTGGAAACAGCCTAAATGCCCTTCAACTCAGGAATGGATTGGTAAGCTGTGGTATATGTATATCATGGAATATTATACAATCATTTTTAAAAAATGGGGATTTTGTAACATTTGTAGTAACCTGGGTGGAGATGGAACACATTATTCTTAGTGAAGCATCACAGGAATGGAGGAATATGAATCCTGTGTATTCAGTTTTGATATGAGGATAATTAATGACAATTAATGACATGGTAGGGCATGGGGGAAGGGGAGACCTGACAGAGAAGGAGGTAGGGAGTGAGGGAAAGGAAAAGAAGAAAGAAACGAAAAGAGTTACTAATTCTCACATAAATTGGATTTGTTTTTGACCAAAGTACATTACTTAAATTTTAATTTTTAATTCAACTTGTTAATATGTTGTTTAGGATATTGCATCCTCATTTATAAGTGAAATATGTTTGTAAATCCCCCTTTATAATAATATATTTTCTCCAGTTTTAATATCAGGTATATCTAGATTAAGTAGCAGGATTTTGAAGTATTTCTTCTTTTTCTATTGTCTATAAGAATTGGCATGATCTGTTTTTTGAAATGATCTTTTACTTTTATTTTTAAATATTAGTTGTCTAGTTTTTGAGACTTTGGAAAAAAAAAATAAGAAGTTAACTGATGACTCCATACCGAACCTCAGAGTCAAAGCATTCTAGAATAGACATACTCTTCTTTGACAATGTGAATGTTACTTTCTTTGCATCATTATTATTATTGCTTAATATTTTGATGGCACAATCGTCTGATTTCTTTTCTGAATGTATTTATCTTTGTTCGTTGTTTACAAGGTTTTGGTCTCTAGTCCTTTTCTTAAATGTTGTTGTTATTAAATTTTAAGCCTTTTTAATTTTGTGAAGACAAAAAGTGGAAACCTAATAAACACATGTATATGTAAAAAAAATTTTTTAAATTTTAAAAATATATTGCTAAAAACCTTAAAAATATGTTGAAGTCTTTTCATTTCTTTTCTTGGCCCATGTCTTTCCCTGGAGATGCACAATCTCTTTGTAATTTTGACATTTGAGTTTCCACTTTCCGGCTATGAATATTTAAGCCCAGTATTTTGTATGTATTTGTCTTTCAGTTCCTTTCAGCATTTACCTAAGAATAAAATTTGAATGTCATATACTTGTCTTAGTCAGCTTGGCTACAGGAACCATCCAGTAATTCAAGTAAACAATATAAAACCCATGTTGACCACTCTCTTACTCTCTCTTTTCTTATTCAGTGTCTAGTCATTTCAGTTCTAATTTAAACATCCATCTTAAATATGTCTTTATTTCTCACTATTATCATTTTAGTTGAAATCGTTGCCATCTCTTTCCTGAATTACCCCAGTGATATTCTCAGTCTCTTTACTTTCAATTTTGTCCTTATCCAAGAAATTCTTCATGGATTTGTCTTATAGAAAAAAACTTATCTTATAATTCCCCTCTAAAAATAATTCAATAACTTCTTTTTTTCTAAGAATGAGACCAAACTTAACCTGACCCTAAGACCTTACTCAATCTTCCCCATCTCTGGCTTGTGCCTCTATTTTATATCAAACCATTATCTCTTTATCATGCAACTCCATATTCAATGCCTTCAGAAGAGGCTGTATTTCTCAAGCATGCACCCATGCACCCCCTTTCCCACCATTTCCATGTTGGGACAACATTCATCATGCATCCTCTACAGAAATGTCCTTTCCCCAGATTTGCACATGATCATTTCTTGATGTCTCTGTTTTCTTTTTAAGGGGACCTTTTTCAATGAAGTATTCCACAGTTATTTTACTGTACTGTATCTTTAATTTTCATCTCAGACATTACCTTAATTTTTAATTATCACACTTATTATTTTAGTTGTTAATTGTTTTCCCAAAAGAACAAAGTCAGAGTTTTTGCTGTGTCATCTGTTCCACTTATAAAAGAGATGCTGGAAACATTGTTGAAAAAAAATTAGATTGAAGAACTGATTCTTTAGTGACTGAACATGGATTAATATAATCTGAACAAATGTTCTCATTTATGGAGCAAGATTGTATTTTCTGTTAAACTCAGAAGTCATAGTGCAACTACATTGGTATAGGTGAGTGATAAGTAGATGAGTAAAACCTGTTATATGAAATATAAAATAAAATATAATTTATGATCAAAACATAACAGAAAAATTACAACTGATATCTGAGAAGTATTAAGCTCTAGCATATTATCTAATTAAAAAATTACAGTTTAAAGGATTAAATGCACCATACTTATTTAATTGAGTATATTTATTATGAAAACTTTAGGCAGTAAAACTTTAATATTTGCTGAGAGGAGATAGAAGAGAAATATCATAGAACAGGAAGTTTCTTATAAATCCATTTGTTGCAAAGTGATCATGTAGAGAATAGAATTATTAAGAAATGCCTTAAGGATTATACAGATTATGATTTTTTTAATCTTACATTCTGCTTATATAATTGAATCATATTTAAAAATATTTTCTTAAAATTGACGACTTTCTTCAATTTGTTTATAGTATACCATTATAGCAGATAACTTAAGCCAAAATACATTAATTTGATCAAGTAAAAATAATACATAAAAATTTTGCTTAATATTCTCACATTATAAATTATAGGTTAGGATTTAATCTATACTAAATAGAATATGATGGAGTTAGATAAGATTACATTATCACTAGAACTATTGGCTTTTTATTTATACATAATAATAAAGTAACAGGAAATTTATATTATCTATAATTTTACATGTTTCTCCCATTACTGAAGATTTTAAGACATACATTTATGTTTCAAATACATTAGAACAAATTGTAACTATTAAGAAAAAAATTCCAGTGGCATGTAAGTACAGAGACTTCTGTATTTATTTACAAATGTATTTCTAGAACTCAGTGCAGTGGTATGGCACATTAGAAGGCCTCAGTAAGTATATAAGTTATTATATATTTTAAAGTAACTAAAAGAATAGAATGAAATGATTCTAACATACATAAAAAGATATTAAATGCTTGAGGTGACATATGCCTCAATTACCCTGATTTGATCATTATGCATTTTGTGCCTATGTCAAAACAGCACATGACTATCTCTATAAGTATAATCGTTATGTACCATAATATTTGAAATTTAAAAATTAAATTAACCGTAGAGGGATTAAAGTGATAATTTTTTTCAAAAATATAAAATTATAATTAAAATAAGATAAAAATGAAAATACATATACATATTAATAGAGCCATCTTTTTTTTATACTTCATATGGGTATTGGAACAATCTATGATAACGGTTTCTGAATTATACACAGGATTTTAATTATCCACAAGGCTTTTATTAAAAAAATGAAATCAAAATTAATGATCCTTTCAGTGAAGCTTGTCTAATGATATTAGTTGTCTAATGAAAGTTCATTTTATAACAAGTGTTAATTGGAGATAGAAGATCAGGAAATGTACACAAATAATTACAATCCACTTAGTTCAAAGGCTTGTTTTTTAAAGTAGAAATTAATTTTGTATGGTTTCCTAACATGGACCTGGAATTTTTTGGAAGCTTAAACAAAGGAAGTTTGTGTCTATTTTATAGCAAATACAGAAATGAAACATGTCAGTTTAGTAAGTCAACAGTAGACTACAAGCTGTACTATTACAATAGCATCTAGGAAATGGCTCCCGCTATCAAAGATAACCGTGCTAGAAAGATGAGCATCCACAGGGAATGATTTCATTGACAATCTAACGCTGATACTGGGTTTTGGAAACTTGGACACATTTGTTATAAATGTGATAGGCTGATCTGCTTGCTAAGTTGGTCAAGAAAAGCAAGAATAAAGGAATGGAAGTTCTGTGACTACCTATGGTGGACCATGCTTGAAATCTAATATATCTCCACCCTCTGAGTTAGGCAGTATTTTTGGCTTTTAATTGAGGATAAGGACAAATTTAAATAAGTTTTGTTAGGTCAAAAGGATGGTAGAAAATTTGGGAATGAAGTTTAGGTCTGACATTTTCTGAAACATATAACTCCATCTGCAGAAATGTAAGAGATAAAAACGAACAATCCAACAAATATTCTAAAACTTTTAATTATGGGTTTCTAAGAACAAAGTTCCAGTCACCTAAAGCTGGAAATAGAATAAGACACAGGATGTCTTTGCTATTGCTCTGTCCTTAGTTAGATATCTGAATTTGATTGACATCTACTGAGTGATGGACATGTTTTAAAATGATTTGTGCATAGTCAATTCTTCTTTCCAAAATAGTTTCTCCTTTTAAAAGTTCCTCTCTATGGTATACCCTGAAAATAAATTTACCTTCTTCTTCAGGCACATGTACACATTTTTTCAAACATGAAGGTGACAGATCAATTATGTAACTAATAACTAATGATGAACTGAGTTTGTTTTCATTTTTATTTTAGAATTATTTCTGTCTCATGTTTCTTTGCTCTTAATGTTAACCATCTGATCATTTTATTGAAATAAGAAAATTAACATTCTCAATATAGTAGAGCCATTTGAAAATGTTTGTTTTATAGCATAACTTGTCTTTGAAATAAGTCACAAATTTAATCTTTAAAGATGTTCTCGGGTACAGATATATGAATACTCTGTTAGTATAAAGTAAAATATGAATATTTCCAATGACATAGTTCAATGGTAGAAATATAATATAAGAAAATATAAGTAAAAGTGAAAAACACAGTTTGGGAATTATAAAAATTATACCTAACCATAAGCCTTTTGATCATGTTTAATATCCATCATTAAAGGGAGGAAAATTCTATTAATTTGAATATTTTAAAGGTTGCTGAATAAATAATAAACCATGGGGAAGTATGGCCTACATTGGAAAGTTGAGAGAAAAAAAAAAAACCTTGAGGATCTATTCATTTTTATATCTCTGCTGTGCAAAATTACAACTAAAAAAAATTTGGTGAGTGAAACAAATTTCAAAGTGTAAAAGAGACATTCAAAAAAATTTTTGGTGTCTCTAGAATGAAATCAATGAACTAGAATAGGACTATGTTATGTTAAATGGTCCACTAATAGAGAAAGAGCCAAGTTTTCTTAAAGCGTCTACATCATAAGTAAATTACACCTACTCATGAGAGAGAATTGATTAAATGCTACAGTCTCCCCAAACTTATAGCATGTGTTGTCATAAGTATTCAAAGATTAGATTTTAAAAATTGGGCAATTTGCTAACTGTAATATGGTAATAAAAATACGATTAAAATCTAAAAATTAACAAAAATATTTTTGGATATAAAATCATAATCTCTTAAATACTTTCACACAACTAAATAAGAATCACAAAATTTAACTATCTATAACCAATTTATTAAAATTTCTGCTATACTTCTATCCCATCTCAGAAAAAGCTTCTGTCACTTGCTACCCCATAAACCTGGGATCTACATGCTATTCCAATATCTTCCTCATCCTCACATTCAATCCATCAGAAGGACGTGTTTGTTTACACATCAAACCAATCTCAATTAGTCTACTTCTTTCCTTTATTGCAACTACATTGGCCTAGGATACCATCATCTTTCACTGAGTCTGCAAGTCTAGATTCCTAACTAGCATTTGTGCCTCTACATTCTCACCTTCCCTTTATCAGAGAGCAGCCAAAACAAAAATATATTATACACACATGTACACAAAAATATATTATGCACACACACACATATAATATAATTTTACCCCATAAACCTTTCAAAGATTTGTCTGTTGTGCTTTGAATAAAAGTCCATTTTTTAATATGGGCTAAAGAGCCTTGTATGTAGTAAATTATTTGGACATTGACTATTTTTTGAATATGTGGATTCCTTAGGTGCCATCTACAGTTAACTATGTGTGTCTTGTTTGTTTACTGGAACATTGTCTATATTAAAGTGTGTTCATGTTTGTCTGTCTCCTAGAACTCATGCCCTAATTCTTCTTTCTTCAGAACACAATTCATTTCCTTTGTTCTGTGCCCAGAGTGCTTTTTCTTTTTCTTTTTTAATCTTTTTTTTTTTTTTTTTGGCCAGGGCTGTGTTTCAACCTGCCACCTCCGGCATATGGGGCTGGAGCCCTACTCCTTTGAGCCACAGGCACCGCCCCCCCCCAGAGTGTTTTTTCAATGGCTTTCACATGATTGGCTCCTTCAGGCATCAGCACATATTATTGCTTTCCCAGAAAGTCTCTCCTGTGTCCTGACTTTAAAATAGTAGAACCACTGTAAGTTGACCACCCAAGGGACTGTAACAAACTGGTCAACCTAAAGAACTAGGCTTACTGCACTGCTCTGTATAGGGGCACATGTCCAGTTTATGAAAATTAGGTCAACTCAAGAGGTGGCCAATGTAGTCAAGATGGTCAACAATGGAGGTTCTACTGTATCTATTATATAATCTTTTTTATTTCCTTCAGAGTAATTATCATAATCTGAATTTCCTTTGTTTCACCTACATATTTATTTATTTAAAAAATATCTACACCTTGGTATTTGAGCTGCTTGAGAGCAGAGAGATATTTTGGCTCCTAACTTAAAAATATTTCTAGCATAGATTAGATATATAGTAATATTAATAATTGGTTATTGACTATACGGATAAAATTTTATGATCAAAATTCTAAGACAAGATAAATGGGTCTATAGAGAGTCTTATTATCAAATTATTAATCTGTCTAAATCAACTTAAATTTCTTACTCTGAGATAAGTACATTAGAAGTTATAGCACTCTGCACTTCTTAAAAGTCCCCCCGCCATAGCACCTGTGCCAAGGTAACTATGATTTGGCCTATGAACCTTACTTGCAGTATAAACCTAAAGAGAAAATTTAAGTAGCACCAAGGTGGATGAGGTCATGAGAATATATCTCCTCATTTAGCAAAATCACAGTTGACAAATCTATATATGTCCGGACTTTTGGTTTCAATTAAGAAATCAGTTGTTAGACTTACCTTTAGGCTGTAACAAAAATCTGGACACAATTTATAAAACAACTCTTTTCAGTTGAATTATAGACTATGCAGGGTTGAATGAGATTCGAAACAAATTCCACTTCAGAGCCTGCAGCTGCGAACTCAGTCTGGACAACACCTACTTTCAGTCTTTTGCAACCCTAAGGAAAGAAAGCAGTTGAGTGCGGTTAGACTGCTAATCTACAGAACTGTGAGCTGATAAATGGATGTTATTTAAGTTGCTAAATTTGTGGCTATTTTTTATACATAAATAGCAAACTAATGCATCTACTGAAGGATAAGTGACTTCTCAAATATTTTTCGTCTAAAATATGGCAAAATAAGGACTAAAGCCCAAGACGTTTCTAGATTCAAATCACTAATGGTGTTCCACCTAATCCACAAACCATCAGATAGATATATTAGGGGCAAGAAAAACACAACAAATCCAATGGAAGTGGATTAGAAATTATATATTTTTTATTGTGTCATGAACAATATGGTCTAGTATTCAAAAGTTGTTGATTGGCAGTTAGGAGATTCAAGTTGTAGTTCTGATACTATCTTTAGCTTTATTATTTTTCTAAGCTTGTGTTTTTTAATGAAAACATCTTTTTCAGCTTCAATTTCTATTAATGTTATTGTTTATTTTTCTGTCATCAAACCAGATTGCTTTGAGATGTGGGAATTATCTTCAGAAATTTTTCTTGATGTTTCAAGTGTGTCCAGCGTACAAGTGATTATCAATACACATGTCATCATTATAGGTCTCTGGTAACTTTTCTACAGGTAGCAGTTCTTATCCGTAGAAGCAGCAGTGGGAAGTGAGCAGCAATAAAGAAGATGAGGTATATGAACTGAGGGATAAACGTCTCGGTTTTAGTGAACAAGAGAATACAGCAGTTCTACAGCAGGAAGAACTTAGCAGTTCTTTCCTAGATCTTGAAGCAATGAGCAGAACTTCTGAGTTGTAAAAAATAATAATAATAATAATAATCAATTTCCATGTACATTGCTATAAATGTCAAGGCTAATCTTTCTCCAAAAATCTCTTTTTTTAAAAAAAAGGCAAACCATGAATCCTTTGCTACAGAATCCATTTTATCAACTATAAACTGTAGTTACTGAAGCTAGATATTTGTGAATTTAGTGAGTGCATTTCTGAGGATGCAATTGAATTGTGATAATTGTACTTGAAAATCCTTTGCATGCCTTGGCAGTTCACTGCCACTGCCTATAGAAGAAAGAAGATTATGATGAAAAACACTTTAAATGAAAGAGCTGCTCGCTTCACCTCGTCAAGCGTCTTTACGGCTTTTCTGTCTCTTTGGCTCATCTCTCTGGCACTTTGGCCTCTCATAGTCTCAGTGCATCGTTCTCTTCCCACCGTTTCAGAAGCTGGGTCTGTAGTAGCGTCATACTTGGTACATAAGGTCACTTTTTTCAGTTGATTCCCTTGAGTATAGTTCTAATAAAAAAAATCTACTTTTGTCTACTTTAGTAGGAGTATCTGATGCAACCAACATGATTTCTCTAAAAATTACAGAGATTTAAAAAAAATTATAAATTATAACACATAAAGCGAGAGTAGGTTAGAATATTCTGAAAAACAGGGTAGTGTATTTTATGGGATTCATGAATGTTAATACATTTTCTCTTTATGTATTTTAAAATATATTGAGACCCAAGCTAGTTGTCAAAATGATGTTCAACTTGGGTGTGTGTTCCACTCGATGTGGGTAAGTGTTATACTTTAACGGTAAATGAGGATCACTAAAGTAAATAATGGGGAATGAGTATTTTAAAAGCCTTGCTACCTTATGTCCACCATTACTATTCATATGTGCAGTTCTTCCAACAAAATAACACACACATTAAAAGGGTCTTCAACTGCATAATTTAAGTTAGTCATTGGTTTCATATGGGATTGATATAGAAGTTTCCCATGAGATAAATAGCATTGAATGAATTGCCTGGGCCAGTCTGTGAGCTTACATCTTCCTTTGAAACATTAAGTGCTGGTTGTTGCCATAGGAAGAATTTTACCCTAGATAGATTCATATTCTGATCTATGGTGGCAATTTTTAAATTTATCATTCTCTCCTTCACTTGCCCTGTAAACCATTACCCAGGGCATGCGATTTGCACTGGCTGTATTCTCCTCTTCAGTAAAACTGAGAAATTTATCCTTCAGTTCACATACCTGATCTTCCATATTGCCCCTCACTTCCCACTGGAAACAAACTATTTGTCATAATTTTGTTTCCTGTGTCTGTTCATTGTTTGAAAACATCAGCTCTATCGTTATAAATCTTGCTCTTCAATCTCCTAGCAATTCAGTTAACTGAAAAAACGTCCCCAGAAGTGCCTCTTGCTTTCACAAGCTTCACTATAAAAAGCAGTTTTAACTCATATGCGTTTTTCAGACCTCTGAGCCTTCAATATTTACCTTCTCTGCACTTCAAAAGCAATTTCTGAAATGTATATAAGCACCTAATCCTTAAATGATCAAAACATAATCTTAGTCATTAAACATAATTTAAACAGTTGTGGCATAATTCTTAAAGAGTGTGAATAAATTTTTTTGAAAAAGCAATAAATTCAGGAAAAAAATTATCGGAGCTAATCACTCAGTTACCAAATGAAAATGATCATAATCAAAATCAGTTTTACCATACACATTGAGAAAAAAGAGAGAGGCATTTGTTCCAAGTGCCGGGGAAACAAACATGGAATTTTAATGAACTAAGAGTTTTCTATTAAGAAGAAAATAACTGGCCTCAATGTGGTAGCTATAGAAGCATATTTATAGACAAAACAAGAAACTACCCTAAGGGGTCAAAAATTATACAAAAATAGCTGAATTGATAGCATATCAATTCAGTTGATAGCATATCAATCGCATATCAATAGCAATTGATAGCATATCAATTCAGATTCAAAAGAAACATGTCTTCAGAATTAGAGAAGATAGGAAGCAAGTACCCAAGTTATTTCCAGTGCGGCATTTCCAAAAACGTTGATGGGTGTGATTCGTGATGATTTCATAAAAGGTTCACAGTGAGGATAAAAAGGTAGTAAAGAATCCAGGGATATTACCTGTGATAAAGATTTCTTTTCAAACAGAAAAATCATTAACGTTTATTAGGCAGAAAATTGGAAAATATTATTTTTGTTTTAGAAAATAAATAGATGTGGTGGAGGTTAGGGTAAGTCCAAAAAGGATGTGGCTAAAATGATATCTTTTTAAAAAACACAGTTGAGACATAGGGAAACTCGCAGCCAAGGCAGTTGCCAAAGAAATGGAGAAGATGGACTTAAAAGATATTATTTTCTAAAAGTTGGACATTGCTAAAAAAAAAATAAGTAAATAAAAGTTGGACTTTGCATGTAAGAATTCATGGATATCTCAGACTTTTTGAATCTATGCTCTTGAATAGAAAATTGAAGGAAGGAATATGAGATATGTGTATCAATATTATCTGTTTAAGACAAATATTTGCTTACCATTATAGCCATTGAAGTATAGTAATCCTGTTCACTAGAATTTTTGTAAACAAATTAATTTTTGATTGGCATTCATAATTGTATTAATTGGGGTTCTCCAGAGAAATGGAATCAGTTAACATATATATGTTTGTCTACACATACAGAGAGAGTAAGAATCCAGGACGGCCAGTGGTGTAAGTTACAATCTGAGTCCAAATCTGAATGCAAGAGAAAACCAATGTCCCATCTCCAGAATAGTCAGGCAGAGAGAGAAAATTATCTCTTATTCTGCCTTTTTGTTCTACTCAAGCTTTCAAGGGATTAATGTTCATCCACCTTGGAAATGGAGATCTGTTTTACTGTCTGTGGATTCAAATGTTAATCTTACCCAGAAACATCCTCAGAGACACACTGAGAAGTTGCAGTTAACCAAATATCTAAATACCCTGGGATGGAATCAAGTTGATACAGGAAAGTAATCATCGCATGGTTTTGTTTTGCTTTTTGAGGAAAGTAATAAAAAACAATAATCTATTTTGTAATCGTTGTATATGGAAAATAAAATACTTCCCACAAATTCACTGCAATACCACATTAAACAATCCCTAGGTTAATGCAATTGCACTCATATTAAAATCAATTATGTTACTTGGATTTATGTTGAGAAAGTTCTTTTCACTGAAATATTAGTGAACTATTACTGTAAGATATATAATAGCTGAAAGTAGAGCTAAGAAATGGCTTTGCATTTCCTTTGAGGAGAATATTATTGCATCTATTTAATATATCCATGACTCTGTGTCTGTGACTTCAACCTGGGAATGCTCCTGTAAAACTAAATTCTTTCCTCTGACTCCTGCAAGGGTTTATATCCCAGTTGTTTCTGTCCATCCTTGTTGCTAAAGTCAAGTTATCTAACCCAAATCTACTGAACTGCAACCCCTGGCTGCCTCTGCATCCTGTCCTGTAACTAGCACCACCTCAGTTTCCCCATTCCCTCTGAGAATGTGAACAGTTGGAACAACCCGAGCCCTGGATGATCTTCGGCAATCTTTAATCTCTCTGCAGAACATACATTTTAGAGCTTTTCTTTCACGTTGTGATGTTTTTATGAAAGGCTTAAGGTAATTACTTTTGTTTGCTTGTTCATTATTGGTAAAATAAGTTTTGACCTACTTTTCCAATACAATCAGAAATAAGAAGTATGGATTCTATTTTACTTTGGGTAACAGGGAGCAAACTGCTTAAATAACATAATTGATTTAAAAATTCTAGAAGCATAAGTTGATGAGAAACAAAAGAAGGTTTTTTAAAATATCAATGAACTTGAAAGTAATAAAATTAGACAGGATTTTAAGTAAATCATCAAAAGGGAGGGTCTGAGGCTTACAAAGAAGAAACGACTCCGGATGAATATTTGGGAGTTATCTATAAATGGAATGTGCAATAAAGATAGTCCTGAAGAGGAGTGAAGAGAGGAGAGAGAAGGAGGGAGAGAGGAAAGGCCCAGGATTGGGGAAAAGTGACAGGGAGCCATAAAGAAATAGATTTGTCTGTTGCAAGAAATTTGTGTAAAATCAACTATATTTCAGTAAATCTAAGATGCCACCAATTTTCTGACTCAATGTTATTTTATGCACCATGGAGAAAGATAGATTCTAAAACCAATATTTGAATTTTAGCATTATAATAATTCAATGATTATGATAGCAAAAAGGGAATAGTCAAGAATGGATTGTTATTATGATATGTGTGTGTGTGTGTGTGTGTGTGTGTAGTATAATTTTTAAAAGATTAGTTTTATATAAAACAATTTTCAGTGGCTCAGTCATATAGATGTGTGTCTTCGTGTAATACCTGGTAAGTAGATGGCTATAATGGCAGTTTTCTACAAATTATTGGAGGTGGGTGAGGCTGAAAATATTATGTTTTTGAAAGAACTATGAGAGAAAGTTGGGAGCAGGTGATATACCTAAATGTATTAATTTCCCAAAGAAAAATAGTATTAAACAATTTTGTTAGCATAAACATCAAAAAAAAAAGGGAGGGGGAACTCACCTATTCCATTTCTGCTGTTCATTTGAGTTGTCTAAAGAAAGAAAGATCTGCTTCCCCTGGAGAAAGTTTTAAAAAATGGTATCATCATGATAAACCTAGAAGTCTTATAAAATGGTCCATTTAGAACTAGCAGGTGAAAGGAGGTTCTATGAAATATTTAAATACTGAGGCGAGATGGTACACATGGCTAGGAGACAGATTCACTTGCTCAGTAAATGCTTTAAAATATGGAGTTACTACAGAATTTTTTTTAGAAATCTTATCCCATGATTGGTGTTATTCGAAAAATATTCTGAGAAATGATTCATTATTGGGTATCAAGCAGTGAATCTATACATCCACTTCAATCAGCGCTTCTCAACCTGTGAGTTGCAACCCCTTTAGGTCTCCTGCATATCATATATTTACATTACAATTCATAACAGTAGCAAAATTACAGTTGTGAAGTAGCAACGAAAATAATTTTATGGTTGGGGGTTACCACAACATGAGGAACTGTATTAAAGGGTCACAGCATTAGGAAGGTTGAGGACCACTGACTTAGGCAGAAAGTAAACCAATAGTATAAGAACTCTAAATTACATTGTTTTATTCTTATTTATCACAGTTCAGAATTACAAAGATACTATTTTATGAAAATAAGAAACTATCACCGTGACCTATACACATTCACTATATAATTATCTAAGATGTGTGCATGATTTAGGGAGACCACGCTACCCCAGTGCATTCTACAATAATCTCGTGGAAAATTAACTCAGCAGAAAAAAGAAAAGAAAAGCATGCCGAATCATCCTCTTCCACTTTACTGTCCCAGACTAGGAAAAGTTGTCTTAGCCCTTACGTAAATAATGCGCTGCTCACAAACTTGTTTGTCTTCATGAAGGTGAGCCCAGTGTTAATTGGAAAACAAACACCATTAGCGTGGATTTGCTGTGTGTTGGCTCTGCGGATAGAGCCATCCATGCAGACACAGGCAAAGTTTGGTGCCAAAAATTGTTGTAAACTGACTTACAGGAAGTTTCTTCATCCATTCCTGAGATTTTTGGAGAAATTGAGTTTATTTCTATTTCTGTCACTTCCTTGAATTCTAGAGGTTTAATTAAGGGCTCTGAGACCAGGATAATTGGATCTGAGAAGTTAATTTTGTTCTGTCATAAAATGAGTTCAACAGTGATATGTCGGCAAATGATTACCAACCTCATTTTTGAGGGAGAAATAAAACCTCTGATTCCTATTTTCTCTGACATCTGAGCTGTATATGCTTGAAATCAACTACGAAGGTGATGAAACCAACTAGTTTGCAAAACTTCAGAAAATTTTATAGTTGACTCTTGAGAGTGAGCGTTAACTGGACTATACATACTTAATGTTGATGTATCATATCAGTATTATTTAGTAGAAAAAGTACTGCATTTTTGCTCTATTTAGAATTATCTTGATACATGTCCATATCTCTATATGCATGTACTACGGTCTGAATGTCCTCCCACATTCTCGTGCTGAAACTGAATCTTCCTTGTGGTGATATTATATGGAGCCTCTCGGGAAATGATTAAGTGTTGCAAAAGGCCTGGAAGGTGCTAGCTTTACCATTTCCCATCTCTCCTTCCATCCCGTCTACCATGTGAGGACACAGAGTTCCTTCCTACTGGAGGATGAAGGAGGGAAGTGCCATTTTGGAAGCAGAGAGCAGGAGCATCAGAACCTTAATCTTGAGTCCAGAGCTGGGAGAAATAAGTTCCTGTTCTTTCAACAGGAAGGCATGTTTTTGTAGCAGTAAAAATGAATGAAGACAGTGTATGTAAGAAGGAGAAATAAAGGAAAAATGGGGCTCATAGTCTAAACTCCTAAATGTATAAATATAACTCCATACTAAAAACTATCTTGAATGTGTCTTATTACCAGTAATTTTTTTTTTTTTTTTTTGAGATGGAGCCTCAAGCTGTCCCCCTGGGTAAAGTGCCATGGCACCACGCTCACAGCAACCTCCAACTCCTGGGCTCAAGCGAGTCTCCTGCCTTGGCCTCCCAGGTAGCTGGGACTAC
>NW_003852430.1:9261350-9303729 GCF_000181295.1 Otolemur garnettii | reverse complement strand
GCTTCAGTATTTAAAGGGGAGGCAATAAATGTGAGGTGGCTGTCTGAGCAGTGGGAGTAGAGGAGTGACAGTGTTAGCCACTGGAGGAAGTATCTTTTAAGAGGGGTAATGGTGGCTTGTTGTCATTGTTGTTTGGCGGGCCTGGGATGGGGATCCGAACCCGCCACCTTAGGTGTATGTGGCTGGTGCCTTAGCCGCTTGAGCCACAGGCACCGAGCCACCAGTAATTTTTAATGACAAGCTCATTTCCTGTGAATCTGTTCTATAAGGGAACATTCCTATGTAGAAATATAACACACTATCATCAGCGTACACAAAATGTGAAGGATCGTGTGGTGTGATAGTATTTGGTATTTTTGTAGTAATTGTTCATTGTGTAACTGGTTGGGTCTACAAAAAGCACGTATGGGATTGGTAATTGACTAATGACTAATGAAATTTATGTATCCAATCTAACTTCTAAAATGAAATAATAGATTTTCATTGTATTTATAGTCGACTGCTCAAGCAAAAAGTAATTCAATACATTTGCACTGGATCAATGCAGCAGAAATAAGGGCAGATCTCAAAAGCATGGCAAAATGTTTTTAATTACAAAATGTTAATCATGAAGTATAAGAACAGAATTTGGATTATAAATAGAATATATAATTGGTAAGACCTGAGAAGGTAAAAATTAAACCTAGTACTTTAAATCCTATATATGTCTACCTTTTTCTAACCTGTTTTTTAATATTGAGGTTCTCAGTACAGATTGCAGTTTACAATGGAACTGTAGCTTCTCCTTGTTGCTTAGAGTTCACACTTAGAAATGAACAAAATATAGATATAAAATATAGATATAGAAATGAATAAAATATAGATATATAGTGAAAACTAACCAAGCTTTCAACCAAAATGTTATAAGTAGAGAATAAGGACACAAAATGAATGAATTTCGGTTCTTTGTTCTCACACAGATCCACAGAAAATCTGTGTAAAGATGAAATCCACCAATTCTGATAGCATTCATTTAATGAAATAAAGTCAAATAAACACTCATTTGATGCACATGAAGTAACAGCTGTGTGTATGTGGTATGTGCAGACAGAGAGAGAGGGAGACTCACTATGATAGCTACTTGTTATGTATCCGTGATTCTTACAGATACTTCAATTCATTTTCCAAAGGAAAATAATGTCTAATGACATAAATTTTAACTGTGTTTTCAAGCATGTAAACACTCTGTATACTAGTTAAACCGCATTTAACTAATAGCGGGACCCTTAAGAAAACTAGCCACCACTAAAAGAGCTGCCCTTATAAGCTTTTGGCCCTAGGTCTTCAGCTACAAGGGATTAATGTACGAGAGTAACAAATAAGCATTAAGTTTGGCACAATTATACCCCACATTCTTGTTTTGATGAGTCAAAATATTTGTGTCCGTCAGTCTTAGGTTTATTGTAATAAGAAGTTGGATGAGATGTAGGAACATATTCCTATATTATCAGCTCACTCAGAATTTATTTTGACTGGAACCATTTCAGAAGAATAAAAATCATCATGTTTTTATGTTTTCACCTCTTCTTCAACAATTGGTACAGCAGTGATGTGGGAATCAGTTAACATATGTTGTCCAAATAAACAGTATCCAAACTGCCATAGCCTGAGAAGACCACAGAAATGTATTCTCAGATCTATGATCTCAGAGGATAGGTTAGCTGAGTGTCTTTCCAACAAAAAAAAAATCCATAAGTGCACCCAAAACATACAGAAAATTACTGCTAGTTAAAACAAGAAAGAGAATTCTTGCATTTGAATGTTTTTTTTTAATAAAAATTAAAAAAATCCTTACTATGTTAAGCCTAGTACAGTTATTGGTACAGATAAATACCTTCCTAAACAAAAAAATCACTAGTGTTATTGGCGGAAAGTTTAACTATTCCTATGTTTTATAAATAGAAAAAGGCAAAACAATATTTTTACAAAATAACATGAGTTTCAGACCAAAATTAAAATGATATAAGGATAGAGAAAATGAAACAATAGTGTTCAATAAAGAGTTGTGCATTTATTTTTTATATTTCTAAAATAATAACTGGAAGTATATCATTCAATAGGTTTAATTGTGATGTGAGTGAAGTTTAAGATAATTCCAGTTGTGTGACAAATTTGACAAATATTTAAATTCTAAGCTATGGAATCATCCATTCAGAAATCAGAGTGTTTTGCACACTGTATTTAAAAGAAAGATGAAAGAGAAAGTCCTAAAGTCTTTTCTTTCAAGCAGTGTGTACATTAATGAAAGAATTGAACAGTGGGAATCAAAGAGAGGAGAGACCGGGGGAGAAAAAAGCAGGAGAGAGAATTATGTGGAGGAGGGGCAAGAAGGAAAAGGAAAATTAAAAAAAAAAATTAGAGAAAGGCTGCCAGATGCAGAGCCAGAAGTAATAAATCCTAAACAAGCATAAATGTCTTTAAATTACCCTCTTAAGAGGCAAAGTCTTGGAGCAGATTCAAAGCCAAATCCCAGACTATGCCATGTTTATGAAAAGCATATAAAACTAAATGGCACATGGGCACTAAAAATAAAAGACTAAGCAACGATGCATCAGTGCAGTTGAACTAAAAATGCAGAAATAGTACTGTTGTCAGAAATCAGTGTGATGCTTTGAAAACAAATTGGTAATATGTAAAGGATGTGAAAAAATCCATTATTATTTTTTAAAATCATTTTTTGGAGACAGTTTGCTATTGGCATGCGACTGATTTTTGTGTGTTAACTTTATATCCTACACCTTTACTAAATTATTACTTCTAGCAGTAGAGTAATAGAGTTTTAGGATTTTTTTTTCCTAGTGTCTTTAGGGTTTTCTACCTCTATGATCATGTTGTCTGCAAACAAGAACAATTTGACTTCTCCTTTTTGGTTGTAACGCCCTTTCTTTCTCTTCTCTCACTGCTCTAACATTAACTTCCATTATAAAAGTGCTGAAAGTGGGTATCCTTGTTTTGTTCCTTGTTTTGGGGGAAAAGCTTCCCACTTCTCTCCATTCAGTATGATGTTAGCTATAGGTCTGACATATCTACCTCCGTTGTACTTGGGTATATTTCTGATATTCCTACTTTTTTGAGCTTTCATCAGGAAAGGATGCCAATTTTATCAAATGTGTTTTCAGAATCTAAGTCTAACTCATCATAATATAATTTTTCTCAAAAATACATATGTAAAGGAGAAATATGAAAATTACAGAAAATCCTAAAAAGTAAAGATTTTAAAATACTATGATAAGTAAACAATAACAATCATATAGTGCTATAACAGGATTTGGGCAATATAATAAGGCTTGTTTAATGCAGGACAGAGGATTTAGTCACATGAATTCTCACTCAGCCATTGCAGAATCTGCAAGTCCTCCATTTGTTTGTTAATTTCCCACAGCATGGTTCTTAATAGCCAGCTAAAATTTCATCATAAGGATATAATTACTGAATTTCTAATGTCCATCTATGTATTTTCCAATTTGTCACTTTTACCAAAATAATAATGTTTCCAGGCACATTTTGAAACTTTTCTGATCACTTCTTTGAGATAATTTTCTAAAGCAGAATTCTAAACATGATTTTTTGTCCACATTTGTCACTTATAGCATTTGGATAAACTGCTTGCTAAATTATGCCATTTTCTACATTTTGGCAGGTTCTTACACTTTGGAGCCCTATAGGGAATGTAAGCATGTGCTCGTTTGGTGACAGCATCTTTGCCACCACTGTGCACTGGTATTTTTTTAATAGCCATTTTTAATAAAAAATTATGCCTCACTGTTTTAATAAACATATTACTGCCTGCAGGTGAGATAAATGCCAGTGAGGATATTCATTTATTTGACATAGTAATTTTACCTTAAAAAAATTCCCTGTATAATTTATCTAGAAAAAAGTATAACCCAAAAGAATATATGGAGGGTACTGAAAAAATGTATACTAAAGTCACATTTGACAAGAGACACGAGATACAATATACAAAATAATAAATGTTACTGGCATGTATTGAATATTGCAATTTTAAAACAGTTTTTTTTTTCTTACTTAAAAAGTGTATTCAGTTTTTGGCACCTTCTGCATATGTGTGTGTACGTATAAAAATCTTCATTAGTTATTTATATTAGTACAATGTTTAAAAAAATCTCCATTCTTATGAAAATAATTAAATAGATTATGCTTCATATTCTTCACAGAATAACCTGCAAGTTAACCTTCACGGTTGACCATCTCCTTCCATTGACTACCTTCTTAAGTTGACCTAATTTTTGTAGACCTCATGTACATACACCACATGTACTCAATGTAAGACTGACCTCCATATGTTGAACAACTCTATAAGTTGTATCTTGACCACTTGGACTGTGACATACAATATTTATTTATACTCCATACTTGACCAGTGGAGTCCACTCTACAATGAGAGGTAGAAACGGCAGATGTTTCCCTTTAGTCCTATTATTTTGTCTTTTGTATCAATTCTTTATTCATGTTTTATTATTTCTACATGTTAGATCAGGCCAATGTCCTATTGTTTATATATTGTTGGAGATTTTTTCAACTTGAAAAACTGAGTGGTCTGAATTTAGGTACATCCTAAAATTACTGGAAAATTTCATAGTTAATAGAGACATGATGGGCCAAGGGAAAGAACTCAGAGAGCTGACACTGAAGGAAAAGTTTGATCTTTTATATTTTCTGGGAAGCAGCAGCTGAAAAAGAGATTGTAATTTGTTGATGTTAGTAAGAACACAGTCAACAACATCCAAAAATGTGAATGTGAGTACTTGGGGAGAGCTGGTAAGGAAATTAGAGACCTATAGTGGAAAAGGAGAACTTCCCTTGATGAAGTCAACGAAGCCACATTAAACTGGTTCAAACAAATGAGGGCAGCCATTGACAAATCTCCAGGCTGATGATCCAAGAAGTTGCTCAAAAACTTGGGGTGGCAGATTTCCAAGCACCAAATGGTTGGATGGAGAAATTTAAACTGCAACATAAAGATCTCCCAGAATGTCTTGTGTAGTGAATCCAATGAAGTTCCAGTAGAAGTTGTGGAAGAATTCATCCAAAACTCCCAGACTTCACCAGAGGCTTCAAAGATATTCCTTTAACATTGATGAGCGTGAACTCTTTCAACATGATGCCTGGCAGGAGCTCTTTTGTGAAAGGAGACAAGAGTGGGAAAACTTTCCAAAGAATGTTTTATAGTTCTGAAACTAAAGCCCTTGGTGTTTGATAAATTGGCAATGTGTCACTTTGACTTCAAACAAACGTGCATAGATGATTTATGCCCTATTTAATGAAAAGGTAACAGTTTTTTTATTGAGAAATGATGAAGAAGAAATGGTCTATTCCAATGACAATAGACAGCTGTTCTGGATACTTGGAAGTGAATCATCTCACAAATGTGACACCGGAATTTCTGCCTCTAAACACAACCTCAAAATACCAACCTCATGGGGCGGCTCCTGTGGCTCAAAGGAGTAGGACGCTGGCCCCATATGCTGGAGGTGGTGGGATCAAACCTAGCCCTGGCCAAAAAAAAAAACCCCACCAACCTCTTGCCAAGGAACCATCAAAATATTTAAAATGCAACACCTAGCCCACCTTTTACAGTGAATCATTACTGAACACAGACATGTGGTTCACCTGTGGAAGCAACTTCATCTCCTGTATTAGCTAACACTCTGGATGCTGTCCTCTGGATCTGCTTGGAATAAAGTTCAGACAAAAACAATACAGAAGTGTTTCGAGAAAATTGGATTTGTCACAACCCAAGAACACGACACTTGACCCCATCAGACAGTCCATCTTCCATGGCAGAATTCAAAAGAGTTTTATCGCAATGGATAATGAGGTGACAACCTGTAATGAAGAAGCAATTTTCCAAGAAATACTGATCTAAGTAGGGATCAGCATGAAAGTGCATGAAGCAGCTGACAAAGTGGAAGGAGCCAGGAAGAATGACACAGAAATTGCAGAGAATCCAGAAGAAAAGAATGTCAGTCGTCTGATAATGCAGTTGCGGTCATTTTTTCTGAAAAAATTCCAAGTGTGCTGAGTGGAATAACCAGCATCAAGAGTTCTTTCTCCACTTCCATTTGTAATAACAATAAGAAACAAATCAAGATTGGCTCTTTTATCAGAAAGAATGATTAAAGCATGAGAAAATAATAAATGGATTGATTTTATATGATACCGTATGTATGCTTTGAGGGTTTCGATTATGTGTGATTTTGTGTGATAGTCTCAAAAAAAAGTGTACAAGAAATAAAGTACATGTATGTATCGGTACCTGGGTCTAGTTCTTTATGTCAACCACCTCCATATATTGACCAGTTTGTTATAGTCCACTTGGGTGGTCCACTAACTGAGGTTCTCCTGTCTATATTGTCAACATTAAAATGATATTACTGATGACCATTATCACCATGTGAAAAAACATCATAACATCTTAAAAGTATGTTGATAACAACTTTTTTCAGCATGAAAGTGCCAATGTATGTATTAAAGAATGTGGATAATTTAAAACATAAAAATGCATTGTATAAAAAATATGCAATGTAGAATTAGACAGATTTTTTTTGCTTGCTTTTATTTAGCTAATTTCTCTTAAACAATTGTATGGTTTTACAGTAAAAATGAAGAAGAAAGAGGCATTTGATGATGAGTCTAAGAGACGTGGAGATGGCTTTTATGTGTCCCTTATCTCTATGGCTACTATTATCCTCCCCACTTAGGCTTTATTGATTTACAACTGAATTGATACAACTTCCACTTTACTGCATTCGTTGTCTCTAGCCTTGGCACGGTTTTAAATTTAAATTTTTTCAACATAAAATTTAAATTTCTTATATTATACACACTATTTATTTGAATCTTTACTAGTGTATACTCTTATATTTGACTTCTTGGTTTGAATCTCAGCTCAGATCTTAAAGAGGTTATATATCATCTCATTAGCTGTTTTTGTATCTGTAAAATGAGGATACCAGTTGTACTGAAGCCTGGGGCCATGCTATTTTCACAGTACTTACCTAGTGTAGAAGGATAAATGAATGAGTGTTAATAAAAATGATTTTTATTGTGATCTTAGTGCTTAAAATTTTTTTAAGTTACCTTATAATTCTCAGTCTCATTGTGCTGGTTATCAGCTATATTATCCTATAATATTTTGAGGAATTTTCTGTGCTACACACATACACACACAACACACATTTTCTCCAGTTATTCCAGCTTCTCCCACCAACTGGCCACCTCAATTGCCCTTCCTAATGCTTTTATGCTAATACTCTGTTCAACCTCGAATTAACAACCAGGAGAGGAGACACCGTTCCAGTGGCATGATGGATCCAGCTATGGCAACTCACGAGAGTGGAATATTAATTTTTTATAAATCTTGTGAACTAGTGGACAAAATTTGGTACAATGAAATAGGAGTAGATGGGAGGATTACACCAGGGAAAGTAGAAAATATTATAAATATGCCCTTGCTTCCTAATTTTTTTCTTCTAGAAGCTGGTTAAACATTTACTAGTACATTATTGTATCTTTGCAATTTTTAATTAGTTTTAATTATTATGGGTACATAATAGTCGTACGTGTATATCTTTATAGGTCACATGGATGTTTTGATACAGGGATACAATGTGAATTAATCACAGCAAGGTATACTCTTAAGATATTGTTGATTATAGTCACTTTGTTGTGCTTTCAAATATCATTTATTCTATCTACTTACATATTGCTGTATTTTTACACCTATTAAGCATCAATTCCTTTGATTCCTCTGTAACACACGTTGGCCACTCATTTTAAATAAGAGGGAGACACCACTTTGAAGCTTGCTTTCACTACAGTTTAATATTGGACAGAGTCACTCAACAACACAATGTTCAGTGAATCTCCTCTGTGACGTGTGGATAACATCAATTTGATAGATTGTGTGTATATCAAAATGACACATACAAAATTTATTGTAAATCATAAACTGAAATAGAGAAGGGAAGTTCTATAATTATCACTTAACAGTTCATTTTAAATGGTTTTTAAGATTAAGCATTACAGAGACATTGGTTTTAAAATGCCACTTCAGAAACATGACTCTCTGTCATCAAACTGTGAATCAACTCACAAGCCATGCCCTGTGCCTTTTGCATAAGCAAAATGTTGTGCTGTTGATTAAAGGACTGAAACAAGAACTTCCAATTAGATAGTCTTTTAATGTTGGAATATTCAATCTGAAGCTGACACGGTTACTTGATATTTTTAATTATAGATTTTCAGTTCTATGACAAAACTGGCTTTGTCTTTGAAGTGTCCTTCCTACTTGAGTACATTGTGGAATTTGGCACATGGAGAACAATGGAAATTATATGAATCATAAAACTTTCCAATTTTTTACTTGTAGCTCTGTATTAAGAATAATAACAACTACAGGTGAATTTACTGTGAAGCTAATGAGTTCAAACTTTAGGCCCTCCCTGTAAAAGGGGTTCTTTTAAGGTATGGTGCCTAATTTTTCATTTGTAATCATGGGAGTTCTTACTTGAAGAGGGTCTTCAAAATTTTATGAGTGTCAGGTCCTTTTTAGTTTCTGAGAAGGAACATTTATTTTCTAGTTGGAGTGTTTTGTTTCAGAGCTTGGGCTGAGTGACTGGTAGTCGCCTTGTTTTCCCAGAGGGGTTCTCTCAGATGTGTCCGATTGACTCTCTGAACTTAAATCAATCTTCATGTCAGAAGGTATCTGTGCACAACCTCAAGGGTAAGGGACAAACAAAATCTTTAAATTTCATCAAACCCTGGCTTGGGGCCCATTCAAATGAGGAATAAAAACTGAGTTTTTCATTGATCTCTAGTTTCTTGGTAGGAATTTTAAGAAATGAAAGAAACATATATTGCAAAATGTCATAAGTTTTTTGGTTGAGATCTCCAAGACTCTGTAAAAATGATTCCACTTATCGGCTTCCAATCATACAATTTATGTGTTTTAATCTCAGTGTTTTTTTAATTATTAAGGAAAAATTTCAAGCACTTAATGTGCATTCCCCCTTTGTGGGAGTAGAATTTTAACTAACAATGGCAATGAAAGCTTAACTAATTCATTTCTAATTGTTGTAAAATACAAATGTTACAAGCCAGCGAGGTTGTTAAATTTTAAAAAAGTTAAGTAAATGTGGGCTTATGGGTGTGGGAAACGATTTTCATTTATTTGTCATATTTATCCTCAGAGGTATAATTAAGAATGTAATGAAAGGTTTGGGACATGCGTGCCCTGATATTTTTCTGCCACCTTTTACCTCTCAGTTAACAGATCCTGGAGCTGTCTGGCAGTCATTGTAGAGAGGTTGGGGCTACCAAGATGGGGGAGAAATACCCAGTGGTTAGTTACATAAGTATTTCAGTACTTTTGTACTAGTCATATTAGCATATTCTACTTAATATCAGCCTTGTTTATTTGAAGCAAAAGTGTCCTGTATACACATTTTAAGCATTTTTAAATATTCTTTCATACTTACACACGAGTAGCCTAAAACCTAATTTTTTCTATGAAATCATTATTTCTTTCCAAATTTTTTTGATGGCAAACTTGTTTTAGATCCCATTCAGAGTAGTTTACCTGAAGGAATTCCTCTACTACGTAAAGACTGTGATGTGCAGACAGGTTGAAATAAAATAAGGTTGCAGTGTTGAAGTAGAAGGCATAAAGTATGCATCAGCAGAAACAGAGGATCTTATGATATATCTTTATATGTAATTAACCTTAAAATTAGTCCTAATAATCTCAATTTTTAGACTTATGAGTTGGAAGGTGGAGATCTGATAGTCAGGGCTCAAGGACGCACCCAGGAACATTTGCAGCACTCTTTACACTAGCCTAGAATAAGTTTCCAAAATGTGCCCTTTGTGGTACTTGCAATGCAGTAACTTTGGCCAGGCTATTTAATTCTCATAGTAGCTCTGTGAGAACAAATGTATTTTTTTGTACATAATTGATTGCAGTTTATTTTCAGATTTATGATACATAATAATATAATATACAACATTTTTGCACATTTAATATGCATATTTGGCGAATTTGGACATATGCATATATTCATGATAACCATTGCCATAGTCAAGATAATATGTAGACATATCCATTACCTCATATTCTTTCCTGGGTTACTGATCAACATTTTTGTGGTAAGAACAGTTAACATGAGATTTATCCTCACAACATATTCTAATGTGCACTTACCATATTGGTAAGTACAGGCGCTCTGTTATACAGCATATCTTTAGAACTTATTCATCTTCCCTAAGTGAAATTTTATTCCCATCAAGCAACAACTCCTCAATTCCTCCTCCCACTGGCTTCTGGCAACCCCTGTTCTAGACTCTGTTTCTATGACTTTGAGTAGTTTCATTACCTCATACAAAGAGAACCCTGTAGTGTTGGTTTGAACCACACCAGAATCTATTAATTAAATAGTACTTTGAATGATAAGGTATTTTCTACCATATATACACAAGAGATCAAATAATTTTTTGAAATAAATTTCTCTGAATTTATAAGTATTAATGGGAGTTGGTATGTATGACTCTGTGAAGTTTGTAAGTTCCAACAATATTTAAACATGTTAATCTGAGTCAAAACAGAGGGTCTTGAGTTAATAAGTGATTATATATTGGAACTGGAATATGACTCATCTGTAAACTCCCTTATTAATACTGTCATCTGAAGTCTTCCATTTTTAATCAGTTCTCATATGCCTGTTTGTACTTACATATACACTGCACGTCTTCACCTTGAACAACTTGTGACTTTTCAAAGCTCTGGAGATAATTTCCTGATGAAACACATGCCTCCCTTTTATGCCTTTCTTGACTCACCCATTTACTATGATCTAAAGACAGTATGGGACTCACATGAATCAGAATATTGTTCTTGCTTGTCTTAGCAATTTTGTAGAGGGTATTTTGAATCTCTTCTTCAAAACTTCTTCTTAATGACATAATAATTGTTTTTATGACTTTTCCAATGAACTGTGAAGCCCTCAAATGCCAGGCCATATTCCTGGGGTAATGAAGGCTAAGAGAGAGGATTCTTCATTTTATCATGGCCTAATTGTGAAGAGTCACCCTCATTCCTTTCATAAAAGAAGCAGAAAAGATGTGGGGAGACAAGATCTAAATGAACATCATTATAATCATCATCATTTTTATCATCAAATATTTATTGATACTTGTCCTTTGCCCAAAGCTCTAAGGAGGGCTGTAATGAATTTTAAAAGCCTCTGTCCAATCCTGTGATATTTATAGACAGAAAAATAAAGCATCAGTAAAAGTTCCTTGGAGAGCTTTTGAAAATAGACATAATATCCCATAAAATCTTTCTAAACAATGAGAATATTAGCAAAATGATTGTTAATTAAATGTTTAATTCATGATAGTTTAACCCAGGGCTTAATATATCTAGTATTTATAGGCTAAGATTCTTTTTTCTAATGATATATGTTTTGTTAATAACTACTTTATATACTTTCAATTTCTTTTGATTTTCTGGCCAACAATTAAAAGGTATTTCTAAGGAAAATATTTATTTCCTGGATAATTTTTCATAAGTCAGACTTCCCAAGAAGGAGACTGACATTTACATGCTGGTGACTGATGAGGGAGGGCTCGTAGTGGTAATGTCTATAAGGAAGAAAAAAGTAGGACGGGAAAAGGAAGATGTTAAGATTTAGGATTTAGGATTTTTTTTTTTTTTTTTTTTTTTTTGCCATTTTTGGCCAGGGCTAGGTTTTGAACCCACCACCTCCAGCATATGGGGCTGGCACCCTACTCCTCTGAGCCACAGGAACTGCCCTGATTTAGGCTTCTTTATAACAGAAGCCTCAGTTAATCCCTCTGGGAACTCTAAAGTGGAGGCAGCCATGTTGAGTTAGCCTCATACAACTCACAGAAACTATGGAGGTACCTAAACTTGGACAAGGCAGCCCCCTTTAGCCCAGGGCAGTTCAGTTCCTGAGGGTGGTTGGAAGGTACTCTCTTCAGCATTTGTGGAGATTAAGTGCTGTTCTGAATGGGGACCCGGATGTACATGGCTTACCTCTATGATAGTGAACCCACTGTGCTGCTCAGACCTACCTGCTCTCTGAAATAAGTATATGTCATTTGGAAACTGATACCTCAAATTTTTAATGTGTCCCTTCCTAGGTAAATGTATAAGAGGAGGATTATTAGGAAGAATTGCAATTTCTGTCAATGAAGCTGGTCTTAGTACTTCAGAAAAGTATTCACTTTTCTCCTGTGCAGTTTTTATTACCATCATCTTTGGCTAGTAGATATGCTGGTCTAGTGGATTACCATGTGAGATAACCTAGAACCTTATGCTTGAGAAGGCTAATCTCCAAGGAAGGCCGTGGCTTCTGTATTTGTGCATTTATTGGCAATAATAAGCAAAAGATTATCAAAACTTGTCCCAGTAGATCATATTGATACAGGATGGGTGGTGCCCCAGCACCTGGAAGGAATTGTCTCACCTTCTGCCAGCCACTCCAGGGTGTTGGTGCAGCGGGATGTGGAGAGGTCAGAGCTGGAGAACCAAGTGGGGCAGAGGTGGTTGGTGGGACTTAAGCCTGTGTGGTCTTTGGTTAATTGAGGGAGACCACTGCACAGGCTGCACTGGTGCCCCTGCCAACCCCAGAACCATCTTTGGACCTAGAGAGCTCTCCTCTGGCTGCTACTCCCCTGTGAGCATTTCACAGGCCCAAGGGTAATACAGGGCTCCCCCATTGAGGGATGAATAGGGACCCCCATTTCCTAGACCTGTCAATCTCATGTAAATTTTCTAGGCCTGGGCAATTGCATGAAGGAAATTGTTCATTCACTTTGCCCTGAGCAGAAGGGACTGCATCCATTCTTTAATGCACTCATTCATCTTGTCCAAGAAGAACACCCTGTACTTATTCATTTGTTACCAAGTCTTGGCCAAATGTAACTACAGAAGACCCATTCAACCTTATATACCCTAAGACAGACCCAGGTGGATATTTTTAGACTTGGATCTTTCCCTCTCCCAGGATCTCTGGTGGTTTTTCTGTGTTCTTTTCTGTACATTAAAGCCTCTCTTACCACTGATCTGTGGTCCATGGATTCATTCTTTGAATCTCTAAGACCATACACCTACTGAAGAAAGAAATTCTGGTGACAATATTAATGTCCTGTTTCCAGCCCTCCCTGTGCCTACTTTATAGCAGCACCCTGCTTCTCACTGAGCACCTGTATCAGTTACTCCTGTGTCATAGTCCATTCAAGCTTCTATAACAAAATACCACAGGCTGGGGCTGGGTAGCTTATAAATAGCAGAAGTTTATTTCTTATAGTTCTGAAGGATGGAATGTCCAAGATCAAGGTGGCAGAAGGTTTTTTGTGTGATGAGGGCCACTTGTAGCTCATAGGTAGTGCCTTATCACTGTGTCCTTACATGGTAGAAGGACTTATGGTGGAAGGGCCCCCTGGGCCTATTTTATAAAGGCACTAATCCCATTCATGAGGGCTCTGCTTTGTGAACTAATCAGTTGCCCAAAGGCCCATTTCCTAATACCATCACCTCAGGGATTAGGATTTCAACATGTGAATTTGGGGATACAGCATTCTGTTTATAGCATATTAGGAACTTCATTCTTTGACTGGTGGCTCCTTGGACAAGGAGCTCAGAATAGCAATAATTTCAAAAACAGACTATCATGGTTGCATATGGTATAAGCATTACTCCCTTGGTGATCAAAGCCTCTAGATTCCTGATGCCTATATGAGATCTTATAATTAAGTTCATGAACTCATCTTAGGGAATGTGCTACATACCTCATTACTGAATATCACTATAGTCACCTTTGAGTAACTCTCCTGGGGAAGCTATGCACTGACACTGGTGATTATTTCACCCTTCAAAACAATCTTGGACCTCTTCTTCTGGACCGATCATTGTCCTTGTATTATTATCTGTGATATACTTAATGCCATCAAAATACCTTCCTTTTAATGTTACCTTTATCTTTAGATAAGGAGGGTATTCCAACATAGTTATTTGTTTACTGGCCAAACCTCCCTCACAGATAGTGTTGTATGAGCTGGTGCATTGTCATGATGCAAGAGCCATGAGTTGGCAAAAAGTTCAGGTCATTTTTATCTAACTTTTTCATGAAACTTTCAACACTTTCAAATAGCAAAATTGGTAGACCGTTTGTCCAGTTGGCACAAAGTCATGATGAACAATTCTTCTAATATCAAAAAGGTTAGCAACATCATTTGGACCCTTAATTTGCATACAACCTCTAAACTTCTGTGGTAATTGACCATCTCTTTTTAAGTGAAAATTTCAGCACCAACTCTGCCAGTATTCTACATAGTTGTACAGAGAGACTTTTCACTTATTAATTGCAATAGTGGTGCCTCCCGAAACACCAAAATCATTTATTAGATGTAATATAGCTGTGTATTTATCAGGAAAATACTAGTAACTGAATGTAAAACATGTACCAGGCCCTAGCTAGTTGCTATAATCATCTTAAGAAAACTCTGAGTACTAATAAATAACTTTTATTTATAAATGAGATAATGTACCTTGATTAAATATCGTTATTGTCATAAATGTCTTCCCTTTCCTAGAACAGGGACATTCTTTCCCATTCCATTTATGTTGTGCTTGATGACATGACTTGGTTTGGCCAGTGAAGTGTAGGTTGAAGATTTAAGAGTCACCTACATTTTCTAGAATTTTTATGGCTTTACAATTTTCATTTAAATCTTTAATCCATCTTAATTTTTGCATACAACAAGGGACGGGGATCCTGTTTCATTCTTCTACATGTAGCTATCTAATTTTCCCAGCACTATTATTAAAAAGGGCATCCTTTTTCCAGTTTATCTTGTCTGCTTTGTCAAAGATCAGTTGGTCATAGGTAGATGATTTTATTTCTGGTTCTCTATTTTGTTCCATTGGTCTATGTCTCTACTTTTATACAAGTACCAAATGTAATAAAGATTCTTTTAGACATAGGCCTACGCAAAGCATTTAGGACTAAGATGCCAAGGGTAAATACAGCAAAAACAAAAATAAGTAAATGGGTCTTAATTAAATTAAAAAGCTGATGTACAGCAAAGTAAATAACCAACAGGACAAATTGACAACCTAAAGAATGTGAGAAAACATTTATAAAATATGCATCTGAGAAGGGGTTGCTATCCAGAATTCTATAAAAAACTCAAATCAGGAAGGGAAAAAAAAAACATCAAAACATAGGTAAAGTCTATCTTTTCATAAGAAGATAGACTACTATCCAATAAACATGTAAAAAAAAAAAAAACCAAACATGACTAATCATGTCATACAAATTAAAACTACAGCAAGATACCACCTTACTCTTACAAGAATGCCATTATTTAAAAGCCAAAAACAATAGATGCTGGCATGGATACAGAGAGATAGGAACACTTATATGTCATTGATGGGACTGCAAATTAGTCCAATTTCTATGGAAAACAGTATGAAGATTCCTTAAAGTGATAAATGTGGACCTACCATTGGATCCTTCAGTCCCACTGCTGAGAATCTAGTCAAAGGAAATGATGTCATTTTATCAAAAGGACACTTGAAATTAAATGTTCATCACAGCACAATTCAAAGATATGGAATTAATCCACTTGCCTTTCATTTGTGAGTGGATAAAGAAAATGTGGAATATATACGCATATAGCATGGAGTACTGTCCATCCTTAAGTAGGAATGAAATAGTGTCATTCATAGCAATACAAAGGGACCTAAAGACCATTATCCTAAGGAAAGTGGGTCAGAAGTGTAAAAGCAAACGCCAGATGTTTTCATTCCTAAGTGGTAGGTAATAGATGTGTAAATATGAGCAGAAAGCAATATAGCGTTCTCGAGAAACCAAGAAGGGGGTTGCCAGGAAGGTGGTTGTGCAATTAAAAAGTTATTTGTTGATTACAAGGAACACTATTCTGGTGATGGATACACACACACACAAAAATCCCGATTTAAGCATTATATAGTATCTCCATGTAATAAAAGCACTTGTACTTCTTAATTAATACTTTGAAATAAATAAACTAGAAATTAAAAAACAGTCACTTATATGATATTGGCCTATCCAAGTCACACGAGTAAGCTAATGTAACAGGATGGAAAGTGCCCTTTTTCCTCTTAACAATAATGTCAGGGTCTCAGATTATGCTCTGTGTCTGAAAACGAAGACAATTTAAAGAGAATCTGTAGTGGACTCTGGTCACGGAGTCTGAGTGGGAAATAAAACTGTGTGTCACGAACTCTTGAGATTTAATGTACCTGGCATGTAGTGAGGGCTCCATGCTTCAGCTACTATTATTATTCTTATATTCTTCATTGTAATAAACGTATTACTCATCTTTATTCCCAAGTAAACATTGTGTGCTGGCTACAAGAGCCAAATTTTCTGATTGGTACCTACCATATTACTTAGCATAGCAACTTCCACACATATCAGGGCATCTGCGGGGTAGGTAATTTAAAGTAATGGTTAAAAGAGTAGGTCAGAGGAACAGGATATGTACCCTGATCTGCCCTTATGGCCTGTGTGATCCGGAAGCATTGTTTAAATTCTCGGAACCGCGCTTATTCACCGGTGAGTTGGGGTTAATGGGGTCTCCCTGCAGGTCTGATGTGCATTAACTCACACAGCATGCTCAAAGCCTTCAGAAAGGGCACACCAGTACAGTGCTCAATCACAAGGGTAGTTGTTATAAGTAGAACATGGACACAGCGCAAATAGACACAACGGGCAAAAGGATTACTCTAACCATTTTATAAGAATTCTCCACTTTTTCTTGATATTTAAACATGAGAAACCTGAACCACAGTCTTGCTTTTCCTTAGGCTCTGCTTATGCTGTTCTCTACATAGTTTCTATCTATAAATATTTGTCTCCTTGACGACGTTTCTGGGTTAACAGAGACTTTAAAAAAAAAAAATCAGTGCCCCTAGTTGAGCATACAGGTAGCACGCGGTAGGTTTTTAATAAATATTCACAACTTGAACTTTGAAAACCCCAGGTATTTAGAAAAAAGTTAGATTACATTTAGAAATCTCTGACAGCCCATTAATAGACTTGCTAAGACCATATTTGGGAAACTTCAAAGTCTCTCCTAATTCCAGTCGGTAAGAAATGTTTGACTTTCAATGATTATTTAAAAATTCTGAATCCGTATGCATTGTGGAAACTTGATATGATTCATTAATTCACTAATATAATCAACAAACAACTCACCTTAAAAACAAATCTGCTGGATGGATTAACTTTGGGCTTTGTTTTTTTCACTCCTATTAAATTAGTCCTCTGTGAATTCAGAGACCTAAACTTGTTTAACTTTGAAAAATGTTTTCTTTTGCTACCAGATGTCATTATCATTAGGAGGAGGAAGTCTTGATTTCTTGGTGCTGTTTATGATGAGGAACAAACCTTTGAGTTTTGCATTTAAATGGTCTCGTGTTTTGCCTTGTCTGTTCTATCATAGGTATTGACTGTGAAGTAAATATAGACGAATGCCTATCAGAGCCCTGTCTCCATGATGGAGCTTGTATTGATGGCATCAATCATTACACCTGTGACTGCAAGAGTGAGTTTTTCGGGACACACTGTGAAATAAATGCAAATGATTGCCTCTCAAATCCTTGTCTGCATGAAAGGTAGCTATTTTTATTTCTTCTATTATTAACCCTATCAAGGTATATTTAACTTGCAATATTTAAAATGTCATGTCAAGGGAATGTTGATAAAGATTATTTTAATTATGCTTTTTCTTAAAACAAGAGCTAAGCACTGTTAAGATGACAGATGCTTCCAGTTTTAGCTAAAACAATGTACTGATGTGTTATCTCTGCCCTTCTTTTGTGTCTGTTCATTAGCATGAATAATTTGCAACGCATGTGGATTAATTAGATTTTAATATACTTAAATGTAACTGCTCAGGGTAATAGGAGTAGCAGGTAAGCCAATGAGACATTCTATTATTTGCTCTGTGGAGAGTTAATACCACATACTTAGTACATAAAATGTTCCTAATTAGAATGATTCGTTTATCCCTACCTATATGGAAGGTATTTCACGACTCTATAAAATTGTATAATAACACTCTGGCTCGTGGGTAGAGTATTAGTTTGTATGAATATAGAGTGGGGTTATTTTTAGGAGATGTAGTTGGCAAAGAAGAATAGATACGGATCCCTCTATATCACAGAGGCACCGCGCTAGTGGCTGAAGATTTGCTTTCCTAGTTGTGCTGCTGACCTTGTAGGCAGGGAAGGAGTATAAAGGCGTACACCTCACCGCAATGCAATGTGGCCATAGCAGACTTCAGTGTCTTACATAACCCTCAAGGCACTTTTTATCTTTTAAAACTGTTTCTTCTTTCCGTTGCCTTTGGGAAGATGGGAAAAAATAAAAATTGATCAGTTCTTTCAGTCCAGTCACCTTCAAGGAACCAGGAATAGACTCTGCTCCAACTGAACAAGAAAAGAAAATTTTAAATGGTAAAACTCTCTGCGAATCATGGTTTAATGTCCACTTACCTGAAAATTGAATTTCTGTGTTTCAGGTGCACAGATCTCATTGAGGATCCGTGTTCATGTGACACAGAATGGACTGGCACACAGTGTAAAATCAGGATTAATGTAAGTTTATTATTCTAGTAAAGCTACATAAGAATTTAGTATTTTTTTTAATGTGAGATTTCCACTGATGATGGATTGTTGTGGGCTTTTTACAAAATTTTTTTTTATTAAATCATAACAGTGTACATTAATACTATCATGGGGTACAGTGTACTATTTCTGTATACAATTTGAAGTACTTTCATCCAACTGGTTAACATAGCCTTCATGTCTTTTTCTTAGTTATTGTGTTAAGACATTTATATTCTACATTTAGAGAGATTCACATGTACCCTTATAGGATGAACCATAGGTGTGATCCCACCAATCACCCTCCCTCCACTCACCCTGCCCCCTCCCCTCCCCTCCCTCTCCCCTCTCCCCATTTTCCTGGGCTAAAATTGGGTTATAGCTTTCCTATGACAGGTATAAATTAGTTTCATAGTAGGGCTGAGTACATTGGATACTTTTTCTTCCATTCTTGGGATAGTTTGCTAAAAATAATATGTTCCAGCTCCATCCATATAAACATGAAGGAGATAAAGTCTCCATCTTTCTTAATGGCTGCATAGTATTCCATGCTGTATATATACCACAATTTGGTGTGGATATGGAGAAAAGGGAATACTTCTATACTGCTGGTGGGATTGCAAACTAATCCTTTTGGAAAGATATCTGGAGAACACTTAAAGAACTAAAAATAGACCTGCCATTTGATCCTATAATTTCTCTATTAGGTATATATCCAGAAGACCAAAAATCACACTACAATAAAGATAACTGTATCAGAATGTTCATTGCAGTCCAATTCATAATTGCTAGGTCATGGAAGAAGCCCAAGAATTTAACTTTAAAGGAAAATCAAAGTACTTTGCTGTAGGTTTCAGAGTCATTTCCTCAACAGTTGATAGTTTCATTGAGCTCTCACCTTTCATCTGTGTAATTCCCTGTCTGCTCCAAACAAAACTACAAATCACAGCCTTTTTTCCCCCCACCTTTTCCCACTTTATCTCCTGTGATCATGAACTTCTGCAATCTGGAGCTCTCCTTAAACTAAATCCCGGACGTGGCCATTATCAACAGGGGTTCAGAAGGCTTGTGTTTCATCATCTGCCTCTTCCCCCTTGGTCTTAGCACACAGAAGTATTTGTGAATATGTAGAGATGAGACAGGATTAAATTGATCCAGATCTCACAAGTATAAAATAAATACTGGATGGATATGCCAAGAGGTGAGCAATGCCCCATGTCTCGGGATCCATCTTTCAATCTTTGGGAGTCTGTGGTGCTGTGATTGACACACGGTATTTCATGTATAAGGCCTCTTCTGTTGAGAACTGTTGGGTTCCTGACTGTGAACATTCCTGGTGCTTGAGAATCTTATGAGCCTTTTTGGAGGAATGGAGGAGGTCTTCTAAATCCTTCTTGACTGATAGTAATATGATAAAGGAAAGAATCCAGGGGTTACAAGGTTTTATCATGGTGAAACCATAGGAATTTCATTAAATCCTTTGCATCTCTCCCCCTCATCAGGAAAAATCAGCTGTAAGAGGGTCATCCCCTGACCCACAGGAAACAGACTAGATCCTTAGTAAGTGGGGTTTCAGAGGGCGTGAGGAAGTGCTTACCTGCACTGAGGGATCACTAGGAGTCAATCTCTGTGTTACTACTTACTGCCTGCTCTGTGTTCTTGGACATATGACTTTCATTTTGAAATTACATTTTAGCTATTCAACAAGGGTAATCATATTAACTACCTCAGGTTGTTTTGAGGATTGAATGAGATACAGCGTACAAATCAATTAGCACATTTTCTGACACACATTAGCTTTAAAAAGCTTAGTTCCCTATTTATGTTATGTTTGTTTGTTTTAGATAGTGAAAGCCATACCTGAGGTGTGAAAGGAAATGTAATTAATAAATTCCCCAGTAGAGACTGGATAAGCTATATATTTTGTTTGTACTGTTATAAATATCGCCTGCAGTAATCTCTAAAAGCACATTTTTTGGTAGTATAAATATTGCGCTCTTCTTTTTCAATTAAGACTATCAGTGAGATTGTACAATTTTTTATATTTTTCGTGACTCTTGTTATTGTATTTCTCCTTTGAAAATCCTTTCATACGGCAATATTTAAAATATTTTCTTCTATTCTCACCAACTATAATTTTAGGATTAATGATACTTTTAATGCTTTAACCCATAGTGAATATATTATTATCAATATGTATTTGACATTATTTTAATTTTTGTTTAATTTTTCAATTTTAGCATGTTGGGGTGCACCTTCTTTTTTTACATACTTTGTTTTTATACAGACTGAGTCAAAATCCTAAGTGTTCCCTTAACCCAGATAGTGTGCATTATACCCGATAGGTGTGAATTTACCCATTTCCACCTTCCCCCAGCAAATATATTATTTCAATTGATAATGATAGGTTAATCAAAATGTATTTAAGTATAAGTAGATCAAAGTGTATTTTGATCTAATTTAATAACTTTTTTCAAAAATATATTGAATTTTCTCCAAAAAATTTATTAAAAGCTCTTTTATTTCTCTGCTCATTTATAGTGCCTCACTTTTCATGCATTAAATTTCTATATATGTGTTAGTTTGGGGGCCATCCTCTTTCTCTGTCTTTTTTTCTCATTAAATACTAGTATTGTCTACTTTAATTATTGTAATTTAATAGGATTTTTAAAAATATGCCCTGTTTCATTCATACCTTAAATGCAATCTGAATGTAATTTTGATCATTTGTTCTGCAAATAATGGATATTGAATATCTGTAAGAAACTGAGATACAGAAATTATCGGACACACTTCTTGCCCCACCAGCTGCACTTGGATAGTAATTGACCTGCCTATCTATCTATCTATCTATCATATATCCATTTTACTTATTTGCTATTTATTTATTTCAACTTTCTCTGTGCAGCAATGTCCAGATAACAGCCTCTGAAGGACATCCATGCATGACCTATACAGTTTTTCTAGGCTAAAGAGACCAGAGCAATGGAGAAACATGGGCAGTACTAATTGAAAAGAGCACTTAGGTCAACCTGGAGCAGAGTGTTCTATGTGAAGCTCTTTGAGAAGTGAAAAAATATAGTTTATGTTAGGACTGGATGGGGGAAACACAGGCAACCCTGTTTAGTTTTATTTGTCCATTTGACAGAGGCACCTTATAAAACTCAGAATTATTACTACACAAAAGCAAACTCATGACTGGGTTATTGAAAAAATATAATTAATGTTGTATATGTCTACACACACACTCACAGAAAAGAAAAGAATACGGGAGCGTGCCAAGCAGGTATTTTTCATTTTCATGGAATGCAGAAGAATGGCATGGGTCTTCCTGTGACGTGTGTACATGGCAGCGGTGTTTTTTTGTTTGTTTGTTTTGTTTTGTTTTTTAGGTTTTCCCTAGTTTATATCTTTTTTGCTTCTTTTCTTTTTTTTTTATTATTTGGGATTCACTGAAGGTACAAAGAACTAAATTACACTGATTGCATTTAAGTCTCTCTTATAATTGTGTCCTGCCCCCAAAGCAGTGTTGTTTTTTAATATCAGATTATAAACATATAAATAATACACTGAAATGGGAAAACAGAAACTGTGATTAGAGGATAAAAGAATAAATGGGCATATTCTCAGAGGAAGAAAATTTAAGAGAATTTCTCATGAGCAGACCTAATCTAATGCAAGGACTAATAAAAGTTCTCTGATAGAAGGATACAGATTAAAGAACTGTGTGTGCATGCATGAGCTCCTGTGTTATTTCTTTAAGTATAAACTATAATTTAGGAGGGTTATTTATACTAAGTTATTTATATTTTATCTACCTCATATTATATACATTTTACTATTTTTTGTTAATCTTTTTTTAGTATATAGCTGATTCTGACATTCAAAAGATTTACTTTTATGTATCCAAGTTCTCTGAACTCCAAAAGTTCTATGATATCTAACATTTAAAAACGACTTATTTAAAAAGTTCCTTTAGTATTTTTCTCATTTTATTCAAAATTAAATTATTGATCTAGTAGAATGCTTTTCAGGGAAAGATTTAAGTTAGAAACCATCTCCCCTATCAAATAGCCAGCTGTTGTCCACAAATTATTGTGGAGAATATCTATCTCCTTTTATAGGAAATCCATCTTTAAAATGAACAATATCTCACGCACGGAAACATTTGTTACACACACAAGAATAACTCACTTTTTCACTTAAGCTGTCATTGCGGATTATTCTACATTAACATATATCATTCTATCTTATTACTATTCTATGGTAGGAAGTTACTATATTTATTTAATTAATCAGGACCCTTTTCTAGGCTATTTATGATATTTTAAGTCTGGCTGCTAAAAATTCTTTGTGTTTCTTAGGTGTGGAAGTTTGAGCTAATAATGCACTATTTCATAGCAGAAAATAATCACCATTACTTTTAAGATTCTCTCTTGCTCATTAGTGTGTGTGTGTGTGTATGTGTGTTATATGTGTGTGTGTATTATATGTGTGTCTGTGTTTCTCTTCAGCTTCACAGCCTACCCTTCCCTGTCATACTGCAGGCTTATTAGGAGTCTTTCCATCATATGTGTCCAGTCAAAATGTGAATATTACATTTTGGTATATGTATTATTTGTTTACATGAATGTCCCTATTATTAATGTCCCAAGTATGTATTCTTTGTCTATTCCACTATATGCCTTCGTCCATACATGTTGAATCCTTAAACTAGGCAACTATCTGTACCACTGTACATGTGAAAGTGGCCCTCAAGAGCAAAGCTGGTGGGGCAAGATGAGCTGCATGACCTTCATCAGCCTCTGCTAACCACCATACCAGCCTCACGCCGCTTATGGTAACAGAATCCTTCATAACACACTTAATCAAAGTTTTCTCAGTCTTTTGAGTTATTTGCTCATGCCTAGCTCTTCATCTTGCCCAGTTAATACACTAAACTACTCCGATTTTGAATAGACACTTTCTAGAATATCTTTAGTGTATTTGTAAGGATTCCCCAGAGAAACACAACCAGTGGTGTAGTTCAGTTCAAGTCCAAAGTGCTGAGAGCAGATGGTGTTAGTCCTAGTCTGAGGCCAGAGAAGAGATGAGCTGTCCAGCCCAAACAGCGAGGCAGAAAAAAATGGTGAACTCTTCCTGCCTCTGCCTTTTGTTCTATTTAGACCCTTGATGAGTTGGATGAAGCTCAGCCACATCGGGAAGGCAATCTGCTTCATTAAGTCCACTGAGTCAAATGCTTACTTGTCCAGAAGCGTCCTTACAGAAATATCAAGAAATAATGTTTAATCTGAGCACATTATGATCAGTCAGGTTGAAACATAAAATTAACCATCATGGGTTTCTTCTCCAATACTCTTTTGTTTACCTGAGGAAATAAGAACATTTATTATATTCATTTTCTTTTTGATTTTTTAAAATTTGTAAATTTAAAATTATATGTACATAATATTTGTCTATGTTTACAGGGTACATGTAATGTTTAGATACAATGTGTAATGTTAATGTACTTGAACTTCTCCGTTGCCTTTCAAAGAATCCTAGAGTTTATTTTGTGAATTTGGTGGTATTTTTAGTTTTAGCCCTGATGTACGTTTCTTGCTAGTATTTGATTTGTTTGTACAGTACAGGCAGGTTTGGGGACAAGGTTTTGTTTTTTGTATTCTGTATGTTCACGGGTTTTCTTTTACAGACATTCTGCCAGACACACTTTGAATAAAGAAAAATAATTATGATTACTGTAAGAATATCAATTTGATATTTCATAATCTTGTTTGATTTTTGAAATAACAAAGTGAACATCCATTTTACCTACCTCCAAATTTCATGTTTGATTAAATTGGGAATCAGATAATTTCAAGTTGAATCAGCCCTGCACGGGGGTTTAGTTTGCAGCATTTCTCCCACCTTCCTTCTCTTTCTTTAAATAACCCAGCCTTTTATTTCTTTGATATTCTGAAATGACATTAGTGAATTCTTCTTGGGAAGCACTTTGTTAAATAGAGTATAGCAAAGTAATATAAATGATGGGGAACAAAAGGAAAAGCATATGCCTGAATTTTTGAACCAGGAAAGATCAAGAACTTTAAATGACAATTTGATTTTCTCCAAAAAGAAATTGCTTTTGTATTTCCCATTAAGCTTTCTAATTAATTTAGTAAAAGATTCTTGTAAACCCTAGAGACAGAGCTCTTGGCAGTCTAAAAACTATCCCTTTCTTCCCATGGGAGATATAATTCAATTAGTTTATGTAATGCTTTCTAATACATCATTCTATATACACCCAGCAACCCAGCTAAGAGGGAAACATGTTGTTTCCACGCTGCTCCCTGTGGAATTCTGCATTTATATTCTGTAAAAAGAACTGCATCACCTACAGGAAGTCTACCACATGCCCTTGGTTCTCCTTAAGGAGTTCACATTTTCAGCAAAGGTAGCACAAATATCTATCAGAATGGCATTTACTTATAAAAACTTCCATTTAGCTCTACCACGTGGGTGAGTGTGAAAGACCACCATCTGCGTTCCAGACAGGACTTGAATTTTATACTCAAGGGCACAATCCATTTCTTGCTGAAAATGACACTAATTAAACCCTCTGATAATTTGATGAACTTTTAATTTTTTTAATGGATACATGATAAGAATGAAATGGCTGTCATATTCATCTCGTTAGTATGAGTTTTTCTTGTTAACACTTTCTAAGAGTCACTCAATATTTGTGAGCATAGGTGTCAATTAGTGATAATTCTAAAAAGTTATTAAATGTCAGGGTGAAATGCTAAAAAGTATTTTGTGTTTGCATATGTAATTATCCTTAAGAATGTGATAACTTAAGACCCCAGAATGCTGATGACGCCAATGTATTGGATGTAGACCGTGCATTGTATGTGGAAATTGTATGTAGACAGCACATTGAAAAAGACAATTTTATTAATGATGTCATAAGTTTCCATATGTTATTTCTAGAATTATGGGCATAAATCTTTTAAATTAACATTGCATTGAAAAGTAATATCATGTTTGTGGTACTGTGACATGGAATTTCTGGAACACAAGCATGGCTAAAAAACTTAAAACGTAAACGTAGGAAACATATGGCAGAAGCTAAATATACAGAGAAACACATTTTTCATTCAAGGTAAATGTCATACGACTGAAATAGAGACGGACAGAGTCCCTGGTTCTCAGAAAGGAAAGGAAAGAAAGGTGACACTTAGTAATCAGCAACTGTGTTCCAGGCCTAAGTTCCAGTGCTTTATATTCATTTTATTTATCTGGGATAGCAGCCCATGCAAGGGAAGGGACATTATTGCCGTTTTACACAAAAATGTTATTACAATAAATACAATTCAATCTGTTGAATGAGTGAGTAAAAGTAAGAGAAATTTTAAAATATTTTTAAGCTTAAAAACTAACAGTTACTATGCATATTTCTCTCACTCCGCAAGACCCTGGTGCTTCTGTGAGTATAGGTAACAGAAATGCTGGATATAAATTTGGACAGTTGCATGGGGAAAAGTGGGATTTTGAAAGACGATGATTAGATTCACATTTCAGATATTACAGATGTTTCAGGTTCTTTAGAGGTACACAAATCAGTTGTGAAATGTCTGTTCTAAGTATGTGATCAAACCCAGTATTCCTTAGAAAGTTAATTGAGTTACTATTCATCATTCTCCCAGGAAAGCAGAGTTAAACAGGGACTATCCTGGGAAAATAGGCCTGTGTGGAAGATAACATGCGTCAGTGAATTCCTGCTATTATCTATAGAAAAAATTTGCTTTAGCACTATTATTGGGGGGAAGCAGGAGAGACAGTTCTCCAACATTGTACATCTTTTAATAGAGCTTAATAATTTTTGTTTCATTTTTTTCTCTGGAGAATCAGCAATGGAACATTTTACAGAGTATTCCTTGTAATAATAAGTAAAATTGTTTATTACTATAAACATATATTTTGGTGACTACAAGAATAAAATATCAGCCAAGCTTGCATATGATTTCTTAAAGGATGTTTAAATAAAAATATAACTTTAATAAAATAGTCTTACTGCTAATAAACAGAATTCTTTATTTCTTAATTTAGGACTGCACATCAACTCTTTGTATGAATGAAGGCTCCTGTCAGAAGTCTGCACATGGATTTGCTTGCATTTGCCCACATGGATACACTGGTGCATATTGTGAAAAACTCATTGGCAGCTGTGCTGAGCCTGAACTGAATTCGGTTCTTTGTCTTAATGGCGGAATTTGCATCAGTCGGCCTGGAAACACTTTTGACTGCAGGTTAGTAGTTACTTCTCCACAAATAATTAAGTATATAGTATTTAGGAAGCATACAAACATTTTAATCATAATGTACTCTTCATATAGATAGTAAAAAATATATAATTATAACTTAGAAAGCAAGTTTAAAAATATATAATTATAACTTAGCAACAAGTTACATAAAGCATTGCTAATATTTTCCAAGTAACATGTATTCATATTAGTATTCTATTTAGATTTCCCAGTTTAATAACCCTTTATTTTATAATTATTTCATATCTCCTCTCTTTCCTAGAAGTGGGATTTTTTTTAATATTACACCAAATTAATGATGTATAAATATTTGCTGTTTACAGTCTCATGCCTAACCAGAGACTCATGTGTGTTGTTACTATGCCTAGCTTATAGGACCTTAACAACTTACAGTAAGTTGTATTTGAGTAATAAAATAATTAAACTATAACTATATTTTTGGATGAGTTAAGGTATAGTTTTTATCTTCTTTGGAGATGAATTTTAATTTCTTTTGTTCTTTATGATTATATAACATATGTAACTCATTGTTCATTTGAGAATATAACCAACATCTGTTCCGTTTATAAATTGTGAAGTGAATCCAGGTATTTAAAGAAAATTCACACATACTTACTATTTTTTCAACATTTCAGTTTTGTGTATGATAGGCTGATGGTAAATCAAAAATGGAGCAACTTGTTCCTGTAATAATATCTTAAATTACTGACAAGTTTACCAGGAATATTTTGATGCCTAATCATTTACTAGCAAAATATATTGATTATTTCCATATTTTATTAACCATGTTTTTCCCTAAGATATCCTGCCTTCTATTAAATACTGTGACCACTGTATTTTCTTTGTTCAATACCTAGGGTATGTTTTGCCCATTTATTTATTTTGATCCCTGCTGTATCATTTTATTTGGTGTTTATCTCCAGTGAAGGTCATACAGACGTCAATGTTACATAAAATGGAGACCATTAAATTTTCATTTAGCATATGCAGGCAGTGTTTATCGTTATGACAATTCATTATTTATTACACACTGCCTAATATGCATTTTCTTTTGAGCTATACACGTGTGTGAACTCATTTGTCTGTGCATGTGTGTACTTAAAACCCTATTGCCTCTCTTGTGTCTTTTAATTCTAAACATCATGTAAAATAAAACTATAGCAAGGACCACGACAAGGACCCTCAGGGCTATAACCTAGTAAATTTCTGAATTAAGTCAACAAAATTATTCCTAATGGACACGATGCCATAAATCAGGATTCTATGCAGGGAAATATGGATAAATTATTTTCCTATCGTCTTCTTCATGTTCATTTTGCTATAAAGTTTATGCCAAAGAAGTTAATGTCTCTATTCCCATTGCTGGTTTATTTGTTAATGAGCTTGCTAAGGTTTGCTTGACTTTTGGAAAATGATATTTAAATGTGTAAGCTTGTCCCTTAGGGATATTTATTCTGAAGTTTTATTTTTTATAAAAATTGCTGTGTTAAAATGCTTTAGTCCTCAATGATCTGCATAATAGCCTACACACATAGGCTTGGTTTCCTAATGATTTGGGGGATCCATTGATCTTCTAATTAAAATATGCTGAATTGACTTAAATAAACAAAAAGGTAAAGTCTATACTTCTCTTTAGAATTGCTTGCAAATTTGAAACTGCTAATGTAAAATACGTTCTTGTGCTGTTAGAGCCACATATTAATTTTCACTTTGTGAAGTACAAATTTCTTAGATTTTATCTTTGAGGATTATTGTGTAGGAGATGCTGTTATTTTGCTTTCATCTTTGTCATGCAAAAATAACCAGAGTATGGCTTATTTTATGATGGGTAGGTGTTACAAATTCATTTGATTTACTTCTTTCATGGAAACTGACATGACTTTTAATTTCTTTAACATCCACAATATACTTATTCCAATGACTGACATGAAGATAACTTACTATTTAATTTCTGTGTATTTTTAAAGTTTTACATGTTTAACTTAAGTTAGATGTTTCTCTGCTTTCATTGAATTTTTGAAATCTTGAAAGCTTTTATTATAATTACTTTCTTTTGCCTGTTGGTTTTCATCCACTCATTCTGCCATCTACTTTGGGTAGGAATATTGCTTGTCTATAGTGATCTCACTTATAAACTTTGTCCCTCATACCGTTCATACTTTTTAGTTTTATGTCTTTTATGTTATTTTTTCTCAATTCTCTATTTAATCCTCAACTTTTATCCAGTTTTCTTAATTTTTTATACTATTTATAATCTTTTACATTTTAACATATATGAGCTTTAATTGTGTTCCTTCACTATAACATAATGCCCACTTATGAAACCATATTATAATCATCTGTTTACTAAGTTATTTATTTCAACAGCTCAATTTTGTTTTAATTCCTTTTACAGGGTTCAGCTTCCTTTTCTTACAGAATTAAGTGGATTCACAGTTTCAGTTACTACCATTTTTTATGCCTATTTTATTGAACTTCATGGCTATTACCCAGATGTCTCAGAAGGACTGATTTTATATCCCAACTGTTTTGGCCAGACTCTTCTTTATTGAATTACTTCTGAGTCTAAAAGATGGTTAAAGCCTGACTCCTGGAGTTACCTGGGTGGAAGCACTCATTAATGCAGAGACACACTTGAGAAAACCTGTTTTTACATGTGTTATGGGTGCTTTGGTCTAGAGTGAAATTGCTAAGCAAAAGTGAGTCCATTTAATTATCTTCTATCCACTGTCTCAATTTTGAATATGGGGTTTTTCTAATTTAGAAATATATCAGGGCTCGACGCCTATAGCTCAACCGGCTAAGGCGCCAGCCACGTACACCTAAGGTGGCGGGTTCGAATCCCCAGCCCGGACCCGCCAAACAACAATGACGGCTGCAACCAAAAAATAGCCGGGCGTTGTGGCGGGCGCCTGTGGTCCCAGCTACTTGGGAGGCAGAGGCAGGAGACTCGCTTGAGCCCAGGAGTTGGAGGTTGCTGTGAGCTGTAATGCCACGGCACTCTGCCCAGGGGGACAGCTTGAGGCTCTGTCTCAAAAAAAAAAAAAAAAAAAGAAGTATATCAGATTTATAGTTTTTCCATTGCTAATTTTTCTCATGGAATCATTTTGTATTTTAGACCATTGTATAACCACAACAATGCTACATAATGAGAATAGCAAAGATTTAATATTTCTGAAAAAAATGGCTACATTTTGGAAGATTTAAGTGTGTTTTTTCAAGGGAGGAAACAAAGAAATGACAAAGGGCGAAGGGAGGCAGGGAGGAAGAAGGGATGGAAAGAAGGAAGAAAGGAAGTGAGTTAGTCATTTATGACTGTTTTGAGTATGATTCTTGATGTGACAATGAATAAGCCATTGACATACAGCTAGTTTCTCTATTACTGTGGAAACATCCACAGTCAATATTGGTTTGCACATAGAAATAAAATAAATAAGTGAATTATTTCAAGTAAAATAAGTCAGCACTAGCAAAACAGTTACTTAGCTGTTAGGTGTAGGGTAACATACAATATAATGTTCTATCTATACCTAAGATGATTTCTGGAGAGATGAAAGGGAATTTGAACACCTAAACTTATTTTTAGTAATATGTTTGGGGCAAATCAAACTCTTAAGTGATTAAATTTATATATGAAGAAAGATCAATTTATTAAGATGCCCATTTAAAATAGAGAAAAAATGATAAGTGATGAGATTTTCAAAGTTTCTGTCATTTATAGACTATATTCGTTATTTAAAATAATTAAAGTTATCATTTTGGTTCAGAAAATACAATACCTGATAGTTTCATTTCTACTGGGTAAACTCAAGTGTATGACTTACTTGCTTTGAGGGCTGAAGAGAGTTATAGAAATTATTTCTAGTGACTTAGTTATTCCATAAGATGAAGAAGCAAAGGCCTACGGAGGTTCCTACTCTGTCAATCACCTAAACAGAAATCACAATGGTGGTCAAGTCAACATAAGAATGCAGTACGGTGTTCATTCATATTTATTATAATAATTCTGGTTTAAAATATATAAGAAATACATATACATGCATGTGTGTGTATATGGTAATATACATGGTACGAAGAGAAGAAACATACATAGTCAGATGCTTGTACTTCTGCTGCTTTCAGAAGTTCCTAAGTATTATTAACCATGTGTAACAGTGTAATAGCATTTTAATGCATGCAAGTTTTATTAAACCATAAAAACTATGTTCAAATTATACCAAAAACCAAATTAGACTCACGTACTAGAGACACAAGTAAAAACATTGTATGCTCTTTGCCTTTATTTTGCAGAATCCCTTTCTAACCCCGTAGTATTCCCACCTTTCACTGTAAATTTCCATTTAGGCTGAAACTACTTTTTTTCAGACATAATTCTCTTTGACCACTTCCTCCATATTATTGAAGTATTTCATATTTTTGCTCTTCTCATTTACCTAAACATCATTACGCTTTATTCCCTGGATTGAGCACAATTAGTTCACACTATTAATATATTTGTTAAAAGATTAGTAAGCTTAGCGTTTGATTCTTGATGGTTTTATATTTCCTTTTAAAAAGATTTTAAGAAAATCAGTTAAAAAATTATTTTTAATATAAGATCTCAATGACCACAACATAGTATTAATTGAAACATTTAAGATAAGTGAGCCTTCCTGGTGTCATACTTGAGGAAGGTTAGATATGTTTTCCTTACATACTTTATAGAAAAATCAAGAATAAGGCTCAGAGAAGTTAGGTAACTTATAATGGGTACAAGGTAAAGGTATTGATTCTATAATAACCAATTTTCAACAATCATCAATCACCTTTTCTGGAAGTTAATTGGTTTTACAACTGGGAAAAAGATGTTGGTATTTTAACAGCCACAGTTACGTGATTTCTCTCTGCATAGAGATTATATTTTCAAAAATATAAAGTAGACCATGTAATACTGTAAATTTACTATTTTTTCTCTCTTAAGAAAAACAAATTTCACTCTTTTACCTTATAAAGTATTGCAAGGGATAAGACAATAAGTAATACTTTCCTTAAGGTCTACTATGTGAACATCAACTTTACTATTTTAGCACATTACTTAGAAAATTAGGAGGCTAAAATTTAAAATGTGAGTTCATGCAGAAAATGATAGAGTATTCCTACCTCTTTCCATAAACAGTAAACAATTTGAGATGGATAAAAGAGTTAAATGTAAGGCATTAGACCATAAAATTCTAGAAGAAAATACAGAAAAAAAAACTCATGTATACATTAGTCTAGAAAAATAATTTGTAAGTAAGACCCTCAAGCCAAACAGGCAACAAGAAAAATAAATAAATGGTACTTGATTAAGCCAAAAAGCTTCTGCATAGCAAGAAAATAATCAACAGAATAAATAAGACAACCTACAGAATGGGAGAAAATTATCTAACTATACATCTGATAAAGGGCTAATCTCTAGAATCTACGAAGAACTCAAATCATCAAGGAAAAAAGGTCAGCCCCATTAAAAAGTGAGCAAGAGATATGAACAGAGGATTTTCAAAAGAAGAGAGGCAAATGGCCAACAAACTTTTGAAGAAATGCTTAACATCACTAATCATCAGGCAAATGCAGATTAAAACCACAATGAGATACCACCTTACCCCTCTCAGAATGGTTATTATTATCAGTCCAAAACCAATATATACCGGTGTGGATCTAGAGAAGATTGGTGGGACTAAAAATTAGTACACCGTCCGTGGAAAACAGTATGGAGGTTACTAAAAAAAAAAATGTAGACTTCCCATTCAATCCAGTGATCCCACCACTGGGTATCCACCCATAGACAAAGCAGTCCTTCCATCAGAAAGACACCTGCGTGCCAGTGTATACTGAAGCATACTTCATATATTTTCTTATTTGTTTCACTTTAATTTTATAATAATGAAAAACTTCTGATGATCTTCTAACTTATAATTCTTACCATTACTTACTACGTATTTTTCTTCGTGCTTTTCACTCTATAGGGAAATGAATAGAAATATATGATCCATGGTGAGAATTTTATTGTAGTTTGCCTTTCCAAATACCTGGCAACAACTCATAATCAAATTCATTATTTTATGAATTTTACGAATAATGAAAACCTACATTATTTTAGAGATAAAAGCAATGTCAAATACACAAAGTAATTGTTGTAATTGATGCCAAATCCAAAGTAATGTGTCAAATTGAAAATTTGAATGGGTTAACAGAGAAAACCTGTTTATTTAATGTAATGTATTTGATTCTCTAAAATACACATAGATTTTGATCAACAGCAATTAGTTAAATTCTAAATATACCTACCTTTATTCTACTGGGGATATACGTAAGAGCCAGACGTTGTGGCAGGTGCCTGTAGTCCCAGCTACTCAGGAATCTGAGGCAAGAGAATTGCCTAAGCCCAGAAGTTGGAAGTTGCTATGAGCTGTGACATTACATCACTGAGGGCAATAAAGTGAGACTCTGTCTCTAAAAAAAATAAAATAAAAAAGTTAGATAAAAGTTAATTTCATGGTTAATATCATTATTATACAACTTAATTTAGCAAATCTTTCTGGGAAAGCCACATCCCATAAAACAATATCTTTGCAGTTGGAATTTCAAAATTGAGAAATCATTGTCTTATTTATATTTCTTTCTATAAATTCTTATAATTATATGGATTTTATCAGAAGATAATATATATAATTTTTGTGTAGTATATCATTTCAAATTAGTTTGTATCTCAAATCATAAATATGTAGTGAAAATATCTTTGGCAATATTCTGTAGAAAAGATAAATATACAAATATATTCAAATCACTTTCCTTAAGATGAAGTAGAAATAACATTATATGGGCTAAAGTCTCTTTATCATGTATATGTGGATTTGATATATTATCAGATTCAAAGAAGCCAAAAAAGAGCATATATGATCAGAACATTAGTAATGTAAGATTTTGTATTTCTATAAACCAAAGGGAGAAAGAGAGAAAAATTACAATTTAACTGTATTAAAGACATTTTTAACAATAATAATTCTAGATTTATGATGATCTCTTGGCCATAATTGCCAGATAGTTAATGAGTTTGGTGGTTTTCTGCCTCAAGATGAGAGAAATACTAAAAAATGGTTTACCATATAAATGTTGGTAAGAATAAAAGTGAATTGGAATTGTTATATTCCATACTTCTTTTAATTTTAATAAAGCATGAAAATAAGTAAATATTGATGGCCAGTTCTGCTGTGTTCTACTGTCTTCTAAATTAATTACTATAACACACTCTACTACTCCACATAAATGTTCATCTTTAGTAATACTAAACAAGTAAATACTGAACCAACTCAAAGTAGATTCAATTTTCTAGAGGAAGAATTTAAAATATTTTAATTGGTGAATGTCAAATGGCTGTCAGAATGAAAATCTGATGACTTTAATAAATAACTACAAGGCTTCTGAAGTCAACCAGACACATCCAGATCATTTAGCCAACACTTTGGTGAATCAGTCTAGTCTCACAATGAGAGAGGCAGTAGGCGGACAGGTAGAGAGAGAGAAAATCTTTCTACATACAGCAAACTGGCACCTAACTGAACTTAGATTAATAGTACTTTTAGTAGCCTTAGTCTTTATGTATTTGTTTATTAATGGAGAATAAGTAGAGAAGGGGTGATGTTGAAAAATAACTTATTTGTGTATTTCAACCTTGAATTAATAGTTTAAGTGATATACAAATGATTAGAAAATGAAGAAGGAACAAAATAATTTTATAAATGAAGATAAAATCAAGTTTCTCTTCTTATTTTATTATTTAGGCACATTGTTAGCATTTTGGAAAGGCTGCTCTGTCTGAATGAGAAGGTTACCTAAGAAAAGAGCAAGGTTAATAGAAATAGGGGAATTTCACTCAAAGCTCTTCTAACGAGTTTGAACCTTAGTTTTTTGTTTTTTTTTATTAAGTAGCAAGGTATAATGCAACATAATCAAACTGAAACTAGGAGTTCATGAGATAGATGTAAAAGATATATATGGAGGACGTCTGTTCAGCAACCATTTAAGACGGAGAAGTTACATTTCTTTATACCCCTTCCACAGCAGGCAGCCCTGCTTCCCAGTCCGTTTGTAGGTAATTATAAAATGCAATAAAAATGTTATGTTCTGATGTCTATTCTTTGTGCTCTTGTCAATCTTTGATATAGTTCTGACATGCGTATTAGCCTTTGTATTTGTTTAAACAGATTTTTAACGTAATATGTAACATAATATGTAACATAATATGTAAACAAGGAATTGAAAGAACCCATTATGGCTAAATGCTGTACAATGTTCAGTTACCAACAAAAGGAAATGTATAGAGTCAATTGTAACCCAGAATATGTAGCAATTTCCGCAATTCTTTATTTTTAAAAATTGATACATACAAAGTGTATGTTAACATATAAGTAAATAACTTTAGGAATGGATCTATATTAATTGCCAAAGTGCATTTTTTTCAGTGCATATAATTTAGCAGCTCTCTTAGAATGATGTGGTTTTTAATCTATGTTTATCAGCAAGGAGAATAACATAACATATCCCTTTTTTTCTTCAAAAGAATATATTTTTGTTCAATTACTTTTGGTGCTTAATGCTTGGCCTATATGAAAAATAGCTGTACAGGAATTTGCAGAGCGCAAACGTGCCATTATTCAATCCCTTCAACTACAGCCTGGAGCTAAAAATCGTGATTTTGTTTTTTATATTCTAATGATTTGGGGGGATGCCCTTTTGACTATAGTTCTAAAGGTACAACAATTGAAATGGATTTGTTTTTCTAAAAAATCATAATAGTCCCATTATTTTAGGAAGATATGATATTCAGATGCAGAAAAAGAAATAGTGATTTTGAAGAGTTTAATGTGTTTTTATCACATAAGATTAATAATGTGCAGTTATTAAAATTAAATGTTCAAAGTTCACATTGTTTTGTTTATTGTTTTCAAAAATGTAACCCATGCTTGTAGCTAGATTTTCAAATTTTAGCTACATTTTATTGATAAATTATGTTCACATAGAAAAGAAAAAAGTTCTATGGACATTATTTTTATTAGTTAAGTAAAAAAGATAACTTTATTATAGAGAATTCTATGGTATTCTACTTCTTTCTGTTATTAATGGGTCAAATAGAAATATCTAGTTATATAATTGTGTTAATACAACAAAAAAAGGGGCCAAGAATACAAAGAATTAAATAAGGGGAAAAGGTTAAACTTTAAAATTAAAAAAGAAACTTGCTGTTAAAAAATGCAGACTAAACTAACCAATTACACTTTTTTATGTAGATAAGCAGATACGTTAATAGACACAAAAAATAATACAGCAACCCTTCCTTTCAGCTCCTATAAAGTTTTTGGTTTGCCTCAATGGCATAAAAGTATTTTTAAAAACTTTCAACTCTTCCACAGTAAAAGCCAGGGTCGGAATTTGATCCCTACCCACCCGATTGCATAGAATTAAACTTTAATGCCACATCCTGGAGTCTAGGTTGATAGTACTTTTTCATCAAAGATATTGGACAGTAAAGAAAGTAAAAAATTGTTCATGCTTCTTATTGTCAGTGGAATTGCTGCATCTCCACAGGTCAAGGCACCGGTACATTTGCAGCATATTTTAGTACGTTGCCCATACCATTTGTAGACCAATTTATATAGCTGAAAATTCTTCTTGTCTTCCAATTTTAAAAGTATGATTTTAATTTATTTTTACCCACAACAATTTTTTTAAACTTCTTCTAAGTATTTTTGGTCTAAAGCTATAAATCTGATAAGGAGATTTTTAAAGATAATGAGAGTACTTTATAAGTACTTTAAACCTAAAGATCAAGGCATTTCTGTGTATGTGTGCATGTTTGTATATGTCTATATGTTTTAAGATGCAGAGAGAGAATAAATTACTATTTCTCATTTCTTTATAAATAGAAAGATATTTGCTTTACTTACTCTGAAAATAGTGCAGACTACACTATCCAATTGTACTGTGTTCATGTAGGTATGTAGGTATGTGGATATTTGAATACATGAAAAAAAAATATATATATAAGGATTTCCCCTGGGCACCTATTATAGTTTTGGTTTTGTTTTGCGATCTACTGTACATATATGTTCAGAATAGCACAGGCTTATGTATCATCATCTATGCCTGGCTCCCTCTACATAAAGCAATTTTCAAATTAATTAACTCAAGTGTTTATTCAATAAACATTTATTAGTTACTTTTAACCCAGCATATTCTAAAGACATAGAAACAAATTAGATACATTTCTCAAATGAATGAGCTTTTAGTAGCTCATTAATGAAACCTCTTAGCAAACATGGAGGAGTATTTAAGAACAACACACAAGAAGCACGTAAAGCTTTGAAAGAGCAAAGCAGAAAGCAACCTACTGGGGTTAGGTCATAACTTTGACCTCAGGCTCAAAGGATGACCCCATCACAGTTTTGATGTGTTTGGTATCAAAACTTAAGAAAAAGAAAAGACAAGAGAGGAAAGATGTGACTGGGCACATGACAAAAATGTCATTGACATTTCGAAAAAAAAATGTAATATAGGGGAAACAAAACAGGATTGATTAGGTATGATAGAGCCAGACCCTAAAGAGATATATAACAGATGTTTATTGAATTGATGGACTTAATTTTGTAAGCAATTAACAAGAGAGAGTCCTTTGAAGGCCTGTAAACAAGGGAGTCAAATGGTTAAATCTGTAGTTTAGAAAAATAAATTTGGGGAGTGAAATAGATAACTAGATAAAGTTATCTATTAAATAGATAGACTAATAGTTGTCTGTTAAATAGATAAAGTACCAAGTATTGCAGTAATCAAAGTGAGGGGGACGTGAGTCCAGCAGAAACAGTGACAAAGGACAAGACAGGGCAGGATTGAGAGAGAGATGGGAGGCAAACAAACAAACAAACAGACAAAGATCTGCTACTGATTAAATGTGGGAATAGAATGAGGAATCAAGAATGACTACATGTTTAGCCTGGGATCATTATATGGCTCAAATGCAAAATTGTCCTAAGCATTTATACAATAATGGGAAGACATCTCAGTCTCCTGGTGCAATTACCATGAGTTGTTAGCTCAGATCCTTTTAACTTAAATGATGCAAAAAAAAAAAAACAAAACAACCCAGACCGAATGAGTCCTCAAACTAATTCTTCTCTGTTGACCTAGGGACATAGTAAGTTTTAGAAGATGGATGCATAAAATTAGGTGGATAAGGTGGTATCTATTACTTACGTGTTCTTTTAATTGTTTTATCATTAATTAGATAAAACTCATCACATTTCAAGAAATAAAATAAAAATTTTCTAATTTAAAACACATAGAAAGGACTCTCTAGTTCAATAAATAACTTATTTTAAAACATTTGGATTCTGGCACCTTATAAGCTCCTTATATACCTATGGATTGAAACGATTCATCAAGTCGCTAATTATGGTTTATGGAAAAGAAGATAAAGACCCCTAAAAATTCTTAAGAAAGTATGAGTACGTGACTTCAGAATTTGTAAAATTAGCGGAGTAATTGATGAATTAAACACTTTTGTCATATTCTTAGTTAACTGCTACACAGGCAAATGTGGGTGTGACAAGATTTCTCTTTGATCCTTATAAAGAAATTAACTTGAAAGAAGTGATTTGCTTCTGAATCTGGGGAATTCTAACATTTATTTGTTATTTAGTATTTATGTGATTATAAATAATATAATGAATGGTAGAATAATTGTGATAATATGTGTATATGTTTAGCTTATTCATAAAATTTATATAATACCTAAGATCTTAAACTTCTTTTGAGAACATAATAATTGAAGCAGGCAGGTGTTCTATAGGTCTTGAAAAAGCTCTTCTTTCCTTTTTACTTCTAACATTTGAATGCCATCTGGCTTGTTGGCAAATGTATAGACAGTTTGCATTTGTGGATTTAGTGATCTCATGGGGGTATTTCTTGTTTAAGATTTACATGGAGGCTCAGGAGATTCAAGCACTTTCATCCAGGTACACCTTTCATCTTAGTTTACACCTGTTTCAAGTGTCTTCTCAAAATTATTTATAGGAAATAAAAAAATATTGTTATAGTCACCTCTGATTTTTATAAATATAAGCCTAAGCTCAGAAAAACAAGTAAGGTTTGTCTCCTATAATTGGTCTACCAGGTGATATATGAGAAGTTAAATACACCTACATACACATTATTTTAGGGCCTAAGACTCGCACGCTTTAGAAAAACAGCAATACTGGGAAAACTAAGGGTTCCTCTGGAAAATCATACATTGAATTTGAAACAAATAGGCCCATAAAAAATGTGTTTAAATAATAAGTTTTTCAGGCATAAAGTATATCTGAATATAATTTCACATTTTCAGAATGGGATCCCTTCATGGAGGTCAATTTTTGTCAATTCTTGCTATAACATTAACGTATAATTCTGGGACCCTACACTCAAAAAGTAAGGCTGTTCTTATGATCAGATTCACTTTGCTTTCTTTTCTCATATCTGATCCTAGCACCTCTTTTTTTGTGAGAGGAGGGAGTGTAATTGTTTGCTTCCAGACCCTGCATAATACATCTTGACATGTTTGGTGTTTGAAAGGTAGAGGCTGATACTGATAGACCTGATTAGGATTTGCTAGGCAGGAGCTGAACTCCTTCACATTTTTCTCATTTTCTGATATTCCACAATGTTTTGGAGAAGCGGATGTGTCTGTGACTCTCATAGAGTATTGTCAATGAAAGTGTCACTAGCCTGAATTTCCCTTTGCCACATCCCAGGGGAAGACCTACCGGATTAGTTAATTTCTCTGAATAAACACCAAACTCCCAAAAAGGATGGGGTATGTTGGAACATGAGTAATATGTTTTAGTATCTTTCATACATTCTTGGACCACAAAAAAATAACTGAGGTTTCAATGGTCTCTAGGATTATACAAAAGGACTGGTGCAAATGTTTGTAGTCATATGGTGCAAATGTTTGTAGTCAAGTCTAGGTCATGAATTTGAGAAGAGGCGATTTTACTTTCTGGTTCAACTTGTAGAGCTAGCCAGGACATGGGAGGTACACACACCCCAGAATGCAGCTTTGTATGTGTCAGGCTGCCATTGCCTCCTGGGGTTCTGCTATTTCTAGAGCAAAATTGGAGAAGTAAAAGCAGGTGTCTGTTATTTTCAGAAGTTGATACTCCATTTTATATCCAGTAACTTGAGAGTCACACTAAATCATTTTAAGTGGTTGATTGCCCCGCCATATCACTAACTCCTCTCTCCAGGTCCGCAGGAGTGGCTTCATTATCTCTCCTTAATGGACTTTTAGAAACATGTCCCTGGCCTCCTCTTCCTGGAAGTAGCACTAGAAGACCTGTTTCTCTCCTCACTATCTATTCTGTGAACCCGTTCTTCAGCAAACTTATGAGTCTTTCAAAAAACGGCCCATCCCAGGAGCCCCATATAAATGCAGAACATTGCGTGGATTCCAGAGGTAATTTCTTTCTCATAAAAACCACAGTCTTCCATTGTGGGGCAAAGTACCAAATAATCAATGATTTAAGTTGAATATAGTATGAATTTTCAGAGCCATTTTTTAGTCCTTTTTATTTCAGAACTGAATTTACATCATCCAGACATATGCTTTTTTCACTTTTTTGTTTTGTTTATTGTGTAAACATTTTTTATTTTTATTTATTTATTTATTGCAGCTTTTGGCCAGGACCGGGTTTGAACCCACCACCTCCCATATATGGGGCCAGTGCTCTACTCCTTGAGGCACAGGCAGCGCCCTTGTGTAAGCATTTTTAATCTCCTTGATTTCAGCATAGATTAGTGGTGTTTTCCAAGCCAGTGGTTACTTTTGAGAGTGCAGACTCATCTTTATTGCCCATCCTGCAACTGGGTCAGCACTATTTTCTCCAAATCGTCTCGCTTCATTTCTGTAGGTGACTCTCTTTCTGCAGTGTGTTTGCCTGAGTGAAGTCTCTCAGCAGTTCTGGAGGAGAGCCTCAGATGTAGCAGATAAAACTGCATTGAGTGTGTGAGGAAGGACCACCCCTTTTCTCTTTCTTTGAATCAAATTGAATCTGATCTAAAACCTCATCAGAGTGTACTAGGGAGTATTTAATTCCATCCATATTGGGTTTACTTTTTGTGGAAGTTTACTGAAGTTAATGAATAGATTGTATGTAATTAAGAAGAATTATAAAAGGATCCTCTGGCCTACCAGTTATTTCACCCAAGTTTACATGATCCTTTGATTACAAAATGTTAAGGACTTGATACTGTTAGGAATGGCCTGGAATATGGAGTTTGGGACCAAGTTAGTGATGGATCAAACACAGATGCACTCAGGCAGATCACAAAATAGTCTTCATAGGCAGAAAAACAAAGTAGTAGGAATATTCTTTATTTTTCTTAGAAAGAGGTGGGGATTTTTTTGGAGCTTAGGGCCTTCTCATTTCTAGCCTTATAGGGTTGCTTCTAGGGGCTGTCATGGCAACAGTAAACTGTCTGTAGCTGGTGGGTGTGATTTTTACCATGCTAAAGAGGCTCTGGGGGACAAAAGGTGACCTTAGGTTGAGAACTCCTGGTTTGGCACGTGCGTCAAGCCTAGAAAAGTCCCTAATCTCAAGCTTCCTGCCATAGTGGGTTAAATACTAGATGTTTAAGATGTTCATTGGCCTCCTCAAGCTTGCTCCACTCTGTGCTAAAGATGTTAAATTGTTAGCCTGCTTCTAGGCTGATAGCTTGCACCTGGCGTCTGTCCCTAACAATACCAATTCTGGATGAACAGATTATTTTTTAAAAAGTTTAAGACGTTGGTCCTCAGCATTCTGTTCCATGAAGTATCTAATAACAGTTCTCAAAATTAAGAACAACTGTAGATGACATCTCCTACCAAGAGTTATACCCCTTCTCTTATACTTGGGATATCCACTTCCTTTCTGTATCTAATACCCTCCTTCATCTTGTTCTTCCTCAATAATATTTTTCTGTTTTATTTTCTTGTGGGAAATCCAAATAACATACTCTCCATAATTTTAAAATTAAAGAAAAGAAAAACTAACTTTCATCTATGTAGTACAAAATTCAAGGTGCAGAAAAGTATAAATGCTCAGGAAGGCGTGTGTGTGTGTGTGTGTAAGTATAAACATATGGTTTTTTTTTTTTATTAAATGATAGCTCTATACATTAATGCAAACAGGGGGTACAGTGTAGTGTTTTCATATACATTTTGAAATACTTTCATCAAGCTGGTTCACATAAATTTCATGTAATTTGCATAGTCATTGTGTCAAAACATTTACATTCTATTTCT
>NW_003852430.1:9259017-9261318 GCF_000181295.1 Otolemur garnettii | reverse complement strand
CCACCCTTCTTCCCTCCCCTACCCCACCCCCTCCCCATATTCTTGGGCTAGAATTAAGTTGTTTCCTTCATTTGAGAAGTATATATTAGTTTCATAGAAGGGCTGTGTACATTGGATACTTTTTCTTCCATTCCTGTGATACTTTGCTAAGAAGAACATTTTCCAGTTCCATATATGATAGACGTCTGCATTCACTTATTTTCCTTATGGCAGTGATTCTCAACCTTCCTAATGCCGTGACCCTTTAATACAGTTCCTCATGTTGTGCTGAACCCCAACCATAAAATTATTTTTGTTGCTTCTTCATAACTGTAATTTTGCTGCTGCTATGAATCATAATGTAAATATCTGATATGCAGGCTGGTCTTAGGCGACCCTTGTGAAAGGGTCGTTCAACCCCCAAAGAGGTTCCAACCCACAGGTTTGAGAACGATGGACATTTAGGTTGTTTCCACATCCTGACTATTGTGAATAATGGAGGTGAAAATGTCTCTTTAAGATTCAAATTTCACGTCCTTTGTATAAATACTCATTAGTAGGACTGCTGTTATACACTGCGATATGGATGAACTTTGAGGACGTTATCCTAAGTGAAATGAGTGTGCACAGAAAATCAAATACTGCATGATTCTGTTTATCTGAGGTGTTTAAAATCAGCAAACTCAAAAGCAGAGTGTAGAATAGTAGTTGCCAGGGGCTGGAGCAAGGGAGGGGTTGCTGTTCAAGTGGTATGAAGTTTTATTTATTATACAAAATAATAATAAGTTCTAGAGATCTTGCATCATGGTGCCTATAGTTAAAAATACTGTGTTTTATGCTCAAAACTTTGTTAAAAAGGTAGATTTTATGGTAAATGTTCCTACCACAATAATAAAACAGGAGAAAAGGAAACAAAAAAGGTGAAAAAGTAATTTTTCCTAACTACATCTGTAAAAAGTTTTAAAAAGTAAATTGCAACTTATGTAAGAATACATAGTACTACATCTGGAAAAGGACAAATTTTCTCTAGTGCTTCGGTGACAACTATGAGTAACAACATTCCTGGAATGTTTACTGCTGATAGTCAAGCCATTGAGCTAGAGACGGTAAGTACAAGGAAAGGTGGTATCAGATTTAAAGTACTTTTGAATGGGTTTAATACATCTAGCTACATCTGCAACAGCTATTCATAATCTGTTAGAACCACAGGTAAGCTAAGTTGTTGAATATGCATTTGAGTATTTTTTCAGCTGCTAAAGGTACTCAGTGTTTTTATATTACCTGCTAGTCCTTAAGATCCTTCACAATAGAACATTCCCAAAGACTACACAATATCATTCCAACTTGGTCATAGGTACTTCTTGAAATTTTATATGAATATATCAAATTCTTTAATTTTTAATTTTCAAATATTTTATAGCATATAATTTACACCAAATAAGTAGTAAGATAAAGCTAAAATATATCTAAAATTACATTTAGTTTCTATTACATTGGTAAATACAGGGGTTAAGCCATGTACATAACAATTTCCCAGTAAGGAACTACTTTGTTCATGGACTTTCCATACTCCATTTATTCTCCTAACTAATACTAGGAGGTGGCTTTCTCTCTAAAGCCACACAGCGTTAAGTATCAGTGCAAAATGTAAAAGGATGACTCTGACTCATTTATTGACAAAGTGACCTTAATGCATTGGTTTTGAAATGTGCATGAACCAAATTTCTGCTTCAGGATGATTATAGATCTTTTTTTATCCTGGATATTGGGAGATACTCTTCTAAGAGAGCAACTAAAGATTTAGGTCATAATTGTTAAACATCTTCTCTTAATGTTATATAGATAAGAAAGAGAGAAGGAGAAGTGATAGGGAGAAAGAGAGAAAATGGGAGAGAGAGTGATCCTTTGGAAATCCTTTCTTATTCTAATGTTGTACAGTATATTGTATGATTCTATGTATATGAGGTATTTTAGACCTCTCTATGAGGTATAAATATTTGACTAGGTCAAATGAATAAATAATTTCTTTGCACAAGGACACATGTAATTTTTGATGCATTGAAAACAGATTAATTTGACTGAGAGCCGTGGCTCACACCTGTAATCCTACCACTCTGGGAGGCCATGGCTCATGGATTGCTTGAGCTCAGGAATTTGAGACTAGCCTGAGCAATAGCAAGACTCATCTCTACTAAAAATAGCAAAACCGAGGCAAGATCGCTTGAGCCCAGGAACTGGAGGTTGCTATGAGCTATAATGCCATGGTACTCTAGTCAGGGTGCCAGAGCAAGACTCTGTGTCAAAAAAAAAAAAAAAAAAAAA
>NW_003852430.1:9195768-9258728 GCF_000181295.1 Otolemur garnettii | reverse complement strand
AAAAAAAAAAAAAAATATATTTTACTTCCCTGTGTTTTGGAACTTTAGGTATTACTCCTAATACTCTTATCTTTTGTCAGTTTTCCAAAAGTAATTTATCTCACCCTAGAACTAGAAATTAATATGAAGCTTAAAAATTTACACATCACATTTTAGTCTGTATCCCCTTGGTACTGTTTTTCAAACTCAGTTCCATCAACATACTTGCTATCTAAAAATTCTCCACAATAACATTCTTAATTGTATATTTTAATATTTATCAATATCCCTCCCAAAACATTTCCTGGTTATTTGGACTGTAAATATGTAATCAAGCCCTCACACAATACTATGCCTACATACACATTTATTTGTGTATCACATTTCAGCCTAGTGGCCTTCTGTTCATATCAGAAGTTCATGGAAGATAATTTGGACAGCGCTAGAGTCTATTTGGAAGTGAAGTCAAATTATATCCACCTGACCTTGTACCATAACAACATGAGTGAAAGTTTGATAGCAATTTGAATATAGAAAAATGTGAGAAAATTGAGTTGTTTTAAGGCAAAAGGGTATACAGACAGGCTGAGCTCAGCAGAACCTACAGGTGATGGCAAGATCACAGGAATGTTGTGAGTGGTGGTGTCATCCAAAAACAGTGTTGTGTACCACATAAAATGACTGTTAACTTAAACTTATTAGTTTTGTATTCCTGTGAGTACTATCTTAATATGTTTCTCTGGTCATATAATTCTATAAAGACTGTAAGTATATGGAGTTAATATAATGTTTTATTAAAGTTTATTCTTTTAAAATAATTCCGTGCAACATGGTAGAACATGAGAATGTTATTTCCCTTAAAATATGTCTCCAGCTTGAGAAGCCATGCCTTAGGTATTTGAAGCAATTAATTAGTTGTGAGTTCACGTTTTTGTATACACGTTTATTTTTAACAGAAAACAAGATGAAAAATGGTTGTTGGTGCTGCCAGCAATGAATTCATCACTAATTCAAAGTTGCAAATCCTCTTTTTCTCGATTTCCCCTTTGATTACACATTCCTGTTCAAAGAGCTGCTGAGATGTAGGTATAACTATTTTGCTTTTTATAGTAGATCCCTGTCCCGTCACAAAGTTCCTCTTACAATTTTGGAGTGCTTTCCTCAATTAATAAGAAGTTTAAAAAAAAACTTCTTGTTACATACACTTGATGTCCTTTATGTGTGAATGATGTAGTGCAGAAATTTCAGATGTTTGTGAACACCTAATATGTGTGTGCGGATTAATTTTAACAACATTTATCTACCAACTTTAAATTTATTGAACAGTATGTGTTTTTTATTCTTCTTTCTGTGTAACATTTGAAAGCTTAAAGACTCAGAAGGATTATGCACTTTTCGTGGCAATCGTACGATAAAATGGACGAGGTCCATTGTACAATAGAACCTCCATAGTTGACCACCTCCCTGCATTGATCACCTCTGTAAGTCGACCCAATTTTTATACAGCAGACATGCACCACATGTACCTTGCCATACAGTCTTGGTTCCTTACGTTGACCACCTCTGTATGTTGACCCTTATCAAAGTCCTTTGGATGGTCACGTTCCAGGAGTTCTTCTGTATTTCTTTTCTGCCTATTACGCAAAACAGTGAGCTTCAGTGAAAGGAGAATGGGAAAAGCTGTAATCCATCCAAAACCTCCTCAGGGTTTCATTTACAGTAAAGAAGAGAGACAACATAAAGAGAATACATAAAAAGTGATGTTTTCTGCATGTAAAAAACTTCATGTAAAGTATCATTCATACGGCAGCACCTGTGGCTCAAAAGAGTAGAGTGCCGGCCCCTTATGCCAGAGGTGGTGGGTTCAAACCCAGCCCCAACCAAAAAAAAAAAATAAATAATAATAAAATAAAATATTATTCATGATTTGCACATAAAATCTAAAATATAACCTAGACAGTGTTTTTAAATGTGTAGATATGGAATTTTCCACTCCATGGTCATTCTTTTATTGAGGAAAAAATAAAAAATTAAATAAAAAGACATTAAAAGCTTTTAGATAATGTACCATTTTACTCTTTCCTTGCCCTTCAAAAATACATCAATAGCAATTATATTTTTGAAATGATAACCCTTTCAGAGGTTAAGACTTATGTACCAGTAAGAAATAGTTAAGAAGAATATGTGAGCATGTTGGAATTTCCTTTGTCTATATTTGGCCTTAACGAAACTGAAGTAGGATGATTTTACACCATCGTTTAAAATGTACAGTAAAGGATCTATTGCAATTTATCTTGGTTTTAATGTTACAAAACCCATAGTAGAAAATCCCATTCCAAGTGTTCCTTCCTACTAGGCTTCTTTGCCATAAAAAAAGTCATAAGAAAATATTTATTATCTTCTTTACAGTATTTTATCAGGAGATTACTAATTGAGAGTTAGAGACAGCTATATTTTTCTTCTTTGTGTCTTATGATTGACATAACTTTGAATTTGTTATTCACATTTACTTTAGTCAGACTTTGAAAGCATAAATATTATATTTTAATACTCTTGAAATGGAGAAGTTTTAAAGGCCTTATTCTATTCTTTCCCATTTTCTGCTTGTTGGTGACCGCAAACACTTTGTGCCATTTCCTACTTTCCTTTTTCATTTTTACTTAAAACCTTTAAAACAGAATGAAAAGAAGACCTCCTTTAATCTCTTCGAGAAAATAAACATAAGAAAACTAGTGTGATGATACATGATTCATTGGCTTTTCTGGGTAAGAATTGGTTAGGTGTAGCCGTCTCATTAAAAAAAAGAAAAGAAAAGAAAAACAAACCAAATATCAAATGACAAGTTGCTTCTCACCAATAACTTAATTATAACAGAGATTTTTCACATTTCCCTAGCTTTGGGGCATTTATACATATATTATACAACTTTAGTATCCCTTTGGTTTTCCTTCTGTAGTTGTTGGATATGTGTCTATCAGATATTTTCTGGTATCTGTTATGTGCCCAGTTGTGTGCCAGAAATTAAGACCAAAAACAGAAAAACATACAAGAATGCCATAAAGAGCTTCTAGTCTTGGTGTCACAGATGAAGTGGCACAGAAAAGAAAATAGAAAAGTTAATACAATATGGATAATGATAATTTTGACTAAATAAAGAATACCGTGGAAGGATATACTGTATGAAACACAGAACCAGGACAAACATCTTGGTACAGGTTCCTGCAAAACTATGATATAAAAGTAAGATAATTTTGATGGAGAATTTGGTGCTGGAAGTCCAGTATGAAAGAAATTCTTACAAACTTATAGAGTGAAAGTACTCTTGATGGAATATGTTAGCTTGTGTGTATGTGAGAGAGAGAGAGAGAGCAAGTGTGCACACACAGGAATGCAGGCATGCACATGGTTGGTCCGATGTTGATATTCCTCTAGTTAGAAAAGGCAGAGCGATGGCTATTGGAAGGAATCCACGTACACAGAGTGGTAGCTCAGAGTCAGAATATAAAGCGTTTTGTGTGTATTGCTAATCAGTTTGGAAATTATTCTCAGAAATTAGAGAAATTGTTTAAAAGGTTTTAAGGAGCAGAATGAGTCATCCTCATATTTTAGGAAGTTAAGTACATTGTTGCCATTCTAGAATGAAATCATACAGGGCAAGATTGGAAATTAATTAAAGTCAAATGTGATAGTGGGTTGAAGTTAGATAATAGCATAGGAAATGGGGATGATCAGGCCGACGATGTCAAGCAGGAGGGATGAGTGAGAGACTAACAATTGCAATAATTTTTTAGGAGACATTTGGACATAGTAGAGTAAACACATATCTTTACCACCACGAATTTTACAGACACTACTGAAATAACTATTAAAAAGTATTTAGAAAACATAACCTCGTAAAGCAAAGAAACAAGGACAAGAAGTCACAAGGGGCCCGGCACCTTGGCTCACACCTGTAATCCCAGCACTCTGGGAGGCCAAGGCAGGTGAATTGCCTGAGCTCATGGATTCAAGACCAGCCTGAACAAGAGCGAGACCCCATCTCTAAAAATAGCTGGACGTTGTGGGGGGCACCTGTAGCCCAGCTACTTGGGAGGCTGAGGCAAGAGAATCACGTGAGCCCAAGTGATTTGAGGTTGCTGTGAGCTACGAAGCCATAGCACTCTACTGAGGATAGTGAGATTCTGTCTCAAAAAAAAAAAAAAAACCCTTCCAAAGATGAAGAACTGCAGCACTTGACCCACTGACGGCTGGGTTGCACCTGGAGCTGAAAGAGGAAGGCTCTTGAATATCTCAGTCAGAAGCATTTAGACACCTGGCTACGTTAGATTTCCCCCATGCAAGCACTGTTATGCCCTTTACCCCTGTTTCACCCCATATACACTCACATGAACACTTAGGCAGGACACTGAAAACTTTCCCTCAAGAAAGTCTAACAAGGCCGGGCGCCACTGCAATCCTAGCACTCTGGGAGACCGAGGCGGAGGATTGCTTGAGGTCAGATGGGTTCTTCTACATTTCCTAGGATGGTCTTAAATTCTTGGGTTCTAGCAATCCTCTGCCTAACCCTATCAAATAGCAGAGACTACAGGCATGTGCCGTCACACCCAGCTTAATTCAGCATTTTATTTTTTTCATGTCAGACGAGTAATGTGCTGATGTCCTACCAAGATTTGTGGGTGGCACATCTCACGCATGCGCAGGGAAACCCAATCATCATGCTTATGAACTACAAAAGGATCTGAATTCAGCATTTTAATAAATGTACAGGAACAAAGGAGAGCCTGGGTTTTCCCAAGTCAAGATGGGAAAAATGGCCCTGGATACAACTGATCTCGTAAAGGATGCACAGTCTATGGACTGAAGACCTACAATCACTTTATACACAAGAACTGAGTAGATTAATACTAAGAAAACTTTATATACAACCCAAGTGATAAGTATAGGTGGAAGGGAACTGGTTAAAAACAGTTGAAACCTCTAAAGCTAAATAGTTAACTCAACCAGTAATTATTGAGACTATGTGCCAGACTCTATCCTGGATCAGAGGATACAATAGCAAAGAGGATAAAAATTCCTTCCCTTGGGGAACTTAATCTACTAAGGAGGAAAGATAATGATCAAGATAACAAGAAGACTACATTATCTGTCTATAATACAATAATATTAATGTCTGTTCCCCTAATGAAGTGAAAAAAAGTTCTTAAAGTTGACCAAAAAAAAAAAAAAAAAGAATATTGCAATCCCAAATATTATATCTCAAATACTCAGATAATTTGGGATACAGAGAAAGGAGAATTTATAGGAAATAGAACTTATATTCTTTGATATGGAGTATATAAAACTACTACATTAAGCATTTAACTTAAGAATTAAGAAAATAACAGTTATTCTAAAGTCATTAAAAGGAAGAAAATAAAAATAATGAACAATAAGAGTAGAAATTGACTAGAAAACAAAAAAAGAACAAAATGATTTAGCAATATGGCCATAAGAGACCACAAATAATATTAAGAATGGTAAAAGCAACTTAAGTATTGACAAAAACAATATTAAATGCATATAATAATTATCTCCAAATACAACCTTATTAGGATTAAAATTTGTACATGAACTCTGTAATGAATATATGATACTCTTATCCTCTGGAGAACTTTTTAAAATGATAGTGTGTTTAAATTTTTATTTGAAAATGATTTGTTTTTCTAAAGACATTTTGCCTTGAAAATAATTTTCAGGGTGGGGTTATATCAGTCGAAGTAAAGAAACTTTTTTTAATTGTTTTTTTTTTTTTTTTAAATTTCAGATCAATATGAGGGCACAAACGTTTAGGTTACATTGTTTTCGATTCTAAGGTAAAGTTCAAGTTAAAGTTGAGCCCTTCACCAGGGGCTAGCTGAATTCCCTCTCATCATTCACATTAGGTGAGATCCCGCCAGTCGCCCTTCCTCATTCCTCCTCCCCTGCCCCTGGCTAGGCCATGCCTGTGTTTTTCTTTCATGGGGACATGTAGTTGTTTATATATTGGTTTCATATTAGTATTGAGTATACTGGATATTTTTTCTTCTCCATTCTTGAGATATTTTACTAAGAAGAATGTGTAGTAAACACATTCAACTCTATCCAGGGAACCCCAAAAGATGTAAATTCTCCATCTTTCTCACGGCTATACTCCACTGTGTACATACACCACAGTTTCTTAATCCGTTCATGGGTAATGGGCACTTGAGTTGCTTCCATGCCTTGGAAATTGTGACTTGAGCTGTAATAAACATCTACGTGCAAATGTTCTTATATAAGATGATTTTTGTTATTCTGGGTAGATACTTAGTAATGGTATTGTGGGATCAAATGGAAGGTCAACTTTCAGTTCTTTGAGAATTCTCTATCCTTCTCTCCACAGAAAAGTATATTATATATAGTAAGTGTAATATATACAGCATATTATATATATACACAGTAAGTATATTATATACAATAAGTATATCCATTATATTAGTTATCAATCCTACCAGCAGTGAAAAGTACTCCCTTCTCACACATTCATGCCAGAATCTGCCAATTCAGCACTTTTTGATGTGGGCTGTGTTCACTGGGATTAGGTGATATCTCAGGGTGGTTTTGAATTGCATTTCTCTGATGATTGGGGATAGTGAGCATTTTTTCGCCATTCAACTGTCATCTTCAGAGAAGTTTCTGTTCAAGTGTCTTGCCCACTTAAAAATCGAGTTGTTTGCTCTTTTCTTGTTTGAGTTCTCTGTAAATTCTAGTTATCAGCCCTTTGTCAGATTCATAGCATGCAAATATCTTCTCCCAATCTGACAGCTGTCTATGATACCATTAGATGTGCCAGAGCTTTCTTAGCTTGATCATGTTCCATTCATTCATTTTTGGCATTGCTGCAATTGTCGAGGGGCCTTCTTCTTAAATCCTTTCCCAGGCCAATTTGGTCAGGTGTTTTCGCCACAGTCTATTCTAGAAATTTTATTGTTTCATATCTTAAATTTAAATCTTTTATCCAGTAAGGATCAATTTTTACCAATGGTAAGAAGTGCGAGTCCAGTTTTTGTCTTTCTTAAGTAGAGAAGAAGTATAGAAATTCAGATCTACCTTTGGTAGATTTAAGAGTGGAATGGTAAAACAATTTTGGATTATTAAATTTTAAATAATCCAAAATTTGCTGATAGCAAACATTTAATGACTCTGACAGAAGGCCAAAGTCTTGGCTAGAAAACTCCAAAATTTCTTTTCAGCATAGTCATTGACTGCATATTGATGCATAGCCATTGAACAATTGAATTCTGATCCCTTCTCATTTACAATAAACACATTTTACAATTTGTACTTATGAATCAGCACAGTGTGTTTAATAATTTTAGATATACACTGGTGACATAGAAAAACAGAAATATAACTTCACCTGAAGTTGTAAAAATTAATTTCCTTTCAGTGCATAATGAAGATCAATTCCCCCTCATCCACTGGTATAGGGCATAAGACCCCCGTAGATACCTAAAACCGTGGATAGTGCCAAACTCTCTCTGTATATACTATGTCTTTTTCATACAAACATACTTATTGTAAAGTTTAATTTATAGAATAACAATAGTAATAGAGTAATTATAACAATATACTGTAATAAATGTAAAATAAAGATTACTTGAACATAAGTACTGTACTACAGTGACCAAGATGGCTCTATATGACTTAAAGGTGAGTTTACACTCCCAGGGGTCCAACACATGGCCCCCCGATTGCATGTGGATTATGTGAGGACTTTTTTAACTGTGATGGTGGATACGAAAATTATGCATAGACTTTTTTTTTGTTTTTTGGTTTGGATCATAAGCCTTCATTAGTGTTTGTGTATTTAATGTGAGACAACCCTTCTTCTTCCAGTGTGGCGTGGAGAAGCCAAAAGTTTGGAAACCGCTGGGGGGTTCAAGGAACAAAGCAACAATTCATGTGCCAGCTGGTAAAAAGCACAAAAATGTGGAAATTTCATCACACTACTCAGAGCAGTGTGCAATTTAAAAGTTATCAATGCATATTTCTGGAATTTTTTAATTTCATGTTTTCAGACTATGGTTTGACTATAGATAGCCAAACTGCAGATAAAAAGAGACGACTATAATGTACGTTTATCATAAATATGAAAAATACTAGTGGGTGACAATGAACCCCTAATATGTTACTTAATGGTGAACAAAAGACATACAACTGAGAACTGTCCCGTTGTCACACCTTCACACCTGTTCTTTCACAGATATAATATACTGACATTTATTTCATCTTAAGAATTACTAAATTTGTATGTATAAATTCGGAGACAGACCTAATAAATTGAAAGTTAAGAAAAGCAATTATCTGACACTATCTTATGCTGTTCGGTTTTAAGAATCAAAACTTTTGTAAATATGCTTTAGTCTATAGGTAAAGAAAAGCTTCACTCTATAGAGTCACAGAATGTCAGTCCCTAAAAGAGGGGCAGTATTTGAGAGACGTTTCTGTGCCCATTGTGCCAGCTAAATTTTAATTAAAATTCGTGAAAGTTTTGTTGTTCCTGCTCCACGACCCTAAATAGACTATTGATTATTTCTGTGAGCAAGCTGAAAGCAAGACACATTTATTTCCTCTAAAACTGAGTTTCAGTGTTCCGAAAGGCTCAGTGTTATCATCCACTGCAGGCAGCAAATTTGTAATCTCCATTTAATTGCATTTAAGAATTCTCCCAAGTGACAAATATGGAGCATAAACACCAATGATAATACATTTTATTTCCACAAAATCCTTATTAAAATACATGTCTCTAATAACAACAGGCCAGAGACATGGACCATCTAATAACATACGAATATGATTCTTAGTTTCTCCAAGAGACTTTGTAAACACAAAATATTACAGATTCTTAAAACTAGGCAGTCAACAAGGCAAACCATCAATTTACTGGTGAATATATTGAGGCCAAAAGAAGTCAAGTGACACAACCGGGAAGGAGATGACTAGATTTCCTGATGGAATCAATTTCCTGTCCACTCTACCGTAGTTAGTATGCTCAACGATCTGATATGTTTATGAGATGAAACATGATATATATTTATATTATATTGGAAATTCGGTTTCTCACATGGTTGTGAAACAGTTTTATAGCAGCCTTATTTTTATTTTAATTTACGTTCCCTGATGACTTCGCACATGGGGAAATCATTGGGAAATCATGGACTTATAGCTTGTTTTCCAACAGAGAAAAGAAGGCCAGGGGAAGGTCAAAAACCTGGCTGCAATCTGCAACCAACAGAAATTATCATGACTGATAGGACTCGCAAAGGCTGTTTATTCCTATCTGGATTTGTTGTGGTTGTGGCCTCATAAATGTTTATATATCTTATAGGAAGTTTGAAACAATTATTAAGCATAGTGATTCTTAACCTTGGCTGCCTAGTAGAATCATGAGAAACTTTAAAAAGAAAATAAGAACTTCAGTTCCTATCTCAGAAATTCTCATTCATTGGGTCTGAGATGAGGATAAGAATATCCATATGAAAAGTACTTGCAATATTTGAGAAATGTGTATTATAAAAATTATTCATTATTTACCTAATTTTCAAATTTAGTTGGGTCTTCTCTATTTTATTTGCTAGTAACTTTTCCCATATAACTGACAAGTGGGCTAATGTCTAGAGTCTGAGTATCAGTCCACAGGGGGCAGGTTGTTTTTTTTATTTCTTGATTTTTCAGCTTAGGTTGTTATTTGAGAAATAATTTCATGTTGATGCCTTTACTTATGAATTTATCCTTAGAAAATAACTCCAAAACATTGGTTAAAGGAAGTCATAAAACCTGAATTCCTTCTTTATTCTATTTTAGAAAAGAACATTTTTATCAAGACAATAATTTTTTATAAATTTCAGAGTCTTCTCTTGAACCATAGAATTTCAGATATCCCTAGATTGAATGTTTAAAGTGAAATCATAATAAATACCCAATTTAGTTTCTTGTTTATGCTACTTTTATAAAATGAATTTAGGAATTGTCCTATTTTGATGCCCTAGTCCTGTTAAAATTATTGACTTTATTAATTTATTTCTACTAATTTTCTAAATGAGATTTTTTTTAACTTTAATGAACATAATTCTTTTTTGGTTTTAAGAAATGTGCCTAAGGCTATGGATGTTGGTTTTTGACACATTATGTTCATTGTAATATTATGTTTAACCTAAAAAAAAAATTACATAATGATCATTGAAGCAATTAATTTAAAGGTGTATGCAGTAAGAGAAAGTCTTTTATACTCTTATTTCCCAGAGATAACTATTTGTGACAGTGCTACCTTCTCAGTTGTTTCCAGTATGGACCAGTATACATTGCTAAGAAGAACCCCAAATAAATAAGCAAACAAACAAACCCCAGAGCATTATACATAAGTCCCTGCAGTTTTTTCACCCATTTGTTGGGTATTTGTTTTTTTCTCTATGTTGTTTCACATTTTTAGTTTTACGTTTTCATCTCTATTTTCTCATATTTTTTATATTTCGTTTGACATGGTTATTACATCACATCACGTCTCATCTTCCATTTTCATTGATCTTTCTCTTCATGTCTGGCTTTCTCCACCTCCATACTGGTCTCCATGAGAGCACTTTCTTCACAGACTTATGAACTGTTATTATTATTTTTTAATTTCTGCCCATGAAGAATCCAACCCCAGACACCTCTTTGCACACTTACTACCTCAATTAGCTTTCACACATATCCTCTTCTGCAGATCTCTTGCCTTGATTCACATCTTCATGTCCTCTTAGAACTATTCAATAGCTTTTTAACTAATATAGGTCCTATCTTCTAGCAAGCCAATTCTTCTTTTATGGGAGAGGCTCTACCTGATTTGTATTTTATTTTTTAAAAAAATGGAATGGTAACTAAATCCCCTATTTAGAAACCTTAAATGGTTCCTAATTTTCTGTAGATCAAGTATAAAGTCTTACTCAGGTCTATTTCTAATATTCCATCCTTGCTTTTAGCCATTCACTATCCAATATACTGAATTTTCAGTCAGGTCACAACAATTTCAGTTTCTGGAACTATCAAAACCTTCAGATTTCTTTATCTTTTCACTGTTTTTTTCCTGAGTTGTATAAGATGAACGTACAGCCATAGCTTAGGTCGCTGTGCTCCTTGAGGGGCAGGGAATTATTTCCTTTTGACACAGAGATAGGCTAGATCAATCCAAGGCTTTCAATTACAAATGTGGTGGCTTTTCCAGGGGTTCCCAACCTGCAGGTTGTAGGCAAATTACGTGGGAACTGTTTTATCCATGGTGTCAATATTGCAAAAAGTGTATACTTCACGGAGCTTCTCCTTTGCTCACCAGCTGTCGTTGGATTCTAATGTACAACAGAAAAGAAAGAAGGTTGGACACCTCTAGTAGGACTTCCAGTACTATGTGGAATAGAAGTGGTGACAGTAGGCACCCTTGTCTTGCTCCATTTCTGAAGGGGAATGCACTCACCTTTTCTCATTCAGTATGATGTTGGCTGTGGTTTTACTTTTATAATTTTGAGATATGTTCCTTCTATGCCTAGTTTGCTAAGAGTTTTTATTACGAAAGGTGCTGGAAAGCAGCACGAAGCTGTCTGAGCTGTAATCCCCCAGACGTGGGGAGAGCTGAGTGATAAAGGAATAGGAGAAGAAAATTCTCAAGGGCAAATGGTCTTCCCCCGTTGTCTGTAACACCCCAGCAAATGTTTTGGGCTGCTTTCATTTTGTCCCAGCAGAACCTGAAGACCAAGCTTTTATAGATTGGGGGGGGGGGGTTGGCGAGAGACAAGTTAAATGTTACCAAATTTGGAAGCTTAATTCCAATGTGACTCCTTTCCTTTTCTCTTGATGAATGTTAATACTCTCAACTTCAAAACAAGAAATAAGACCAGTACAAGAAGATTCAGACAGTTGCCAGCAAAGACAAAATAAATTCTTCATTAACTGTAAAGGCATATTAGCACCCCTTCAAGTTCTTCTAGCGTCTGGGGCATAGGTAAATTAAACATCCTGGATTCTCAGCAGCTGTGAGAATTTAGTTATGCATTGCTATGAGATGCTTCTAACAATCTCTTTGTAAAAGGAACAGATTAAATCAACTAGTTAATTTAAAAGGGAAGCATATCCTTAGTTATTTAATTGGGTTGGAATCTCATTGAAACTTAAAACATTACCCTTAAACATTCATATTCACGACCAATTCTCTCTTTAATATTGTCTACTGGTATTGGACGGTTGTCTACTGGTAAGTGCACAGTTCATGGGTAAACTGATTTTCTAAGATTTTGAAATTATTTTCAAATTCATTGGAGTTTCCTCAGATTAAGATAGTTGTGTTGTTGTTGTTGTTACTGTTGTTCAACTCTAGGATTGAAGAAAAAAAGATGATGAAAATTGGAGCACGAATATTATTTCCCCAGAATACCTCATATGTGTTACAGGCATTCTACTACTTATAGTTTATAGTGCTCATTACTTGCAACCTTTGTGGCAAAGCTTTTACTTAGAAGGAACAACTTTGCTGTGATCTCATTAGGAAACTAATCAATATATTAACAATAAAGCCAGTACAAAACCCATTTAAGAAAAGCCCAGAACCTGTTCATTATTTCTCTGTCAGAGAGTGATATTTAAAGCACTATAAACACAGCAAAATAAGAAGCTCACAGCCTTCAGGACCTCGTGTTTCTTTATCCTTTTAGGTACCACTTATTTCTTTGGTTTATTTAATAACTTTACTGAATTCAACATTCTGACACTATGTTCACCACCATATTAGGGCCATGGGACTCTCAAGGCTTTGAGTGTCTAAGGTTAAAGAAGAAGAACTGAAATCATGTTAAGCCAGAGATCCACTTAATACAGCACTCTGCCTCACCTGTTTCAGAACACAATCCACTATGTAATCAGGTACCATCTGAAGGCTACGAGGGATCCTGATGACAGTAATGTTTCTGTCAGACTCAGTCTAGCTAATGAAGCACAGGAAGAAATTACGGCAAGTGTAAACCGTTTTAGCTTATAATGCCAACCTGACAGTGTGGGAAGTGGCATTAATTTGCTAAGCTCCAAAACGACATATGCTTACTAGTATATCTACATTTTTATTTGAAAAACATGTTAAAGTCTAGTACTGTGATGTGTGGTCATAGTTTAGAACAGTCCCACTTTAAATATACTGCATCCAGTCAGCCTTGGTATTTCGGTAACTTTATATAATTACATAGAAAGAGCCATCGTCAGCAAAGAACTGGATATAATTTCTCCTTAAAGAATGGACAGCCTTCCAGATAGCCAGAGAAGATATTTAAATAGAATATGAAGGGTTGCATTTTTCCTGGCTATGTTTTAAAAATGGCTCCCGATATAACCTGTATCACAATGAAGAATCTTTGTGTGGTGGTACAGATTGGGATAAACTCTCTGCTTCTGTCAGGATATCTTTTATGATGTAAATAGGTACCCTATAGCTATTTCCAGAGTAATTTAAAACTCATCCTATGAAACTTCATAAGCCGGGGAAATAGGAAAAGCATATCTGGCCAGAAAAAACAGGTTTGCTCGATCTGCTCAAGCAATGAATTTTTAAAAGCTTTGCCTAAAACAACAGAGGATGTCAATTGGCAGTATCAGCCCACATACGAGCTCTCAAACGCACTCTTTCTAAGCCCAGGCAGCTGGGTGATTTGTAAGATATTTGATTTTTAGTTTTTCAGCAGCCCATTTTGATTTAGTGCTTTCTGCATTTTTATAGACAACAGCGATCCTACAGCAGCTCTGCTGTGCTGATAAGCGTTGCCAGTTGATAACAGTAAGGGGTGTGGAGAGCTTGGACCTGATGCAGATGCTGTTTTAAAACATCATCACTACTCAGAGGTTAGTCTCAGAGGAAACAAAGCAAAACGTAACCAGCAGCTATGTTTTCTAATTTTGATTTTTTTTTATTTTTTTAAAAAGCAAAACAATTTTACGAAGGTAAAGCTCACATTGTTAATATGTGGTAAGGTTAAAATGAGAGAAAAACTTGACATAAATCTGAAACCTTAAAAGTATTTACATTTTTCTAATGAAGTCTAAAAATATTATGAGAAATTTAAGAACATGTTTTATTCATAGAAAGATGGGTCTTTGAAGCAAATTAAAACACAAGTATTATGAAAGATTTTTTTGTCTTACCTAATTCTTTTGTAACCTAATTCTTTGTACCTTCAAAGAACCCCAAACAATAAAAAATTTGGATTTTTTTAAATTAGATATACTGCTTACTCCTCGATACTTACCTCTTGCTCTATATACTTGTAATGTTTAGGACTGCAGTACTGGGAAGTTTTATAGTATATAAAATATATAGTATACATTGCCCACACATAAATACTGTAGTCCTGAATTTCAACTACTAAGAGTTGAAACCTGCAACTAAGCCTTCAAACCTTAAGAAGGTTTTGTGGCCTTGGGGAAAATCCAGTATGTGGAGTGCAGGTATGAGGGAGAGGAGAGGATTAACATGAAACATTTGAGATAGTCTTTTCTTAGGTTGTCTTTAATCTTCCTAATAGCAACTTAATATATATTTCTTAATGTCTATTTTATAAAAGAAAATCCTGAAGCTCAAAATTGAATAACTTTCCCAGGGTATTACAGGCACCCGCCACAAGGTCTGGTTAGTTTTTTTCTGTTTTTAGTAGAGACAGAGTCTTGCTCTGGCTCAGGCTGGTCTAAAAGTCCTAAATTCAAGGGGTCCTCCTGCCTGGGCTTCCCAGAGTGCTACGATTACAGGTGTGAGGCACTATGTCATCCCTTTTCAGGGTGGTTCAGCTTTAGGTAGAAGTGTTGGGGTTTGAATTAAGGTCTTTCTTACATCCTGTTGCCTCAGGATAATTTTATTGAGATAAAACCAACTCCAAAATTGACCATGTGAGTAGCCTTGATCAAAGGAAAACAACTGACATAATGATTGGATGTGGCTTTGTAGGGAGAAGCTGAAATAAATATATCTGGGTTGAAGGAGTCTGTCACATGACGGTGCAGGCCACACTTATCATGTCTATTTGTTGTTAAATTAAACTTGACAGAATTTTATAAATTTTATTTTGAATGTCTTTAGATAGTCATTAGATTTTCAGTACTTGCCATTCCTGGCCATCTTAGCCCGCTGTTTATATACTGTGTGATGGACATCTCTGGGCATTTGAGTTTACTTCCTTATATACAGTCTATTTACTTATAGGATAGACTCTAGAAATACCTTTCCCTGGTGCCAAAACTAGTCTGTGAGGTAAATATTCAATAGTTTCACATGCCAGTATTTTCATAGCACTCTAATTTAGTGTCAGGTGTACTAGAAAGAAGTACAACGGCCAGGTGTCAGATAAAGGCAAGATCTAAGACAAAGGGTCATAAATTTGCCAAAGGAGATAGTCACAGAGATAGATGGGCCCTAAATTTAGCCTCAGAAAAGTTGATTTTATGGTAGGAAGTTTGAAAAGAAGGTGAGAAACGTGAGGCCTTCATCTGATAGGCCAGGTTAGAGCTGACTGAGATTTAAGGGGCAGGCACATGTTATCAGGAGATTGAATTTTAGAAATTGTAATTCATACGTGACAGACTAAGATTCAAGGATGTAAAACAAAGCCCCTGCAGTGGGTGTTAAATAACTAAGGTAGAAATCAGGATGGAACTCCAGCTCCTGGGCCACTGGCGTGGGGAGGGGGAATGATGAACTAGTGCTGAAGTTAGAACATTCTAGTGAGGAGACGCGGCTTTTCTTCTCTTTGTCAGATGTGATTCGACATTGAGTGGAGATAAATCTACAAGTTAACCTTAACTAACATCAGTCACAAACCTAGGACTATGGGTTCGGGTAAACATCTTTCTGCTCTTTGCCCTTACCATTTCCCATCAAAGAAAAAGGGATTATATGGAAAGATAAAAAGGGACAAGTTGACAATTGAACTGTAGTGTTCTGACTCTCTCTTCCAAAATTAACCCTGGAGAAAGCCTAGAGGTGTAAGTAGGATTCTTTGGGTGAAATTCTACAATTTTTGCCTAATCAATGTTCTGGGTTTTTTTATTAATAAATCAAAAGGTATAAGGATGAATAATAATAAAGGATAATTTAGAAGAGCTTGCTAGAAGTTGGATTCAGATAATAAACTGGGGATATTAGAAAAAAAAACATATTTGCATCCATTTCTAAATTAAATTATTTGAAAATTAATGACTGTTTTTGTGCCAGTATCATGCTGTTTTGATTACTACAACTTTGTAACATAGCTTGAAGTATGGCACAGTGCTGCCTTCCACTTTGTTATTATGTAAAGTTGCATTGGCTATTTGGGGGTCTTATCTGGTTGCAAAAGAAGCATAGAACTATTTTTTCTACATTGGCAAAAAATGGCGTTAGTGAAACATAGACCTATGTGTCAGAACAGAGACCCCAGACATGAAATCATCCTTAGATTCTCATCTGATTTTTGAGAATCTTGATAAAAACATATGCTAGGGGAAAAAAGTTCTTGTTCAATAAATGGTGCTGGGAAAACTGGATAGCCATGTGTGAAAGACTAAAAAAGGATCTTCTGCACCTCTCACCACTCACAAAAACTACCTCAAGATGGATAAAAGACTTAAACCTAAGGCCAGGAACAGTAGAGTCTTAGAAGAAAATGTTGGAAACACTTAATAGATACTGGCGTAGGCAAAGACTTCATGAAGACTTCACAAAGAAATCACAACAATAACAAAAGTACATAAATGGGTCCTGAACAAATTAAAAATCTTTGGAAAAACAAGGATACAATCAAAAAAACAAATAGACTACCCAGAACGGGAGAATATATTCACATGTGATAGAGGTGACAAATGATTGATAACAAGAATCTCCAAATAACACAAGCAAGTTATTAAGAACCAACCTCCCAACCACCTTAAAAAATGGACAAAAATATGAACAGAAACTTTTCAAAGGAAGATATACTAATGACCAATAAACTCATGGGAAAAAAAGTGCCCAACATCTCTAGTAATTAGGGAAATGTAAATCAAAATAGCAATATGACGTTTACCTAACTCCAAGGAGAATGGCTCACAATAAAAAGTCTCAAAACAACAGATGCTGACCTGGATGCACAGAGAAAGGAAATCTTATACAAAACTCATGCAACCACTGTGGAAAAATTGTATTTAGAATTTGAAATAGAACTACTGTTTGATCCAGCAATTCCACTGCTTGGTGTACACTCAAAGATATATAAGACAGCTGCACTCAAATGTTTATAACAGCTCAGTTCACAATTGCAAAGAGGTGGAAACAAGCCAAATGCCAACCAGTACATGAATGGATTAATAAAACATGGTATAGAGTACTACTCGGCCATTAAAAAATGGTGATCCTTTATGACAAACTGCATGGAAGTGGAAACTATTCTAAGTGAAACATCACAATTTGGAAATTTGGAGTCATTTGAAATGCGATATATTATACCCCTCCTGTGCAGGGATGAATTTAGTGACTTCAGTAATTATGCATTTCTGAGCATGTGCAAAATCTAGTCTAAGAAAACGTCTGCATCTTAGAAGGAATTATCCTATCATCCTATAAAGGATAATGTTACTGGTATTGGTAGGCTCTAATGTCACTGACTTCAACATTTTTTAATGTTTCATACAAACAAAAAGTTCCGTTTATAAATGCAAAAGCTGATTTGAGGGTTCCTTTGGGAATGCTCCTACTAGTAATCAATCATTTAGAGATATCATTTATTTTCCAATAGCATTTTGAATCTGATTATGAGGTTGCACACCTTCGAAGTCTTCCCACTCCTGCAATAATGCAGCATCTGGTTTTGAAGATTGAATTTGAAAGAAATTTACTGAAACAATGGATCTCAGAAGGTCTAGAACAATGGTCACTGTTATGGTTCAATACACTTACAATTTCTATTCAACTGCATGGGTGAATTATTTCATTTTTCTCTTTGAGATAAATCCTGTCGGGATTTTTTATTTTTCCTGTAGAAACTAATATGTTATAAAACAAGTTGCGATAAACCAGCTACTCTGAGAATAGCTTGTTTGGCTTTTCTGATTTCAACTATTTGAAATAGAGATAAATGGACCTATATAGCTTCCAATGTATTATTTCTTATCAGTGGACAAAAACAAATAATATTTAATATGACGTCTTCAAAATAATGTTTTAATTTTTATAGACTATTTTCATTCTTGTTTTATTCACATATTTTTTCATGTGTAATATACTTGCATAATTATTTTAAAAGGTATTTAAAAGCATATAAAACCTGATCCACAACCATCTCCCAAATTCCAACTGTATGGTTTCCTAATTCTTTTTTTTTTTTTACATCTTTCTTACTCTTTTTTTTTTTTATTAAATCATAGCTGTGTACATTAATGCAATCATGGGGTGCAGTGTGGTGTTTTCATATATAATTTGAAATATTTTCATCAAACTGGTTAACATAGCCTTCATGTCATTTTCTTAGTTATTGTGTTAAGACGTTTATATTCTACTCTTAGAAAGATCCACTTGTACCCTTGTAAGATACACCCTCCCTGTTTTCCTAATTCTTGCCTCTGAGAAAATATTTATAGAATCCACAGATAGTACAACAGAGACTGAGTTACAGGAAGTTTCTATTGCCAAAGTCATTGTCAAATGGACAGTATGTGGAGGGATATGAGGACAAAAGTAAAGAAAATTATTTCCTCACCAGTATAAATATTTATGTTTGTATATTTAGACATGTGTATACATCTAATGCAGAATCTTACGTTTTTAAATAATGTATAGAGTCACAACAAAATTATCACTCAGCTGTTATTTAAAACTCTTAGTTCCTAAAACACGCTTTTATCTCTTTAACCTCGGTCTGTGCTAGTCCCTTGGCTCGACACACTTCATTTCCATTTCCAACTGGAAACCTCCTATCCTTACTCTCTACCTCAGTTTTCTAAATCCTTTAAGAAGGTTTTTCTTATTCTGTAAGACCAAGATGGGTACATTTTCTTGGTAATCCAATAACATCCCACCCTTTCCCATTTATCAAACTATGTTAGAATTGCCTGGTTGATCATGTACCAGGTGTGTCTATGTGCAGTAGGTGGGTTACTGTACAGGTAAACAAACTATACAGCCCAAATCCAGATGAACACCCATTTTTATACTGCCCATGAGCTGAGAATAGTTGTCATTATATGATTAAAAGGTTAAAAACAGAGAAAAATCATATTTTGTGATGTGAAAAATCATATAAAATTCACATTTCAACGTCTATAAATAATGCTTTATTGAAACACAACCATATCCATTAATTTTTGTATTTTCTGTGGCTACCTTTGAGCTTAAGATAGCAGAGGTGAGTAGTTATAACAGAAGACATACATCCTGCACAGACAAAAATATTTACTATCTGACCTGTTACAGAAAGTATTTGCCAACACCTTCTCTACAGTAGCAACCCACACTGATGTCCACTAATATAATATCTTTCCACTCTTAACTGATATTTTTGTGCAGTAGTCCCCAGGGCATTGAGCAGTGTCTATTTTTTTCCTGCTCACTACTGGGGCAGCTGAGACTCACACGTATATCATATATGTGTGCTGAAGACTGGGCCATCTGTCAGGGAGAGCCTGAAAAATCTTAGTCTCCATGAGTCCTGGTCCCTCTCCTGCTAGCCAAAGGTGGAAATACGTTCCCACGTCATTCCTCTCCCTGTGACTACGGGTACAAGTCATGTGGCCCATCCAAAGTCACTGTTGTGGCTCTGATGATTTTTCTATGTCCCGGCATTTCCTCCCACTGCAAAAGCAGATATATTTTATAGTATTTCATTCCCAATCAAGGATATCGCACAGCAAATGTTTCTATAGCTCAAATATTATACTTAGGCTTCCAAGGCCTTGCAGACATTTTCCCTAAGGCCTCCCACAATAGTGTGGTTGGGCTTAGAAAAAGAAAATAAAAGCAGCCACAGTCTTGGTTCAGCTCTTCTGTTTATGAAATGTAACCTCCATTAACTATAAGAAATATGTTTGCCTGTTGTCCCTTGCATGGTAAATGGTTGATCTTCAAGGTGCACTTTCTTTCTGAGGTATCATAGCAATTTCATTCACTTGCTTGTTCTATTAGACAAGTTTCATACTTTTGAACCTTAAATGTAAGAGAAAAGTCTTAAGTTTTCCTTTTAGATGGCTCCTTTCCCACTGGTTGATGTGCATCTCTGATGGCCACTATACCCCCCCTTTGGTACTGCCCAGCACCCAAGTGCCAACTGCTGTTAAGAAAGCTAATGTATAACTTATACTGACAATGATGTTTAATCACAGGATTCCTGCCATGCTAGACATGCTCTGATTTTATCCCATAAAATCATAAAAAAAGAAAAATCATAAAGACTAATCTCTCCTTGAGCATATTTGTTCACATTTTCCACAGCTATCAGCTCTCGAAGGGCAGCAGCTTACAGGGGTCTGTTTCATGGCTATAGTTCTAATTTCTAGCAGATGTTCGAGGGCAGTAGAGGTTCTAAATGAGTATGTGTTACCTGAGAGAGCAAATGGTTAAACGACTAATCAAATTAAACTCTGGATCATTCCATGTAAAGAAAATACTTTTCCATTATCTCATTTTCCTCTATTTTGTATATATTTGGAAAATTGGAACACTGTCATGGCCATATGAAAGAAAACAAGAATGATGACCACTTGATTTTTACTCGGCACCTAACATGAGCAAAATGATACTTTTGCATTATGGAAGAGTAGGAGAGACAGAGTAAGAGTGATAACATAGTTTCCTCAATATTTAGGATCTTGTCAAAAACAAATGTGCATAGTGTATGTCTATCAAACTACTTTATATTTTGGCATCTAAGTCTTCTACTTGAAGAGTTTCATAAAAGCGACAGGTGACTGTGTTAAACTGCATGATCTGATCTGGAGTTACCAGGCCATCAGCAATTGTTTACTGATTTAGTTTTGTTTGGGGTAAGGAATAATTTTGCCTTTGAACAAAACCAAACCCAATCTATTTTAGGTATAATTCCAGAGGGACTTTGGTAAAGACTGTGGGTTTTGTATTTTAATCAGAACCTGCTCAATTCACCCTTATGTACTGATGCAACCCAACAGCCAGTGGATCCAGAGATCAGTATTTCTTGGATTTGCAATATACTAGATTGAGGATGGGAGAGGGACCAAGAGAGAAATGGAGTTAGTTGATGCAGGCTGAAGGTTTTTAATGACAGGATTTGAAAGTAGACTTCCCTTTGCTATTTTCTGCCACCCTCTATTGAGTCAAAGAAAGAAACACAGGTCTCCTGCTTAAACAACTTGAGAGAACAGTGCCCTAAGGAGATAAAGTACCACAGGAGGAAGTCCTCTGGTGGCTGGAAGAAAAATGGGGGCAGGGCAAAAAAATTACCCGTAGATGACTTGCCCTAGTAACTTGCTACCAGAGGTCCCCAGGACACTTTTGAATTCATCCTTTGCAGTTTTCAGATTCTTAAAATTTAACCAGCCATACTGCCCTTGAAGCTGAAATAAAAGAATGACTTATGACTGATGAAGACAGTGTAGAGTTCAAATCTTAGCTTCAGACCCTCCAGCAACGTGACCTTGGACAGGTCACCTGCTTGCTCTGGACCTTTCTTGCTGTATTTATAAAACTGGGGTGACCACACGCACCATGTATACTTATTATGAGGAATAAACATGATATTCAGAAGCAGAAAAAAGAAAACTGTTCTAGAATAATTTTTCTCAATTTTTTTCTTTATTATGTTACTAAGGAAATTTTTTACTTTCTTTTCTCTAATTGCCCTATCCTACGTGGAGTAAAATTTTAGGAGAAAAGATTTTGTCAGCTAGAGTTACACTTCAGAGGGCCACAGGCTGTTGTAATATCTCAAAAAATTTCAGTCCTCAAGACCCAATTTTTATCTCATTAGAAGTGTTAAAGCCCCTATTAAGAATACATGTTTATCAGTAGAGTAATGCAAATTAACCTTTATTCCACAAACCCTTAATCCATCTGCTAGCTGCAAAACACAAAACCTAAAAAATTATTCAGCCCTCAGGTGGTGCCTGTGGCTGGAGGAGTAGGGTGCTGGCCCCACATACCAGTGGTGGCTGGTTCAAACCCAGCCCCAGCCAAAAAAAAAAAAAAAAAAAAATTTATTCATCCCTGCACCAATGTAGTGAAATACATTTTGGTTAGTCACCGTCTCATAAACTGATGTCATTTTGACATTAATATGAAAAGAAAGTGACATAGGTTGTCATTTTCCTTTTGTAGCATTAGGTTTATTTTGTCATAACATCAAATTGACTTCCTGACACTGACTGAGGGTCCTCAGTAAACAAGCAACTAGGTGACTCAATGAAGCAATTCAAGCTATTTCAGCTCATAAGCAGTTGGCAACACACTTTACTGCCACGGCCATCAACTTGAGACAGGTAGGTTCTTCCTTACCATTGCTGTAGAAAGTCTCTCGTCATCTCCGGTTGCCTTTGAGGTTATTTCTGTCGGATTCCCCTCCAACTCCAGACACCCTCCCAGGGAAAGTTTTACTTCTGAACCTTTTCACTGCAGGGTTGATATTACACTTGTATACTCACTTAGAGATATCCTTGTCAATTTATTAGAGAGCTCCCCTGAAGTCATAATAAAACTTTCTGATATGACCGGGGACACATTTAAAGGAAATGGTTCACGTTGGTGATGCCTACAGAAAGAATTCCTTGCCAGCGATTTTCTATGAAGGCGACCTTTCCAAAGGACCGAAGCCTGCCAATAGGCTCTCCTTCAGCCATGTTAAATGGCTCATAAAATGAAATCCACTTTATCACCCTGCCCATCTGGATGGGGATCCTTCAGGCTAAATATGTTCATGAAGAAATTACTTAAAAGCATTATCATCATTTTTATATTTTCTATTCAAAAAGGGAAATTGCTAAAGTGTGCCTGTATTATTTCTATGAAACAGTTCATAGAATTTTAGTGTGAATTGACAGCAGAATACTTTTAAGTGATATCCCTCCTCTACGATTATTCTGAAATACAGAATTGAAAATACATGAATCAAACATAATAGTTTAATACATTGCTATTCTGATATTCTGTCACTCTTTAATGTTAAGTTAAACTTCATTTAATGTTAACATTGGGAATATTAGAATGCTTCAACCGATACTTTACCCATCAAAGAATGTAATTTTACCTTTATTAGATTTTACAGTAAAAAAATATTTACAGGTTATGTGAATATAAGGAGCCTCTCTGGTTACCCCAATGATATCATCAAATACATATTATCAAATTATTTTCTTTTATTTTTCTCCAGAGCTTTAAATGATGACCTATAGACTTAAAAATAAACAACCAAAAAAATGACTTCTTTTTAATTTTCATCTAACCTAATGGAGCATGGAACATACTCTTTTTCTCTATGAATAAATTCTTTCTTATTTTTTTAGCCATGTTTTTAAAGAAGTAACTTAATTATTATAACAAAATAATAAAATGCTCAAATTCTGTTCAAAGCGTATTAGACTTAGAATATAATAAGTAAATTCTATTTTACGTTTATCTGTGAAATGTTCTCAAATTTGTGTTTTAATGGAAAGGCAAGCATAAAAGTTCCTTTGAGATAAGCACAGTGAACAAGTTTTTGAACATCTTTTTATGAAAATATAAAGAGAAAGAAGAAAGGAGGGAAAGAGAAAGAAAGACGGGAAGGCAAACATATAAATGAAACTGTGTCTTACACTGAGGAACGAAGATTGGAGAGGGGGCGATTTTTTGACATCTCTTAATCTTTCCAGATTGCTTGATTTTATGCTAAACTACATGTGTATTTGTAGGAAAGTAATACAAATGGTTTTCACAATAAAGTTAGAATTCAATTTTTTTCCTTAAGATAGCTAATTATTTTTCTAATTTCATATTAATGTGAGGGGACAAAGGTCACAATATTTACATTTTTTAGGTAGAGTCCCTTGTGTAGTTTTGTCCTATATCCCAGAGATGTGCCAGGTACCCTACATTGTGCTCATTAAGTGGGAACATGACAATTCCCTCCCTACCTTTTCCCTCTCCCTAACTTCCCCTTCCCCCCAACTCAAACTGAATTGAGTTTTTTTCTTATGCAGACATGTATTAGATTGCATATTGCATTCATATTAGTATTGAGTACATTGGATATTTGCTTTTCCATTATTGTGATACTTTACTAAGAAGAGTATGTTTCAACTCCATCCAGATTAATACAAAAGATGTAAAGTCTCTATGTTTTTATGGCTGAATAGTATTCCATGGTATAGACATACATACCTAGAATCTACAGAGAATTCAAATTAATCAACTAAAATGGAGCCAATAGTCCCATCTATCACTGGGCAAGAGATATGAACAGAACCTTCTCTGAGGAAGACATACAAAAAAATGCTCATTATCCCTAATCATCAGAGAAATGCAAATCAACACCACCCTGAGATGTCACCAGTGAAAATAGCCCACAACACAAAGTCCCAGAGTAGCAGATGCTGGCATGGATATGCAGAGAGGGACACTTTTACACCATCAGTGGGATGCCAAACACATACAGCCTCTTTGTAAAGAAGTATGGAGAAGCCTCTGAAATTAAACCTCCCATGTGACCCTGCAATCCCATTATAAGGCATCTACCTAGAAGAAAAAAAAACTCAATTTCTTGTAAGGACTTACGCACTAGATTATTTATCGCAGCTCAATTTAACACTGCCAAGATGTGAAAAGAACCTAAATGCCCATCAGCCCAGGTTAACTAATATTTGGGGGCCATAATTATTTGAAAATAGTGTGCCAACAGCTCAAAGAAGTACAGCTAAAAGAGTGGTGGGAATTATGTTCAGAATTTATTACATCTGAAATATACTCATAAAAATATTTAAGTCCAATATTTTTTTGCTTTCACATTTATTCCTGTGGTAATACATAACATTAGACCAAATATGTTCATTTTCTTCACAAAAACAGAAGCACTAGGCATTTGTCAAATAATAATCATGGCAAGCAATCCAGTACCCTGTTTTATACTATGTCCACAATCCCCATTTAGAGAGTTGGGTATTATACAAAGTTACTTTCAATAGCTTTATGAATACACTGGTAGAGGGAATTTATTTCCGATGTCACATTCTATATTTTGTAAAATACATTCTGGTTTACAACTAGAGCAAACCTATAACAGACTACAGAGACATTTACTATAATCAATGCATTATAAATGTATATTTTCTTTCAAGACAAGAAAGCAGTGGTGTATAAAACAGCATAATCACTCCCAACAAAGGAAGACTCCAAATACTAAAGACCTTCGAACTCTTTTCTAACTGCAGAAGGAGGCATGTATGTGTATGTTTACGTTCTTAGATAGATGAAAATATGCCTTTCTTGGCCCTTGGAACCATGAGCATATATCTGTTCTTATCTGTGCAGTGAAAGCAAGAAATATAACAAAAAGAGAAAGGATGACTTTTTGGAGAAATTAACCCTGTCTTACTCTCAACAGAGAGTAGAATACACCCTTAGTCCCTGTTCTGCCACTCTCATGTAGCACTGCTTTGAAGCATTACAAGCTCTCAATGTCTGCAGAGAAGCATTGCAAGCTCTCGAGGTCCGCAGAGAAGCATTGCAAGCTCTCGAGGTCCGCAGAGAAGCATTGCAAGCTCTGGTTGTCTGCTCCAAGTCGTGGGTTTTCAGGAACCGCGTGATTTAAGTTCACACTGTAGCTGAGAGCGGTGAAGCGAATCAGAGAATAGCATCTCTAATGTATGTACAGGACAGAAATATGTTAGCGTATGCCTTCTGAAACTTGCTAGATGAGGTCTTTCATTATTTTTCTTTAATTTTCAGCAATCCTCACCATCTTTACAAAGGCATTATAATTATATTTTTATTTTGAACTGGCAATTTTGTCTATCTGGGGGATTCAGTATGATGTTTAGATACATACATATTGTGGAGTGATCAAATCAGGTAAGTAACAGATCCATAACTTCAGTGCTTATTATTTCTTTGTGGTGAGAATATTTAAAATCTATACTTTTAGCAATTTTGAAATATACACCACATTGCTATGAACTGCAGTTGCTTTGCTGTGCAATAATAGATCACGGGAAACCATTTCTTCCGTCTAACTGAACTTTTTAACCCTGAACAATATTCCCTTTCCTTGCCTATTCCCCCAAGGCAACTTTGACAAGTTCATATAGGTGTTATCTATGAGTTATATCATAAATGGGAGAAATGGAAATATTAGGTAAATACAGTATGTCCTCTGTGTTCACCTTTTTTCTATTTGCTTTTTAGACCTTAAAGAAATCAAAGTAATTCTAATAATAGCATGAATAACCTTTTTTTTTTTTTGCTGAGCACTTAATATATACTTCAAACATATATTATCTCTGTAATCCTGAGAAAAAAGTTATGAAAACATACATATCATTATTATTTTCCACTATTTACAAAACAGAGAATCAAACATAGAGAAACTAAGACTCAGGACAAGGAGAGTTGTCAATAAGTTCTAATCTAAGTGATAATCAGAATTTAGGACTGATCTTCAAACGGTCCGACTCTACACTTTACTGAGAAAGTGTCTGTTCATTGCTCACTGTTCCACGTGAATTGCTCCTGAGCCTTGGCTTCTAATTTCCCAGACCACATTAGTTTGTCGGTTCAACTCATGTGCACTGAGAGCTCTAACTGAATCCAAGTAGAGTGAGAAAACTCCCCAATCTACTGGTGGTAGAAAAATGTGACAGAATTTACGGTGTTTTCTTTTTCATTTAAAGCAGTGTTTTCATAAAATAGTGCACCAAAGCACACTTCTCCTCCCTCTCTGCTCTTTCTCCCAGAATGTTAGAGCAAAGAGTGGACGGGATGGCTGGGTACTGAAGTGTCCTCTGTTCCTCACCACACTTTTTCACTGTGTCTCATCTCACCAGTTTTTAGCACCAGTCCTCTTTACGGGGTTCCCACTGCAGCATCCATAGCTGGTGTGATGTAAGTAGCCGTGTTCGGCCACAGTGAAGCACTGTGCCGATACCCTCCTTTGTCACCTGTACCTGAAATGCTCCAGTTACAGGCACTGTTGATCCCTTGAGATTCCTTGTTCCCTGGACAGTTTCATCAGGGAGTATCACATCTATAGAAAAAGCACCACAAATGTATGACTTTTAACTTCAGGGTATTTGCCAGTGATGATTTGTTATTATTATCTTGCAGTTAGGAATTTTTGAACAAATACTCAGGACTTTTTGTGTATGCTTATCTATGTTAACATAATGGGACAACAGTTTTTCACTGGTACTCCATCTAAAAAGACTTGTTCTGTGCTGAGTAAAAGACCTTCAGTTCATAGATGTTTCATGTATGCATAATGCTCCAATTTTAATAAGACTTTGTTTTTATCTAAATTATGGACAAGTTGGAGAAATAGTAATTTTCCTTGTGTTTAAAAATATTAAAGATTCTTTAAAATTTATACATGCTATCATAACAAATTTTTTAAATTTGCTTGATGAATTAACATACCTTAAGTTTGTGGAAATCATCTTATACTAAGGCACTTAAAAACAGGACATAAGACATAACATCTTGAATTCTATTACGGTCTTATTTCCAGTCAATTTTTTGTGCATCTGATGACTAAAAAGCAAAATTTCGTTCAGATAAAAGTCTTAGGTTGAAAATAAGCAGATAAGTACGAATGTATCATTAGATGGAAAGTTAATGTTGCCCTAGCGTTGGTGCTTCTATACACTTTAAAATGTTGTCAGAAGAAAAAACTAAGATCCAAAAGATTTGGAAGAATGAGATGGAGTTTATTCTTAAAAAAAAAAAAAATAGAAAAAGGAAAAAGAAAAGAAAAGTAACTAAATTTTCAACTAAAATGCAAACATGAAATGTTGAATACATAAAGAATTTTTAGGGTTAGTGTGTCCATATCTTATGATAGAATGCTTTGTTATATCTGTTTTGGGTAAAAAAACCACCTTAATAATTTGCTAGAGAAGAATATCAAATAGAACAAAGTCTCATTGTGCCAAAGTAAAAGATTAATTTGATATAGGTATGAATGTACTTTCAGAACATTTCTCTTAATCTATAGATTTTAAAATGTGTTTTATATATGTGAAATATAAATTTAAATGAACTAGAAATGTCTTTTATGATACAGTGTATTCCAGATTGTCATTTCTAAGTAGATCCATCTAACTTTATGTAGATGACATTTCAGTGTATAACCCTAGAAGCTCTTATCTTTTTTTCCCTGTTCTAATGTAGTTTTCCTAGGTTGACACACAATATAGTATAATATATTATTTACCATTTCATTACTCTATAATATTTCAGAAAATGAAAGCCTCAATTCTTTCATCCACCCCATTATTTTCAATAAAACTGCTCATTAGTGCCCTATACGCAAAGCCATGATTTTTTCTTTTTTTGTGAATTCCTTATTCACAATCTTAATAATAATGTCTTAAAATTTATCATTTGATACCTGAAAAACAAACAAATTGGGCTAAAGTCCCTCTTCTGCCTCCAATTTAATTACACATTTAGTTTTCAGCACAATTTTGCTGCAACAACTTTGAAAATTATAACTAGGTATAGAGTATTACATTATTTGATAGCTTTTTAGAGTAAATATCCTGTTCATACAAAAAGTGAAGTTTTCCAAAGTAAACCAAAGACCAAGTGTTTCTTTTTTATATTCAAATAAATCTCAAATAATATAACAAAATCCAATTTTATAATATAATATAATTCCAATATATTAAAAATCATAATAGTTTCTAGTAATATTAGAAGATATAAATGACTCAAATTACTATAAGGCATTCTATTATTATTATTATTATTATTATTAGCAATATTAAAATATTTGCTGTGCTATCTTAAGTACTAGCCTGTATTCTTCCTAAGCTCTGGAACTTACAACTCAAATATTACAAATCAAAATGGGTATAAAAAAAGAAAAAAATGCATAGTGACATGGTGGCTATGATCATGAGCTCTGAGTAGCCAGCCTGGTTTGGGGATGGGATTCTCAGGTTATCTGCCCTGGATCCCACAACCAGGTTCTGCTACTGACTAGTCAGGTGACCATGAGCATCATGGTTTAACCTCTTCTAGTCTCAGTGACTTCCGTTACAAATTCCATTTGTTTCCGTGTTATTCTTTGCAGACAATAAAAGTGTAACTTAATATCAGCCAAAGGAGATTTCTTATAGCATACTAAGTAGGTCAGAGAATTTCAGATAGTTTAATAAATAAGCTCCACGTGACAGAACAAGAACGGAGATAGCCTGAAGAAGATCTGACTATGACTTAACCTCCCCCCATAGACTCCTCAACACAGCTGCTGCCTTAAGCACAACATCTAGGCCACCAATGACCTGGATGATTCAACCTCAGGCAAAGACATCTGCAAAACACAAAGCATGTCAGCCACGATGCAGAATTTCTATTCATAGCTTCTGCCTCGAGTTGTTCAAATCTGCTTTTGTGAATATCTGTGAACTAGGATCTGCCTTTAGAGTCTGGTTGTTTTTAACATTTCTATTTTTTGAGTTCTGGGAGGTTGATAAAATGTTTTTAGAATAATTTTTTTTCAATCTTTAGTAGCAGCAGAACAACTTCATATGTTTTATGAATCCTAACAACCCAAGCATGCAACCTACACTTTGCACAATATTTGTGATGGGATAAACTTGCAAATATTGGCAATTAGATATTTTTCATTTGGCTATGCCTTAAATAGTTGGGCCCTAATCAGACTCAAACAAAAGAAAAATAATCCCTAAACTTTACTTTTTTTTTAATATTAAAGAACGATAGGCTTTTAAAAAATTCCACATGTTATTACAAGGTCTTAAAGAAATCAAATATTATAAAAAGATTAGAGTTTAGTGATCAAAGGGTATATAAAACACATAATCTGCACCAGTTCTCTTATATTTTTATTAAATATTTATAATTATGTATTTATTGTATTTTTAATAAGAAAGTTAACATATCCCAAAGCAGTGGATGCTGGTGAAGATGTAGAGAGAAAGGAACACTTTCCCACGGGTGGTGGGACCGCAAACTAGTACAATCTCTGTGGAAAGTAGTGTGGCGATACACCAAAGAACTAAAGTAATCCGCCATTTAGTTCAGCAATCCCACTCATATGTATTTACCCTAAGCAGAAACAGACATTTTGTTAAAAAGACACTTTTACTCTAATGTTATTTTGGAACTCTTTTTCCAGAATGACCATCATAGAGCTGTCATCATATGAGGTCAGAAAATTGTGAACTCATCCTAGAAAAAATTTCTTTGAAGGGTGGACTCAGGGCTGGCATCAGTGCATAGCTTCCCAAAGGGAATGCTTCAAAGCTGATCCTGTGATATTCAGCAATGACATGTGTAGCACTTTCTCTGGGCTGAGTTCATGGACTCAATTGCCTTACTCTGTATGTGGCTACATGCTGTGGAATTCTACTCGGCCATTAAAAAAAAAAAAAATCCCATAGACCTAGTATCTTTTATTACAACCTGGATAGAAGTGGAGCTCATTGTCCTAAGTGAAGTGTCACAAGAATGGAAAACCAACACATATACTCAATACAAAGTAGGACTAGTGGATCAACACTTACGTGGGAACAACACACTTCCATCTTGTGTGGAAGCAAAGCACAAGGCAATTCAAGTAAGTGGGAAAATTCTCACCTAACACATACATTGCAAACTGGGTGAAGGGCACGTTAATAACTTTGACTTAAAATACACAAAAGCAAATTACACAACCAAAACACATGTACCCTTCTAATATTTTGAAATTAAAAAAAAAACTAAAATCATGAACTAGGGCTTAATAAATATGCTTGTAAAATCTCTTGTAAGTCAAGATTTTTAGAAAATTATGCAGTCATATTATAATTTTTTAAAGTCTCCCAACCCGAGTCCTTGGAGCAAAGTTCAAGACGTGGCTTTACGTGCTATCATTCTTCTGCTCTTTTAGACTTTGACCTCAACTTCCCAGGCCCATTTAGTTAATGACAATATATGGAACTTCAGATTCCACTGTGTTTCCTCCACCACAATCCCCTCTGGCTCTGTAGAATTCCCAGATGCCTTTCCTTCTGTGGTACACTATGACAAATGACTTGCTTTAGGAAAGCTAATTCAGTTTTCTTCAGGTGAAATATTTGCAATGTAGATGACATTAAGCTACAGAGGTGAATTTGGAGACCATGCAAATTCAAAGGGCTGAGTTGGGATTAAGAAAGACTATTAAAGAAGAATTGTCAGAATGATGTGCTATACCAGATACGGACATTCATAGGCAAGGACTAGTAAATGAGATTTTAGATAGTTAATAAAAAGATAAGATGTTTTGCCAGTCAAAGAAGGAAAGAAAAAAAGTGGTTAGAGAATTAAAACTAGTACACCAGTACACCACAGTAAACCACAAAGAGAACAGGTATTTCCGATTTTCAGAAAAGAAATAATACCCACAGGTTATTAATTGGAATTGACCCCTGTTACCAAGAACAATTTAATAAGAGAGAAACAAACTGAGGTTAATTAACATGTATGTTGCATTCATACCCAGAGATTGAGTCATTTTCATGGAGTTTGCTTTGAATTCCAAGTTATAGAGCATTTTCAATAAAGAGCAGGGAATATTAGGAGAAATGAAAAGACAAAAGCACTTTGTGTCTCTATCTATGAGTGGTAACTTAGGAAAGTACAAATAAGCTGAAGATAAAGCTAGTTAGTACAGCTTGTTAATATAAATTTCCTCTGGTGTCATCCTCAGGCTGAAGGGTCTAAATCTGTCATAGTGGCTAATCTTTTATCTCCCTGGTATAAGTGAGGCAGGACACCTTTTGTCTTTGTGAATTTCCTGCTTTTAGGCAAATAGAGGGTGGAGCCTCCTGTATTTGTGTTTTCTTCATATTTGGGGGAGGCCTGTTGTCTCCTATACTGCATTTCTCATATCTGCCTTCTCTTCCCACAAAACAAACACTGTAGCCAAAATAACAACATATTTGACATTATTTCAGTACTTTAGGGTACTCTAATTTCTAGACTTGTAGTAGTTGGAATGCCAACATCTGTGAAACATGTTGAAGTGTTATTATGTTTAGTGCATCTCCTAGTGAATCACGTTATCTGTGAATATACAACCCAAGAAGAGAAGTTACCTACAAAAAAAAAAAATGCCCTTTACTTTGTAGGTATCACACAATGCAATTTAGCTGCTGATCTAGTAAAAATGTATATTCTAAGCACTTTTCCAAGTCCTATATTCTTGATGGCATTTCTTTGGAATGAAATGTTAGATAAATGGAAATAGATATTATGTGAAAAACATCAAAGAAAAATTATCAGCCGCTGACAAAGGGCTCATTAACAGGCATAGAAAACAGAATTTCAGTCTATGTGACATATCCAATTATCCATGTCCCAACTATGTCTTCCTTTTGGATAGATTTAATGAAACACAAAGAAGAAGATAATTCGAGTTCTTTATGTCAATCCTAAAGCAAAAGGAGAGATAGTCAGGGCTCCCCTAGTGTAGTGACTCTGAATGAGATCCTGAATGACCTGTGACTTTCCTCTGGACACACTCTAATGGGTCAAATAGACCACTGAGAAGGATGAGGGCATTATTAAACGATTCTGGTATCTGAGAACCAGAACCCAACATAAGGGCTATCAGAGAGAAAAATACACAGAAAAAAGATTTCAAGGGAGTATTGGAATTACTAAGAGAAAATATTTGATAATTTAGAGTAAATACATCCAACCCAACTATTGCTTTATTGAGGAGTCAAGAAAATTATCCTAAACCTGGACTATATGACCCTTTGAGCACTAGAAGACCTCAGTGAATCTTACCAGCAAGAGCAAAGTAGTTTTGCTTGCTTTTCATCATTTAGCCATAAATTTGCTCTCACAAAAACTAAGTACGTGCTACTATAATGATAGTTTTACCTGGAGGATGGTTACAGATTGGTGGCCTGCAGAGACATTGTGGAGATAGAAAAATTATATTCTCCAAGCTGTTACTTTGAGGAAGACAGCTCCAGGCAAGAAAGCTCTCTGCAGCCAGAAATCTGCTGAGCACTCCACTGTTTTCAATACCAGACATAGACCATAGCAGAATTAATCAGACAGAGGCAATTGAAATCATCAAGTTTGCCAACCTATTACAATCAGTAAAAGTGCATGCCAATCGCGCCACCATGCAAAGGGTGGCCTGCAGGAAGATTCTGAGAATCAGGGTGACTGACTGTGGATGAAATGACAAACGAACTTTGCTCATAAGAGAAGCACATTAGCTTACATACTATCTGTGCAGAAATTGCTAAAAATGGATTTGGGGGTAAAGCTAATACACAATGGTTGAGCAGAATCCATAGAAACAACTAAATACTGGATATCTAGTGGTTCACAAATTCTTTAACCCTGTTTTCCCAATAGTTGTTTGTCTAAAAATCACACAGATGTATCATTGGAATATTATATCATACATGTTTTAATGGCACAATTAAAGTTAATGTGCTGTTATAACAGAATGCTAGAGATGGGGTATTCGTAATGAATAGAAATGTATTAGCTCATGGTTCTGGAGTCAGTGAAGTCCAAAACCAAGGGGCCAGCACCTGGCAACAGTCTTCTTGCCACATCATTTCATGGCAGAAAGGCGAAGAGAGTGAAGGGGAATGGATGTCAGACTCTTCCCTTTATAAGGAGCCCATATCCAAGGTCATGAACCTCATGCTATTAATCCCTTTGTGAGGGTGTAGCACTCCCGACCTACTCATCTTCTAATGGCCCCAATATTGTTATAATGGCAATTAAATTTCAACATGAGTTCTAGTAGAGATATTCAAATCATAGCAAAACCCCAGATAAAAATTTTAAAATATGAAATATAAAAATTTTATTTTTTTTACTCACACCCAGTGGTTGATTTCTTCATCTCCTCATTGTATTAAATTATTTTTAGTAACTAATGACATGAACGTGAACAGCAGACCATTTAACTTTTAATTTACTTCCATAAAGTCTGATATTGGTCGCATACAGGCACAGAAACTATTCTCTGGGTACCACATTAGCTACAAGCATGTGCCAGCTGTCCTAGAAAATGTACAGAATTTCCCAACATTGGTGAGTGATGAGATGCTTTGATTGTGTCACTTCTATACGTTCCCTGGAGATCCCAGCCTCAGCTATGAAGCACAAAACAAGCAGCATCTGTTTCTCACTCTTATCCAATTTGAGACTTAATTCTCTTTTAACTGGAAAATTCAATTTATAGATTAGTAGTGTGTGGCCCTAGTGGTTTTCAACTCATTTCCTGATTTCTTTGCCAACTGGAAATGATTCAATGACACAGCTAGATGACACTCTTTAAGACTGTGTTGTTTCTAAAACTCATGGAATTTTATTTTTCTAAATTTTAGAAAATGAAATATTTTCTAATACCTTAATTAATTTAAAAATTTTCAATGAAAGACCTCTTTTCATCAGTGGTTTAATGTCAGTATGTAAAGACACGAATATATGGCAAAGCTTACAAAGAGGTTCATTTACACATTGTAAAATTATCTGCTGTAGAAGTAGATTTCTATTTTAGAATAATATTGTGTATAACAATCACTAGGGGACTTAAATTTTCAACCACAAAGAAGTAGTGCTGTGATATCAATTGGCTCTATGCTTGAATGTTATGTTTTGTTTTTAAGGTGAAAATGATTAATTATATTCTGATTTGTCTTTACAACAATATAAATATTCTAATCCTTATATAATACAGACAATATTTCCAGATAAAATTCTCTAAGAATCAAATGAATTTGCTTTCAAATCTTACTATGATATTTAAATCAATGAATGGAGAGACATTCCTTATTATCAACAGATATCCTTATCTATATGTTTCTATTTGATCTCATGAGATAAAAAATTATTTTATTGTAAAATAGCTACAATTCATTTGAAAATCAGTCAGAATGATAAGAACAGATTATTTGGTGAAAAGAACACTTTTTGAAGAGTCTCAACAGTTAAGAATGACATATACCATGAGAAAATTTTTGAAGATTGACAGTAAATATTCATTTGCTAGTTCTATCACCAAGAGAATTTATGTGGAAGTCTGCCAAATAAAGACTTTCATTTGCGTAATTATAGCAATTATGTGGTGTGGTCAGGTATTGTGAAATTACAAGAAAGATATTTTAGTTTGGGCCTGATGTCTTTTATCTTTGTCACCTACCCGTGTCATATTTATAAAATCACTGGACGGTTCTGTAGCCACTACAGAATAAAATTCAAGTAAGTTATAAATAAATTTGTGGGGAAAAAGTAAATCATTGATACCTTTATAGCAGATGTTAGTCTATTGCCATAAACTCAGGTCTATTCCATTTATTTATTCAGCTTCAAATTGAATCGCACCTGAGCTTTCATCTCATGTAGGAAGGAAATGTGACATGTGTCATTCTGGGATCTACCCTTCTCTGTCACAAGGAAACAAATAAATCTTAGCAGATGGCTGAGTGCAGGAGGAAAGAGTAAAGACTCTAATATTCAGGTTTCCATGTGCACCACCAATTTTTTTATTGTCCAGTTTACCTGATTCCTTTATCACTGTGGTTTCATGCTTGACTTGGGGTATGGGGACATTTGACAAGCCTGGAAAGCTGACTGTGCACCATTCCCCTCCCTGCTCCTGCAACTCTCTGAGGAGGGTTTGTTTTTATAAACCACTTTATTGAGATGTGATTGACAGGTGGAAAGCTGTGCGTATTTAATGTATACAACTCAGTAAGTTTGGAGATAAGTATACAACTATGACGCATTATCGCCATCAAAGCTACAGACATATCTCACACCTCCCCAAATTTCTACTGCTCACAATATCGTAATTGTGTGTGTCTATAAGCATATTCAGTATAAGATCTACCTCTTTGCCAACTGGCATAGGCAGACCTCATTTTATTGCTCTTTGCAGATGTTGTGTGTTTAAAAATTGAAGATGTGAAGCAACTCTGTTTCAAACAAATCTATTGACACCATTTTCCCAGCAACATGTGTTCCCTTTGTGTCACTGTGTCACATTTTGGTAATTGTCAGAATATTTCAAAGTTTATTGTTTCTCTTCAGGTGATCTATCACCAGTGACCCTTAGTGTTACTTTAGTAATTATTTTGGGATGTTGCAAACCACACCTATGCAAGACAGCAAATTCAATCAATAAATGTTGTGTATGTTCTGATGGCTCCACTTTCTGGCCATCCCCTAGTCCCCTTCTCTCCTCAGGCCTCCCTATTCTACGACACAACTGTATTAAAATTAGGCCATTTAATAAACCTACAACATTTGGCATTTAAATGTGCGAGTGAAAAGAAGAATTGCACAACTCACACTTTAAATCAAAAGCTAGAAATTATTAAGCTTAGGAAATAAGGTACAAGTTCAGATATGCCAAAAGCTGGACTTCCCGTGCCAAACAGCCAAGATATAAATACAAAGAAGTTGTTTTTGAAGGAAATTAAAAGTGCTACTTTAGCAAACATACAAATCATGATATGAAGAAGCAGCCCTATTTTTGAGAGTGTTTGAGTGGTTTGCATAGAAGATCAAACCAGCCTCAACATTCCTTTAAGCCAAAGTCTAATTTAAGGCAAGGTCTTAGCTCTCTCCAAGTAAAGGAAGGCTGGGAGAGGTGAGGGGGCTGCAGAACAGTTTTGAAGCTAGCAGAGTCCAGTTTATGAAGCTTAAGGAAAGAAGCCATCCATGTAAAAGTGCAAGGTGAAGCGAAGTCCTGTGGACCCACTCGGTAGCAAATTAGGAAGAAGATCAGGCCAAGATCATTGAATAAAGTGGCAACAGAAAATAACAGATTTTCAGTGTAGACCAAACAGCCTCCTACAGGACAAAAGATCCTCTCTAGGATATTCCCAACTGGGCGGAGAATCAATGTCTGACCTCAGGGCTTCAGAGGACAGGCTGACTTTCTCTTAGGGGTTAAAACTTCTGGTGACTTGGAGTGGAGCCAGTGTGCATGTGCCATTTTGAAAAAATCTATTTTGGTAAAGAAATGTTTTTTTTTAATTTTTATGACATTTAAAGATACATCTCTGGAAACGTGTTAGATCACAGTAAATGATTATGCAGTTTCTACTATCATAATCATCTTAGTCTGCACGCATGTTAGTAAATTATCGACCACATGTTGCATGTGCCTGGATTCAAATAGGTGAGTACAAAATAGTACATTACGTGGTCACCTAACAACATAGGGCGGCACAAAAGTGGAAAGGCAAAGTCTATTCATCTAAACTAAAAATGACCACACCAGGAAACACCGTACTGTCACAGGACAGGCTAAATTGTGTCCCACTGTTTCTCAGTGAAAGAGAAATTCCTTCAATTATCATGTAGTTTTCCTTAATAGAATTATCATGATTATAGTCTTCCATGTTTGATTATCTTAATATCTCTCTTCTCCCATAGCAAGCTTCCCTTGTCTGACTCTGCACACTGTTTTATACCCCAGCCTTAACTCAGTGTCTGACGCCGTGTTAAGACTCCATATAGACCCTTAAAAATATGGCCAGCTAGAAAATAAATACCTAATAAAGGAATAATTCCACAATAGAGATATAAAATATTAAAAGCAGTTAGAATGGAAAATGTTTGGCTTACCAGAAAAGACGTTACAAGAAAGATAAAATAGTAACAATTATTATCACAGACAAAAGAGAGGAAAGAGTTTGAAATTTAGTCAACAGCCCCTTAATGATTCCAGGAAAAATTCTTAAAATATTTAATTATTACTCAATGGGACGTTAGTGAAATCACAATGAAAACTATTTGAAGAAGTTAACATTTCAGTTATTTTTCAAGCATTCTTACTAAAGTTTGATTTTGATATATCTAAAATATTATACAAAGTCAGTAGTTTCTCCATTGTTTATTCAAAGCTTTCAAAACAGGAGTTATTTTTTATACTCTATTTATGCCTCATGTATTGAAGTATCTCATTTTTATAAAAGCTAATCACAGAAGTTCCTTTATATAATGAAAAAGAAATAAAAATAATAAATTCAAATCTATCTTAAAATGTTTCAACTTCGTTAGAGTTTAAATTAGTACCCTTTCAGAAGTTTTTATTATGAATTTTTATTAGCCAATAGCATAAGATATAAGAAAACCTTCGTAATTGTATGAGAAAGGCTTGAGAACTTCGTAGCTAATTTTTGAGCATGCAGCCAATTATGGATACTAAATTTTATTTTTTAATAGAATTGCAAGGGCCTCAGCACCCACAGCTCAGTGGGTAGAGCACTAGCCACATGCTCTAGGACTGGTGGGTTTGAACCTGAGCCAGGCCTGCTAAACAATAATGACAACAACAACAACAAACAATAAAAATAGCCCAGCACTGGGGCAGGTGCCTGTTGTCCAAACTACTTGGGAGGCTGAGGCAAGAGAATCACTTAAGTTCAAGAGTTTGAGGTTGCTGTGAGCTGTGACACTATAGCACTCTACAGAGAGCAACATAGTGAGACTCTGTTTCAATAAAAAAAAAAAAAAGAATTGCAAGGATAAATTTAGCAGTTTGATTATAACAGAAATATGAAATTTTAGAAAAATCTTTCCTTAATGTATGCTTCTATTTTAAGATTTCCCACATGGATTATAATTCTGTATTTTTTCATAAATTAGGAATTTGTCTCTGTATGGCTATTGTATTACATACTTAATAAATTACTAACATAACAACTTCATGATAGTCGAATTAAACTTACATCAAAATATAATTTTCTCAGTAACATAAATTACTGAGTAACTTGTTGTTACTGATGTTCCTGTTACATCAGCAGTAACAATTATGGGCATTTATATTTTTATATTTCCCTAATAACATTAAAGTTCGATAACTTATGAAACAATTAAAATGTGGTCTATGATTTTGCTTTCAGTTCAAGAACATGAAACCCAACTCAAATAATGTAATTGCTATGTAGTAAAAATACTTAAATAAAATGAAGTATCATATGTCTCTTATTACTATGTTTTAAATCAGGAGGCTTTTCATGTAACTTTGTAAAACGTACATGTGTAAAATGTATTTTTAGGCAACTTTAAGATCAATCAAATCTCTATCCCAATTTGATTGGAAATAGCAGGCAGGAAAAAAAACTTAATACACACTGTACCATAAATTAAGTAATTTAGGGTAGACACTAGTCAATACATTTAGGTTCATATAAGAATACTTTAGTGCAAAGTCAATCATACATTTGAGAGAAATGGAAATAATAGAGAAATGACAGAGGAAGAAGAAATACTGAATTCTTATACTTTTCCCCTTAGGTCATAATTAATGATAATGTTACCCTGGGACCATACTCAAAAATATATTAAAATTAAAAAACGATATGGAGTGGTCCTGATTTTGCTCTTTAAGTCTGAAAGGGCACTAGTTGTACCCCTGCCTATGTGTGTGCAATTTATCTCAAATTCGTATTCTCACCCAGGCATGTTTGCACACACGCGTGCTTTCATACTTTTAGGCAGAATTACATATTTTCCCTCGAGAAAAAATTTAGAAAAAATGAAGCAAAGTGCCCTCAATTTTTACAAGAATTTATAAATGAGCAACAGAAGTACTTACAAAGAAAAAAATGTACAGAGCAATTTACAACAGATATCTATACAAACCTTAAATTTTTTGGTAAAGAGATTAATTTAACTTATTCTACTCTCTTTGCTATTACAGCAGTATTTCCAAAATGGAATTTGCAGCAAAATATGTGCAAACTGAAATTGTGCCTATTGTATCTAGCAGACATCTAATATTCTCTACAAACAAAAATGACTAAGGAATACTTAGTAACAAAACTTATAAGAAATAAAAAAAAAAGTACCAGAAACTTTTTCCCCTATAGATAACTTGTCTACATAACAGGGATGTTTGTTGGATGTGAAGGTTCCAAAGAGTTATTTACTTTAGCCCTTGGAACAGTCCTCCTAAATCATCTTATATTATTGAAAACAGAATTTCTATTTATGGCCATTCAATGTGTTTTTTGTTGTCATTTCTGTTTGCTTTTGTTTGTTTGTTTTTGCCCCTTCTATAGGATTGGCAATGTGGGCAGAGGTTAATAATTGGGCAAGTACCAAAATGTAATATTGTCACCAGAACTGGTGGTTTTCACTCAGAATTTTGTCTTATTGAACTTTTAAAGTGTAATCGAAGTTATCATATTCTGATATTTTTACCTATTTTGTCCATTCCTGAAAAGAAATTAGCATAACCCATTATCATTTATACTCTTATATCTACAGTTCAATTCAAAAGAAATTTGTATAACTGGCTAGGCGCCTGTGGCTCAAGTGGCTAAGGCGCCAGACACATACACCTAAGGTGGCAGGTTCGAATCCAGCCCGGGCCCGCCAAACAACAATGAGGGCTGCAACCAAAAAATAGCCGGGCGCTGTGGCGGGCGCCTGTGGTCCCAGTTACTTGGGAGGCGGAGGCAGGAGACTCGCTGGGGCCCAGGAGTTGGAGGTTGGTGTGAGCTGTGATGCCACGGCACCCTACCCAGGGCGACAGCTTGAGGCTCTGTCTCAAAAAAAAAAAAAAAAAGAAAAAAGATAAAAAGAAATTACTATAACTCATATAATTTATATTCTTATATCTGCAGTTTAGTTTTCAAAAGATGCTACATAGGCATCTTGTTTACATAAACGATGAGGCTGCTTGATTAAATCTTTTTGATTTTTTCTCTTTCCAAGATGATATTGCACTTGCTTTATGTTAAAAACAAAAAGGCAGAAAGAAATGAGCACTAGGCATCGAGTTGCCTGCTACTTCAAAGGAATTTTTGTCAGTTAAGCTCAGACTTCAGAATTCATGGTGTAATAGGTGGACAGCATAGCACACAGGAGCAGAAGGTGCTGGAACCTGCCCCGTGAATTGGTGGCATAGAAGGCATCGCAAGCTTTGTCATATCAAACGTTCCTCCCTGAGCTGCTGAAACTTTTCCCCTATGAATTCATGGCATAATAGGCACTAGAAATAAAAGACTACTGTAAAAATGTTTCTCTTCATTGACTAAAAGTGTGGCATTCCCTTCGCCAAAGAAGTATTTGGAACAACAACAACAAAAAAAAAGCTTAGAGGCAACAAAAAGCAAATTAGTAATAGAATAGGACAAAGAAGTATATTCCTGCTTTGGTGGGGGTGGGGCTGTAGGGGTGGATGTGAATCATAATCTATTGTACCCCGCTAAGGAAAGTAAACTTTACCACGTGGCCACAGGACTGCCATGCTGGGGACTTTGTCAGAAGAGTGATGGGCCTATAGTAAGAAGGAAGAAAGAAGGGAGACAGTGGAACCAGATCTCAAAGTCCTCCAAACCAAAATAACTTCCCAGACTCACTTATCTGGTCCTCATTGTCAAATCCTTGCTTAGACCCAATTCCCACTGTAAATTTATTTATGCTTAGCATATCCCAATAATATAATTATTTTTTTCTCCCAATAATAACCTTATATGTACATTTTAAATAGTCACTAAAATTCTCAGCCCAAGTTGTTGGCAGTTTTCTCCAAATTATTCCATCATACAATCCCTTGATCCCACCATGGCCTGTAGAAGTCATGAAGTACCAATATTGTTCTTTTCAGCTCAGCAAATCTAGGTGCTCACATACCTCCCTCAAGTCTTTAGAAATTATTTGTAATTTCCTCTTGTCCCAGAAAGCAATGTGTTCCCTCTCTTTGATCGTGTGCTGCATGTCATTCACACGCCACCTGAGGTAGGGCTTTGTTGAAAATCAGTCAGTAATTTCCTCCCTTGCATTTGAATTCTCCTGATTCATCAACATTTCTCTTAAAATCATAAATATGTGTTACTTAGATTAAAGATTAAAGAAAAAGATTAAAGATTAAAGAAAAAATAAAAGAAGCAAATCCAAAATCTCCTTTCTCCCCATCACCTCTTTCAACATCACTCTTCTTTCCTTTCTTTCTCCACGAAATTCCTAAGATTTGTCTGTCTTGGCTGCTTTCTGGCTCTGCGCTCTACTATTTAAAACCTTCAGTCATTAATGCCTTTCCATGCAAAATGAAACTACACTTTCACTTTTTCAAATATTTCTTCCACTTACACCAATAGCCTCACAATGCATTTGGACTTTTCCAATCTTTATTGTCTTTGTGTTTTGATAAATGCTCTTCTTCCTTGGTGTGTCGGTCATGTGTACACATGATAGTGTGTCAGAAATATCAGAACTCAGTGGCTTGTGCCAATAAACATCTCATCCTTACTCATCTGTCTGTTGACAGGGGTTCTGCGATTTTAGATTCTGCTGAATGGGCTCGTTTCCTGGCTGGACACTGAGTTCACCTGTTTCATCCTCCTTAAACCTGGAAACACCTGAGACAATTTTTTCTTGTAGAGACAGGTCTGAGTGAGGGAGACCAAGTCAGTCAGGCAAGCACATGTTGGTTCTGCTCACACCATCTTCACTATCGTCCGGTTAGACCAAGCAAGTTCTATATCCATGACCCACATAAACAGAGTGGGGAAATCCACTGCCCTTACTGGTAACTATTTGCTAAGCAATTATCTAATTACCTTGCTTGGGTTTCCTGTTACTTATGATATGGCCTTGGTAGTGATTTGAATTCTATCTTCAAATAAAGGTGGAAGTGACAATATGGACGATAGGCCTCATGGTGCTGGACAGCATACCAATGAGGCTACTTTGCAAATAAATGACCTGTTCCTTTGAGGTGGAACAACTGTGACATCAATGTTGGTCCAGCAGCTATGAATGGGGTCCATGCTGTGCTCTGGGAATAAGTCATTGTCTAAGCATCCCATGATGAGATTGTGGGCTAAGACGGTGTTGATATAAAATCAACCAGTGAATCTCCGTATGCATAAGAACAAGGCTTTCCTTTACTCTTCACTATGTTCTTAAAACTGATCTCATTAACAAGAATTTTGAAATTTTTTTTCCCACTTCAACTTCAGAAAAATACTGGAAGGACTGAAAGAGAAACATGTGAGTTATAACAATTTTGTAGTTAACTACTAGTGACTCATTTAGGGAGAAAGAAAGTAGCTTCAATACCCTGTATTCCAAAAAATGAGGATAATGATAATAACTTCTGTTCCCTGAAAGCCTGGGAGCTGTTAAGACGGCTGTTTGTTTTTATGTGATATTAATTGCAAATACACACACACACACACACACACACACGTATCTCAATCTCAAATTAATATGGGGGTACATACTATTCGGTTACATGGCTTGTATTTGTAGGGTAAAGTCTGAGTTGTAGTTGTGTCCTGCCCTGTGCATTGTTTCCCTTGGTGGGAACTTGCTGAACCTCCTCTCCTTCTTAAATTTAATTGAATTTTCTCATTGGTGAGAAGATAGTTGTTAATCTACTAGTTTTAACTCATTATTGAATACATGTGATGCTTATTTTTCTTATTATACTTTCCTTAGATGAGTGTTCCCCAAATTCATCCAGTTTGTTACAAAAAATATCAAATCTCCACTTTTTTTTACAGCTGCATGGTATTCCATGGTATGTACATATATACCACAGTTTATTAATCCACTCATGGGTTGAAGGGGCACTCGGGCTGTTTCAACATCTTTGGGAGGCTGTTGTTTGATAACAGTTCCCTGCCGGGAAGTTGAGATTGATGAGAATACTTGCAAGTGTCTGGACAGCCGTAACTTATATGTATGTGAATAAAGAAAACAAATTAAAACTCTGCTAAGGTATTTTAAGTTACAAAATTTCATGCTTTGTGCAAACTAAGAAAGCTAAAAGAAATGGTATGTCTATAAAGAATGCAATTATGCAATGCAAACATACAAGCATTCCCCTAAGATGATACTTTGGGTGTTTTATGTGTTTAATTCCTTGGTCTTATAAGTGACCTATTCTTCTAAATTGCATATCAATATCTTGATGGAAACAAGCTTTAAATTATTTGTTTACATTCTTTGCCAGTTAAAAATTACAAGTACAAAATATTGCATTTACATTCTTATCTCCATATTCCTCGGGAGAGTTTCGGTAGCATCAGTATGCATCCCATCACCTTGCCTTTGCTCACCATTTGGTGACAGGATTCATTGCTTTTGCTAGAAAATAAGATTACTGTAGTGCAAATTATGCATGCTCAGTTGCAATTTTCCTCTGTGTGAGGTTCTTTAAGTGCACGTTATTCATTGTTTATGAAATGTTTCATTTGTAAATCTGTTTTGAAAGCTTGAAATGGGACATTATGTTTCCATGGAACCCTGTCTTATAGATTTTGTTTTCGTTCCAGAGGAATTATATTTTAAATTTTATATCTCCTTTTTTGCTGTGTTATCCTCCACACCCTTCTTTAAATCTCAATACATTACTATCAGTCATGTGAAACAATCATTTACTTCATTGAATAGGGTTGCAGGATTAAATTCTATAAAATGGCTTTTCTGTGTTTGAATTTATCAGGGCTGCATTGTTATATTTACCACAAAAGTAGCATTCTTTACAAAGGCATTGCCAATGGGATCTCTCCTTTTTCTACTTGAATGTCTTGGTAGAAATGTATTACAACAGAACTTGAACAATATAGTTATAATACGCACATATCTGTCCATATTTAGAACAAAAAATATCATTGGTGATATTAATACCAAGATACTAAGTCATAAGCATGTTTGTCAAATAAGATACATAGCCCATGTTTGCATAGTTAAAAGATTAGAGAATTTTACTCCATTCCATAAACATTTATGAACTCCGGGATTGGGCAATGTGTGGAATACTGAGAATTCAAAGATGAATTGCACATGAATTGACGTGTACACTGTTAACAGACATTCATCACACATCATAATCTTCAATGTCGAGAAAAAGAAGCCATTAATTTGGCCTGGTGACGTGGGGAGAGAAATCCAAAGTTCAAGGCTCATGAAAGAGAAGTAGGATTCGAATTGGGCCCTGGAGGATTATGGCATTTTGTTTGGCAAAGAGCGAGATGAAAGGCAACTTACAAAGAAGGAAAAGCGTGAGAAAAAAAAATCTTAGTTATCGCCAAGTCACAACATACCTAGGAAAAGTCTATATTTTTTGAGCATGTAACATAAATGGGTGATCACAAATGGAATATGTTGAAACACCCCATTTCACATCACATCATAATAAAAGTTTTGCATTAAAACTTGGTAGACAGTTGAGAACAACCTAAATCTATCAGCAGGGTCATGACAGGATGGATGGATTTTGTGTTTTATGAAGATAGCTCTCAGGAAATGGTAGAGCATATGAACAGAAGAAGGGGGAAGGAAGAAGTGGATTAAAATAGTCACCGAAAGTGAAAGTCCTTGTTGACAGGTTAAACTGAAGGCGCTGCTATCAACCTGTAGTATCTCCGCGATAGCTGAAAATCTGCACATGTGCTTTGGGGCGTGGGGTCCTAGAGATGCAGCCCTCAAATTTGCCTGTAGAGGGTTGATAGGGCACTTCTGGAGAATGAATTATATTTCAGGAGGAAAAATACAAAGGAAGAAGGGAGTGAAAAGAAAGTCTTGACAAATGCAGACATCTAACACAGCCAAAGTGTCTAGCAGAAAGGACAAAGGGAGGGGTCAGGAGCACTGGGAAGTCTGAGAATACTCAGACTATACTGTGGTAAAAGTTATAGAAGGAAAAGCTTCAGAGGCCAAGAGAGGGTTATGGGGTTAAACTCAGCAGAGAGAGGTAATAAAAGAGAGAAAACACAATCAAGGCTGCAGTTAGAACTGCACTGATCATGAAAAGCAGCTTCAGTGGACTGGCGAAGGTAAAATTCAGATTGCATGAGAAGTAATGGGGTGTGCGTGTGTGTGCATGTGTTTGCCTGTGTGTGCGTGTGTGTGTGTGCATGTGTGTGCGTGTGTGTGCGTGTGTGTGCGCGTGTGTGTATGTACGCGCGTACCCATGGGGCTGCCAGGGATGGAGCACAAAGTACAGAAGGCAAAGAGAACCTACTCCTCCCTGATTTCCAAGTGACAATCTTAAAAATGGCAAAGTTGATAATTTTCCTATTATGTAGAAGAGAAGGAGCCACTAGTGATAAAAGAGACTGAAAGTTTGAGAAAGAACTTCTGTATAAGAATTGAGAGGGCACGTAAAACTCTTCCGAGAATTCATTGTTTGAGACAGAGGAATGTAAACTTAATAACATTAATACAATCTCAAAGAGAATAACTGAATGTTTACAAATAACAACCCTGACATGCAATTTTTTTTTTCATTCTAATCAATTGTATGAGGAATTTCTCACAGAATATTGTTATGATTTTTTTCAAATTGAGAAAAAAGTGATACGGTCATCATAGTTACTTTTATAAAGGTATTCGTCTGAATGGATGACACAACAGTTCTTTTTCTTTTATTTCTTTCTAATTATAGGTACCTAATATTCGTATATGTTTATGCATCATTATCATTATAAGGCTAGGACATAAGAATATTTTGATGTTATTTTAGAGGTACGTTGTCTCTCTAGGATGATAAACCAACTGAACCAGTAATTTAACTCACTGCTTCTCTGAGTCTGAGATACAAACCTTTAGGGCATTGGACCTATTCTGATGGGTGGTCCTGGGTTGGGCTGGGCTAACGGAACCAGATAACGGCACAGTGCATGGAACCCTCTCCTCAGTGAGGGAATTGAATGAATCAATATCATTTGGTTACCCGTTTCCACCACAGTAACTTTTGCTTGGATTGGAGCAATTGTAGAGGAGGAATTATTGCCAGTAAAATTGGGCTCCAAAGGGGCCTGTTCACATCTTGTCCATTACCAGCCGGATCCATCTCAGGGAGACTCTTGTGAGCATTCGGTATTGTGTCCTTCTTTGCCTTCCTATTTATTACGGCCAGTAACTACACTCTTTTGTACTTTTGTACTTTGGTTAGTTTTGTTGCTATTGTTGTTTTGGTTTGATTGTTCATTTTCGTCAAGTACCTCCCATAAAAAGTCTTAATTTAGTCAGGGTATTTGAGTAGACTGGGATTTGGTGATTAACTGGTGTCCCTGATAACCGTGCTAGCACAATATGAGGCCGTCTCTTACAAATTAATTTTCTTAAAAGTGGTATCTTACTGTATTATTATTATGTCTTGTGTTTTCATTTTGAAATTATTATTGACTCACAAATGATGTTTAACCTTTATACAATGGTTTTATACACTAGATTCATGTCCAATTATATACGCAATAATAAATATAAATATTTAATTTCTTGCAAAGCTATTCTGATCTACTTCCAAAGATTTTATAGTTTTCCCACTCATCATTAGCGCTTTGTGTCAGCACATGAAGTTTCAAACTAAATGGGATCTAAGGTAGAAACTACGCTTCACTAAAACGTAAGATGGTATGTTTTATGATTTTGAGCAGCTCATGGACTTCGATGGTTTAAAGTGATACCGCAACAAACACAGATCAGACTGAAAGTCTGTAAGATAGGAAGGCAAACCAACTTCCACTTGCACCATGGATGTTTCCTGAAAATTAAAAATCTGCACTCGTTATTGCAAGTTGAAAGCTATCCAATGTTCTTTTTTTAACGGTAATGTATTGTCATCTGCCTATGCTAGTAACAAGGCAACAGAAACTGTCAGAACTGTGCATGCTTTGAGATGCAAGCAGGCAAAAGAAATACAACTAACACAAAACTACAGGTAAGGCTTCCCGTAGGAGTCCCACCTGGATGTCTTAGAGCAGTGATCCCCAACCCTTTTGGCACCAGGAACTGGTTTCATGGAAGACAATCATTCCACAGGCAGTGGGGGTGAGGGGTTGGGGGAGTGGGAGAGGGGCCAGGAGGTAGATCTCAGACAGTGGGGCCAGCAATGCAGTGTGACTATAAATACCGAGGAAGCTTCACTCCCTGGCCTGGGGCTCTCACCTCCTGCTGTGTGGCCTCGTTCCTAAGGAGCCACTCACAGGAACCTTTTTGCCAACTTTTTGTTCTTAAGAACATAATACCAGATGCTCATGAACTAACTGGTCTCATGGAAGTTAGTTCTTCCACTGATCAATGGGGTCTTAAGAGGAATGGAATAAGGGGTGAAGTTCAGGCTGTCATGTGTGGGTTCCTGACAGGCCACAGACATGTGCCAGCATGTGGCTGGGGGGTTGGGGATGCTGTCGTAGAGAACAGGTGTCTAAATGACTTCGCCTCCAACCCCTTCAACCAGTTCCTCAAGTTCACTTTCAAATCAGCACTTAATATGTTCTCCTTGTGTCAGCATCCTTTATAGTAATGATTTAAAACAAAAGTAGCAATCAGGAGAACATTATGAGACATTATGAAAGTCTAATAAATCCGCCCTGACTGATGTGTTAGCAGATGCACCGGCAGAAGTGGAACTACAGGGAAGTGATTGTGAAGGAGAATGTCAAGTACCGGGATGGCTGCTGAGTGCAGATATAAAAGTGCTGGCCACTGGCCCCGGTGCAATGATCAGATAAAGCTACTAAGTTTGCTGCCCAGGGCCACAGAATTGACAGGGTGAGGCTGTGGAAAGTCCCCAAACCATCACCTACAAATTTCCTCACGGTAACAAGGAGATGGCCAGCCCTGTCCCACCTCCCACCTTTCAGCAGCGCTCACGCGAGCAATTCATCCTGCAGGCCATCTTCAAGGAGGAAGGGTATTGATTTATAGAAATGATATTAGACATAAAGGACAATACTACGTTGATTGCAGATGCCACATCAACATATGGAAGAGTCCTTGCATCAGCAGATAAAAGGGATCGATGATATGGAGAGAGCGGGTGCAAGATTTATTAGGAGATTTTATTGCTCTGTGATTTATGAATTGCCACAGATGGCAGTGATGTAGTGTAATATTCACAAATATGATGCAATAAAGATTATTAAGGCAGCTAGCAGTGCTGTTTTTAGTTTCAGCTATATGCGGAAAATATCTCTGGGCACTCTGTCATTCACAAAGAAAGACGTACAGATACTCTTGACTTTCACAGACCACGCTGGTGTTTTTTTCTACTTGTTGAGATGCTTTTGAAGGAGTTTTGATACTTGTCTCATTATTTTGTTACAAATGCACATGTCGGCTCAGCGCCTATAGCTCAACCTGCTAAGGCGCCAGCCACGTACACCTAAGGTGGCGGGTTCGAATCCCCAGCCCGGACCCGCCAAACACAATGACGGCTGCAACCAAAAAATAGCCGGGCGTTGTGGCGGGCGCCTGTGGTCCCAGCTACTTGGGAGGCGGAGGCAGGAGACTCGCTTGAGCCCAGGAGTTGGAGGTTGCTGTGAGCTGTAATGCCACGGCACTCTGCCCAGGGGGACAGCTTGAGGCTCTGTCTCAAAAAAAAAAAAAAAAAAAAAAAAAAAACAAATGCACATGTCACTGGCAAAGGTAATGAGCAGGGGAAGCTTTCCTGGGTATAGCTCATGAGCCAGTCTGGCAAAGTTGAAAGCAGGGACTTTAGCTGTAAATTCCTGCCTTTATGGGAGTTCTCTGCACACGCCTGACTGTGTGCTCGCAAACCACTGCTTTGTTTCTTAGCACCTCCATTTCCCCCACTGACATCTTCAATTATGAAGCCATTACCTTGATCTCTTTCCAAGTTTCAGTATAAGGAGTTGCTGCTACAGATATTCTCATCAAAAAGTATTCAGAATTTGAAGGACCTGTGTATTTTTAACTTATAATTTAAATATCATTCCCGGGATAGCAAGAAGCCTTATCGAACACTGGGTGAATATGAATAGGGACTCCTTCATTACACTTAACCCATTTTCTAAAGAAATCCATCATTTTTATATTTTCATAATAGAATTTATATCTTTAAATTACAGTAGTTACAATCGATGTTCAGAGAAAGACTAATTCAAATACCTGTGTCAAAAAGACCAGCTAGTACTGCTGGCGAGACCTCGTTTCCTAGGATTATTTTAAGAAAAATGCTAATGAACTATATGCCTGTCCTGGCTATGAGGAAAGTTCAGTTTTACTCTAAGAGATATATTTTTAGGTAAAGTATCATGGTATTTAAATATAGCCCGGTGTTGTTCAAAACATTAATTTTGAATCCATTCAAAATTGTTCATTTCAGCTCGGCTTTTCAAATAATTACCAGAAATAATATTTACAGATAAGACAAACTTGCCTACCTTCTCTTTTCATTCAGACTATCACCCCTCCGCCTCCCTTTATCAAACCTGCTAACCTCCTGTTCATCTCCCGGACTCTGTCACCTTGGGCTCTGTAAAATTAACTATGTATCAACTTAGCACACATTCAATTATATGTTCTCGTTCGTGCTGCCCAGAATTCTGATTTGTGAACTGTCAAATTCATCCTCTTTCTGGTCAAAATATCTTTGGACTTTATTACATACAGTCCGACCATCTGTCACACTGCCAATCCTAATAGATGCTATTTCTTTTACACCATCTCCATTGTTCACACGGAACAGAGGGCTCTGTTTTCTTTCCTACCTAAATTAGATCTTTTTCCTTCCATCACCAACTGAAATGTTCAACTATAGGGCCATTTCTATTTCTCTATTCAGTTTATGACGTTAGAACATTTGCAACCGAGTTGACAACACATTAGGTTCTCCCTAAATCCGTGATTTATTTTATTTGTGCAACATACATTACTCTGCAAACCGTGCAATGTTTGAATAAACTGACTGCATTTACTGGCTGTTGGACTCTAGGCAATCGCCTTCGTAAACTGTTTTTTTCCTGAAAGTCCTCTGGTTCCAACTGAGGAGACCTGCAAATGTAAGGCCTAGATGCAATGGAGTGAAAATTAATAAGCAAACTAAATCCAGGACTTCGTGGGATCCTTGTCCCTGCCAAATAGATTTCTGTAAAAATCGTTCTTAATACGTTACATATTTTAGCTAACTAATCTCTGGAGTACTCTTTTGAAGTTAGCATTCTATTCTTATTAAAATAAGATGCTAAGGTTTTGGCAATTTGTTACATGACCAGTAGGCTTAAATCTTTTTACAATCCTTCCAACTGCAAGATTGGGAGTTTACTTAGAAATAATTAACAAACGTTAGTGATGTTTAAAGAAAGAATGGCCCCAAATTAATTTGAGAGAAAAATGAAGTTTATCTGCAATATCCGCCCTTCTCTTGGGAATTTCCCTCTGTTCCTTTCCTGCTGCTTCTAAGCGAGTAACTAAAGAGTGACTTGCTCCCTTTAAAAACTTAAACGCGACTGCATTGAAGGTTTGCAACTCTTTCGTGTCCAGAAATATTCCTTTTCTTTAGGAAATGACACATTAAGGTACTTTTTAATTTAAAATAGTATTTTTTTTCTTACCCATAGCAATTTGCTCTTCACTTAATAAAAGGTATAAACATTTGATAATACTAGCAATGAAATCTGTATACGTGTTCTGTTGTTGCCATAATAAATTACCACAAACTTAGCCCTTTATTGGAGGGATCACCTCTATGGTTTATCTTACAAGGGTACAAGTGAATCTTTCTAAACGTAGAATATAAATGTCTTAACACAATGACTAAGAAATGACATAAAGGCTATGTTAACCAGTTTGATGAAAATACTTCAAATTGTATATGAAAACACCATACTATACCCCATGATTGCATTAATGTACACAGCTGTCATTTAATTAAAAAAAAAAACATAGCCAACCTATCAACTCTGTAGATCTGAGGTGTAAGTGACTGATCCTTGTAGACCTTCCTTATCCATCTCCCTTTGCACCTCACTTGCCTCCTTCATCTTCAAATCACTGAGGGCTTGTCAAATCCTCCTCTCAGATAGCCCTGGTTTCTCCTTCTGCTGTATCTTTCCAGCCTGAGGAAGCGCTCGGCTTTTAAGGGCTCATGGAGTTGGAATCTAACATAATCATTCTATCAAAGATCTAAAATCTTATTTGCATTGGCAGAGTCCATTTTTATGGGTTAACACAAAATATTCATGAGTTCCAGCAATTTGTGTCTGGACACCTAGCGGGGGTATTATTCTGCCTATTACAATTTTTAACATGCATTTAGTGCTAGGATATTGCATGTTGTATGGTAAAAGTTCCATATACGTTCTTCTAATTTTTCAACAGCTCTGTGAGCTTAACACTACCATTTGTACCTTTTTTACAGAGTAGTGCTGTAGAGGATTTGAACAAGTTCGTGGACAGAGTCAATTATACTATATGACATACACATTCCTAAAATGCACTATGCAAAAATCACACAATACAATAATACATCTTACAGGGATGCTGAGGTGAAGGGCACACATTCAAAAAAGAATGATAAGACACTGATTAAGATCAGAGGTAAAATATATACACATTAAATACTTAACACTGTTAATCAGTAAGGAATGAATACATGTTTGAAATTGCATGAAATATGCACTTTACCTTGAAAAAGATGTAAGTTTGCTTTTGGGAGTGGGTGTTAGAAAGTTTCAGCCTGAGGGTAATTGTGAAGTCCTAGAAATTGGGTTATTTGTAATCAGATGGAAAGCTGTAACTTCAGGATTGGAAAGGTATAGCACATAACACATGTAGTAAGCTGAGGGTATCTTTGAGGGGTGTGTGTGTTTGCACTGTCTTAGACTCCTACAAAGCTCAGGTCATATGAGTACAGTTTTGTGCATTTACTGAGTGTTTCTCAGGAATGAATTCATGTATAAGCAAACACGAAATTTGCCATAGTTAAATTGTACTGTAATAGATCAATTACACTGAAATAAATCTGTGTTTTCAAAACAATTATTATAGCAGAACAGACCACAGTAAGAGGCAGAATAATAGCTCAGAGCACTTGCAATCCTTAATAGTGTCTGAAATCATTTTCTACACATAGTCTTCCTCTCTATGAAAGAAAAGATAAAAATAAAAGAGGATTTTTTTGTTTTTTTTTGAGACAGAGTCTAACTCTGTAGCCCTGGATAGAGTGCTGTTGTATCATAGCTCACTACAACCTCAAACCCTTGGGCTCAAGTGATCCACTTGCCTCAACCTCATGAGTAGCTGGGAATACAGGTACCTGCCACAGTGCCTGGCTAGTTTTTCTATGTTTGGGAGAGATAGGAGTCTTATTTTTACTCAAGCTGGTCTTGAACTTCTGAGCTTAGGCAATCCACCTGCCTTGGCTTCCCAGAGTGGTAGGATTATAACATGAACCATTGTGCTGGGTCCTATTTTGGGGGAATATCCACATTGAAATGAAGTGTTTGTCTTATAATCCTTTTTCAAGATCTTTTGAGGTAGTGAGTCTTTTAGTACAGTCCTGCTACAGTAAGCATTCTACTACAATTTCTGACCTCTATCAACTTTGAACCCATGTATAATAAACACCCACACATGCCTAAATCATAGGTTGGAATTTTGAAAAAAATCCATAGTGCAGTTTCAAAGGGTATGTAGTCTGGCTTGATACCCTTTTTTCTGAAGCAAACAGAAGAAAATTTACATTTCTTTTTTTTTTTTTTTTTTTTTTGAGACAGAGCCTCAAGCTGTCCCCCTGGGCAGAGTGCCGTGGCATTACAGCTCACAGCAACCTCCAACTCCTGGGCTCAAGCGAGTCTCCTGCCTCCGCCTCCCAAGTAGCTGGGACCACAGGCGCCCGCCACAACGCCCGGCTATTTTTTGGTTGCAGCCGTCATTGTTGTTTGGCGGGTCCGGGCTGGGGATTCGAACCCGCCACCTTAGGTGTACGTGGCTGGTGCCTTAGCTGGTTGAGCTATAGGCGCCGAGCCCGAAAATTTACATTTCTTATACACTTTGCTTAATTCACCTACACCACAGCACATCTGAATAAAAGGAGCGGGAAGTTGGGGAATGAATGAACATTTTCAAGGACTCCCTAAATTCTAGGCACTTTATACACAATCTAATTTTGTTCTCCAAAAATATTGGTGGGGGAGGTGTCTAATCCACCTACGTATTCATAGATCCTGAAGATGTGTCCCAAGCAGACTGAACAGCTCTCCCAGTGCCACACAACAGTAAACTGCGGGGTGAGGATTTTAAAACCTTTCTGCCTGTTGTCAGTGAAGTCTGGTACTTCCTACTTCCTTCATAATAAAGTCACGACTGGGTTAAAAAGTATCCTTCTTGATTATAAACTCTTATCTGAGTTTATAATGGAAGTGTAGTAACTATAAAAATAAATATTATAATAACCCCTGGATGAGATTTCCCTTTTTCCCCATCATTATTTACATGATCACCTAGTTAACTCAAGCCCCAAATCTGGAGGGTTCTTAGTATTCTTCCTCATTCACCACATGTAATAATTTACTAGTTCTCATTGCTTGTTAAGCATTTCTTCAGTCTTTCCAAGCCTTTTCATTTATTTAACTCTCCTTCTAATGCAGACCATATTGCCACTTAGAGGGACAAGGATCTCCACCATTTACTTCTGTGAATTCATGTTCCAAAACACCAACAAACAGATTTAGCTTGTGATTATGAAATCTGCAAGAAATGAGCACAATTAGGCCTTGGAAAATATATGGCTTTGTGAGCTATGAAAAGCAGAGTAGAGAATCCTACACTGTATTTAGACAGAATGCCTGCAGTAATCCATTGTCAGGCACATTTCCTCAAGGTTATTAGTTTCATGGCCCTTTGCCAACGCAGGATAGTCCTCTTCCAGGAATTCAATGGATTAAGAAGTACAGGAAAGGCGTTTTTAATATGTGAAGAAATGTCACAGAAAACATTACTTAACACACAGATTGAATAGCTAATCCATAGGTCTCATAGTCACTGACAAATTCCAAGAAGCTTCACTTTCTCAAGTTTGTTGACCTTGCCTGAAACCATGAACAAATCTTAACCTCCAAAAATGTGCACAAAGTTTTAGGTTCATAGTTCTTTTTTGTGTGAGTCCCCTATTCTCCCTGCTGTGCCTGCTGCAAGCTTCTGGGGTGGATGCCTTCACGAATCTGTGTCAGTTGAATAATTAACCAGCGGACATCTAGTCTTTTGTAAACCTAGGAAGGGAACCTCCCTTTTTGAACAAATGGAGAAAATAATATTCTTTTACTCAAAATCTGTTCAAAAATAATGCCATTTAAAGATCAAGTTGGGAGCACAATTGAGAGTTTTCATGCAGGCAGCGTCATGAAAGGAATTTTGAAGGCAGCCTCGTTCAGTTAAGAGACCACAGGTGACCATTGTTACAATCCAGACAAGTTGATGTTGGACTTGGAGAGGGAGGAGGTTCAAAGTCAGTCTTTTCCTGCTCCCGTTTTGGAAAGCGTATTCTGGAACCCAAAAGGGAATGCCGCTCAATGTTGCAGTATGTTTGAAAGAATATTTGCTGCTTTAATTTTACATGTATTACCCATAATCCTGGCATTTTAGGACATAAAGTTACTTTACAAAGTCATATGGGGTGCATTCATTTTAAAAAATGTATTTCCTTTGGCTATTTGGCACTTCAAAAGATGGATAGGGACCTGTGGGTGCTTGAACCTTGTTTTGGTTTGCTTTATGAATATTTCGAGTGTGTCACTGGTGTTGGGAATGCTTTTAGAATGCCTTGTTCTAATAGTTATTTTGATGTGTGGCTTTATGAATTGGATCCTTTGAAACAAACTGTGTAATGCTCCATTGCCTTGGAGAATTTGGCTCTGTTGTTACACGGCTGCCTTCAGCTTCACCTCAGAGCATTTCAGTTTCTTTTGCAGAGTGTGGATCCTGAAACGCCTCAGCCAATCCATACTTTGAAACTGAGGGCAAGAGAAAAGAACAAATTGTTTATTTAGAAGCTTACCACGATGGCACTAAGTGACACTAGTAATGAAGGGGTTGCTCTGTCAGAGTTGGCAGCTTTCTGGTCCAAGAACCCTTGTGTACTTGTCGCTATATTTTGATAGATATACACAGTATTCAAGAATTTCACTGGGCTCATTTGCTATTTCCAGAACACTAATTTTTGAGTATCTGGTTTGGATTTTGGTTTTGCTATGGTCCTAATTCTCGCCTTGGTAATTCCTTGTTTATGCAGGATGCTGATTTGTTGCTCACCATTAAGTTCACATAACCCTCCAGCACCTGCCAGATTCCTCCTCCTGTGTTATCACTGAAAGCACCAGCATCAAACGGTGTTCTCATTGGTACTGGAGCTGTCTTTCTAGAATAGATAAATTACATTTCCACCAACTCCCTTCTCTCCTTAAGAGACTCTGTTATGTGTGATCTATGCTACGGCTACTGCACTGTATGGTTGAAAATATTAACAATGTTTCTTTTGTGTATGTGTGTGTGTAGTTTTTGGCCAGGGCTGGGTTTGAACCTGCCACCTCCGGCATATGGGGCTGGCACCCTACTCCTTTGAGCCACAGGCACTGCTCCAACAATGTTTCTTGAACTCACATTCAACACCCCTCTTCAGAGATACTCATACCCATATGACTTTTCTGATATTATGAAATAGCATACTTAGAATAATATTTATTGGGGAGGGGCTAGGAGAGGGGAGGGGAGAAGGGTGGATGGGTGGTGGGAGGGTGACTAGAAAGATCACCTCTATGGTCTGTCTAACAAGGGTACAAGTGAACATTTCTAGAACTAGAGTATAAATGTTTTAACACAATAACTAAGTAAATGACACAAAGTCTATGTTGACCAGTTTGATGAAAATATTTCAAATTGTGTATGAAAACACTACACTGTACCCCATGTTTGCATTAATGTATACAGCAATCATTGAATAAAAAAAAGAATAGAATAATATTTATTGTTCACCTAGTTTGCTAATTGGAATGTATCCATGAAAATTATCCATAAAAACTATTTATTTATCATAGTAGTTATTAAATACCTCTCTTGACCGAGGCACTGTGCTCCAAACTATGATTATAAAAGTAGATAAGACACAATTAATTTCTTTAGACAACTATATAGATCTTTCATAATAATCCTTCCTGGTCAGACCTATCTAATCACAGACACAAAAGGAAATATTTAGTCCAGTCTCTTCTCCCAATTCGCTTTATTATTCTTATACTATTTTATATATTGCACCTTAGGTGCGTGTCTGAATATCTTCCTCATTAAATGTTATATCTGATAATGAATATATTGTATTTGTTTCTACAGAATTGAAATAATACATGAATGAGCTGGTTCATTATGTTCTTTATATTTTAGAGTGAAAACTAAGCCTATGACAAACATTTTTTGGTTAATGACCATGGTCGTAGTAGAATAAGTTGACCAAGTTCAACAGATTTTCATCTTGACACATATGTAATTACAAAACCCCTCAATTTCATTCTCTTAGTGCCCCCCCATTAAGGAAACTCAATAACAAAATTCAGTCCTAAGCAGAAGATTTTGGGTGCACCTTTGTGTGTCACAATGTATGAAATTGGGAATCTAAAACAGAATCCCATTTTGAAATGTCTCCAGTGTCTTCATGCAAAGATTTACGTTGCATTTTCTAAAATAAGAATTCCTAAGTTTATCTATGGAAATACAATGTTGCTTTCTATTTGGAGAAGCTGCCTCAAAAGTCTTTACCTACTGTTCTATAAATGAAATATTAGTGCAATCCATTATTGAGGTAAACAGTGTCTTTTTAATTATCAATAATGGGGTTTCTAATTACAGAATTAATATCTGATCTTGCTGACATGAGAATCTTGTCAGAAAATTGTATTTTCTACAAAAAATCTTGGCAGTTCCATCTTGCAGTATAGTATCTTTTTTTTCAAGGCAATACTTTTTCTGTGCCCTTGGCCTTCAAGTCTACAGAATCCCTGTGTAACTTTCAGGTCTATTAGGGGAGGCAGCACCTATATTATTTCATAAAGTGAAAACCAGGCTGCCGCTTTTGAACTATAAAATAAGTTGTCCTGACCATAACTCAAGCCATCCCCAAGATGCTTTGTGAGCACCTGCATAAATGTTCCCCAGAAAAACACAGAAACATGAAGGAAAGGGCAATCTTCTCCTACCATATCCTGGAGAGAACTGTGTGAGCAAGCGAGATTTTATTCCGTGACATACAGTGTCCTTTCCCATTACTATCAATATCCCTGGATTTGTGGAACAAAATGGGTACGTGGTGACAGACTATTAGAGTTAAGTGAAAATTTCTCTTCTATCATGTTATTTAATAGCTAACATTAAACACATCAATACTTTCTTAATATTTGATATTTTGAATGCTTACCTCCAATATAGTACTTAATATTTATTAGTATTCTGAATATTATTTGACTCTTCAAATCATCATCATTTATTGTACCTAAAGTTGAATTCCTTTGTATCTATCACAATGTGCCTCATCTGCCTAAGAAATCTAAATATAAAAAATAATGTAGTACAAATGCTGCAAAGAATCATTTAGATCTTTGGTGTTGACCTTTTAAAAGGGGAAGAACCGAGGAAACCATACCCTGAAACTACATTTTAGTAATTTGTTTTCTCTTTGACATTGCATGGCAGCTATTCAAATTCACTCCATCTCTTCCTGTTCAAACTTCTCAAAACTCTCATTTATCTGCCTCTCTAGTCTTAAAGTCTTCTTCCTCCAAGGCTTTTCTAATTTAAATCAACTTACCTTTTATAACTTTCTTGACTTAAGGCCCTATACTCATTACTTCCGTTAACATGACAAAACATAGTTCATCCAACTTACATAATCTTTATTAAAGGAGATGAGCGGGCTCAGCACCCATAGTACAGTGGTTATGGCACCAGCCACATCCACCAAGGCTAGTGGATTTGATCCAGCCCAGGTCAGTTGACAATGACAACTGTAACAAAAAATAGACGGGCTTTATGGCAGGCGCCTGTAGTCCCAGCTACTTGGGAAGCTGAGGCAAGAGAATCACTTGAACCCAAGAGTTTCAGGTTGCTGTGAGTTGTGAAGCCACAGCATTCCACCAAGGGCTACATAGTGAGACTCTGTCTCAAAAAAAAAAAAGAAGAGAGCGAGAGAGAGAGATGAGCTGAAAACAGTAAGCTATGAGACCGTTACAATTAAAATTGATTGAATTTTATTTAATTTTGTCTAAATTTTATCTAAAGCTTGGGATACTCCATAAAATAGAAACATTACCCAAGTAGTAATGATAAAGGAACATATCAGCATGGTATAAGCTGATGTGTATGGCATTCCTTGGGGAATTTCCTGCTCATGGAAAACAAAAATAAAACAAGCCCCTTCCCTCAAAAAAGGGTATATGTGTGTGTGGTATATCCATGCCCATTCGGTTTAGTGGAATACAAAGAAAAGATATATTTGATACCAGCTACCACGTACCCTGATGTTTAAGATGTTCAAACCACAGCGCACTCCTGAGTTGAAATTCTTTCCTGAATTCAATATCTGTTTGCCTTTGTGACTCAGTTTTTCTCTTAAAAAGAAGCGACAGTAATAGTTCACATTGTGTAGCTTTGCACTGAGAATTAAAAATGAGAAAATTGTCATAAAGCTCATACAACAGTAAATGGTAATAAGTAAGTTCTAAGTGCCTGTTGGTAATAACAACGGTCTGATCTGTTAAGAAAAAATGAGATAAGCACTAAGTGATTTTCTATTGAGTTGCCTCATTTTTCTCACATTAATGAACACTCTTTGACAGTATAACAAAATGAGTATAATCAACAATAAGTTAAGGAATACTTTACAATGACTACTAGAGTGAAATTGGAATGTTCCTAAAACAAAGAAATAGTGAATGCCTAAGGAGATGAATACCCCCTGATTTAATTAAGTCACACACTATGCCTGTATTGAAGCATCACATGTACCCTAGTAAGATATGCAATTATTACATGACCATAACAATTTGTTTAAAAAAGAAAACTCCAGCTTGGCTCCTGTAGGTCAGTGGTTAGGGCTCAGGCCACATGCACCAAGGCTGACAGGTTCAAACCCCATCCAGGCCTGCTAAACAACGACAACAACAATAACAATAGCAATAACAAAAAATAGCCCAGTGTTGTGGTGGGAACCTGTAGTACTAGGATGCTTGGGTGGCTGAGGCAAGAGAATCTCTTAAGCCCAAGAGTTTGAGGTTGCTGTGAGCTGTGATGCCACGGGGCTCTATCCAGGACAACATAGTGAGACTCTGTTTCAAAAAAATAAAATAAATAAAATGAAATAAAAAATAAATACAAAAAGAAAATGCCAACATATTTGTAGAATTTCGATTTAATTTTGATTATGTACTATTCACATTCTGTTCAGATTATATTGACCAAAGTGTGCATACAGACTATGTATTAATGTTGTGGCTGTGATTTCTTTTTAAAAATTGAGTTAGTTTATAAACTAGATAATTCCTCAAAGGGTAAATTAATATTTAAAAATTGACTTATTATTTCTCAAAAATTTTTTGAAAACCTCGTTTCAGTATCTTTTCTTTCTTTCTTTCTTTCTTTTTTTTTTTTTTTTGGGACAGAGCCTCAATCTATTCCTCTGGGTAGAGTGCCGTGGCATCACAGCTCACAGCAGCCTTCAACTCGTGGGCTCAAGCGAGTCTCCTGCCTCTGCCTCCCAAGTAGCTGGGGCCACAGGTGCCCGCCACAACACCTGGCTATTTTTTGGTTGCAGCCGTCAATGTTGTTTGGCGGGTCCAGGCTGGATTCAAACCCACCAACTTAGGTGTGTGTGGCTGGCGCTTCAGCCACTTGAGCCATAGGTGCCGAGCCATCTTTTCTAAATAGTTTCAAGTCTGTGTTAGAAAGGACAAGAGGCAAGCAAAATTGAGGCCGTAAGTGGATATTCCAGCAAGTTCGTGTTCTTTTGTTTGGGCTGAGTAGCTGGCAATCCTTCCTCTAAAATTCCCCATTTATTTTTTATTGTGGCTTTATATTATGAAGCCATTTTTGGAGGCTTCAAGAGATCAGTTTACCAATTGTGTATATTTTGAAGTAAACAAATTTATGCTTATTTTGTTTCTTTTACTCCCCCATGGAATATGTTCCCCTGTCCTCTTTGAAAAGCTTCTCCATACTGATGGGCTACTATTCTTTCAGACATTTATCTTAGTCAGAATATTTAGCAGTCATGAAGCCAGTCATTCTTTTCCTTGTTACAACTGATTTTTATTAGTCTTTTGTGCTAGGGAATATAGCTACTCCATGATCCCAGAGCACTTTGCATTGTATTCATTAGATAACATAGTGAATAAAAGAAGTGTGATTGGTTAGACCCATTGCTTGCTCACTCACACACACACAGTAACAAATTGCTCTCAGAAAAAGGCAGTTCTGTATGTTGCCAGCAGTTTGCACTGAAAGGTGCCATAAGAAGGTCTTCTATCCAAGTCAATATTGCAGATGGGATTATCCCGAGAATACATCCACACTGTGAGGTGTTGAGGACTCAGGTGTCAGGTCTCTGTTCCCAGGTTCTTGGTTCCAGTACTGAATAATGAGTACTGGTACTGAGTCAACAGAACAAATGAGCAAAGCTAGGAGGCAAAGTGCCAAAACTGTCTTAAATATTAAAGCATAGAACATTCCAAAGAAGGGGCAGGTCAGCCACTGTGAGTGGCAGAGTCACTGATTTTGACAAGATTTCACCTTTTATGATGACTCCCTTATTTTATGTTAAATAGTGGGAGGTGGCAGTTGAATATTCATGGTTTTTCTTGGAAAAGGGTGTAGAATTCCTGAAATTCGGAATCCTCTGCTTTTCTATCCTTGTAAGGCAATTTCTGAGTATTACCCTGGTTTTTGATGAACGGTCATGGCACTGTTGGGTGTGACTTTTTACCATGGAAATGAGGGTAATTCATTTAGGGACATTGTTACCTCAACCGTGTATTTCATAGACCCCCAGGGAGGCCCTGGCGAGATATCTACTTTGCAGTTTCTCCACTTCTTTCTCATGGGTCAGTCCTTGGAGACCCTCTCTTGTAGACCAGATACTTGGTCAGTCCTTGGGGGCCTTCTTGACACAACATGTGTTTTTTCTTGGGAGTCTCTTCCCTAGAGTCCTAATCGGGCTTTTCCCAAAGCAACCCAGCTCAGAAAAAACTTATCTGCCTGTCAACGTCCGAAAGTTCCTGGTACATTAATCAGTCTCCCAAAACAACCAACTCCCCCAAACAATTCAAGGTCTTGTACCTGCCAGGTCTCAATTGGCCCTTTTCTCATAACAACTCAGGCCAGCTGGACCGAAGGCAGTCCAAAATATTCTAACCGCATCCACCATCCAACCTGCTCATGTCTAACTGCCCAAGCAGCAATGCCATGTATATATGTGTCTGTATGTCTATGTATCTACATATATATATGTGTGTGTGTGTATATTATGTATCTACGTATGTGTATGTATATATATGTGTGTGTATATTATGTATCTATTGTGTATATGAATATATATATGTGTGTGTATATTATATATCTATGTATATGTATGTATATATATGTGTGTGTGCATGTGTGTGTATATTATGTATCTATGTATGTGTATGTATATATGTGCATGTGCATGTGTGTGTATATATGTATCTATGTATGTGTATGTATATATATGTGCGTGTGTGTGTATATATGTATCTATGTATGTGTATGTATATATGTGCGTGTGTGTGTGTATATGTGTATCTATGTATGTGTATGTATATATGTGCCTGTGTGTGTATCTATGTATGTGTATGTATATATATGTGCCTGTGTGTGTGTATATTATGTATCTATGTATGTGTATGTATATATGTGCCTGTGTGTGTGTATATTATGTATCTATGTATGTGTATGTATATATGTGCGTGTGTGTGTATATATGTATCTATGTATATGTATGTATATATATGTGCAT
>NW_003852430.1:9150937-9195685 GCF_000181295.1 Otolemur garnettii | reverse complement strand
TGTGTATATATGTATCTATGTATATGTATGTATATATATGTGCATGTGCGTGTGTGTGTATATATGTATCTATGTATGTGTATGTATATATGTGCGTGTGTGTGTGTATATATGTATCTATGTATGTGTATGTATATATGTGCATGTGCTTGTGTGTGTATATATGTATCTATGTATGTGTATGTGTATATGTGTGTGTGTGTATATATGTATCTATGTATGTGTATGTATATATATGTGTGTGTGTAAATATGTATCTATGTATGTGTATGTATGTATATATGTGTGTGCGTGTATATATGTATATATATTCATATACATGGGTATCTGCATGCATGTATTTATGTGGAGTAGAAACATACAGGAAAAGGTATTTTCTTCTTTTGTTTATTTTACATTCAGTAAATTTCTCATATTCTAAATTTTAACCCCAATTTGAGTATTGTACATATAATTGATGTGCATTTTTGTACCAATTGTTTCTTCATATGTGGAAAATGCACATTTAAAAAGTAGATGTATTGCATATTTAGCAATACATTTTAAGAGTGGTCACAGGTTATTATACACACGACAATACCTCTGAATCCCATGGGGAAAACATCTATATGATGAGAACATATGAATTAGATATTGCCCCTGTTAATTTTTAGCTATTCAGCCTTAAGTGAATTACTTAATTTTTCTGTATCCAAGATTTCTCATTTATACAATGAGACTTTAATCATTAATCATCTCTTTTTGTAAGATCGTTGATTACCATACTTTCTTGGTTTCTGCCTCTTTTCCAAAAGGAAATATTTATTTTTAAAAGTATATCTCTCACAAAATATTCATATTTTCATATTGTTTCTTCATATTTTAGGAAACCAATGTAAAGGACTAAGTCTGTATATATCGAATATGAGACACAATTTTATCATAAACTGCAAAGTAGATTCCTAGATTGTTAGCTGAAGGGCACCAAAAAAATAAATAAAATAACTAGGTTAAAAGGATTTTGAAAATATGCCTAAGGAAAATGCCATGGGCAACATCACCGTTTGCTGTAGCTCATGATTTATTAATTTTCATACTGCAGAGTGAAAACAAATGGCCTATCATATTAATGACTAGATCACTTGGTAATAAGAACAACGAATTCATACCTACCGCCCCTCTAGGGAAAATTCTCACATCTGGCGTCCAACTCCCTCATTCAATCTGAATTTTCATGGCTCAGGGGTCCTCAAACTTTTTAAACAGGGGGCCAATTCACTGTCCCTCAGACTGTTGGAGGGCCGGAATGCGGGCCTGGGACAAGTCAGCTGCTAAGCAGGACAGGCAGCGGCAGCAAAAACATGCAGCAAGCTGGTTAAGTGTCCTTGGCCGGTTGCATGTGGCCCGAGGGCCATAGTTTGAAGATGCCTGCTACATCCTTTACTTGGGTTAGTAAGTTGGTTGCTTTAGGAACACCTAGAAATGTTTATGGTGAATGATATTCTGATTTTCTTAACAATAACATATATATGATCAAAGGTATTATTTAAAATAATTAGGGCTTGGCACCTGTAGCTCAGTGAGTAGGGAGCTGGTGGTTTAAGCCTGGCCTGGCCAGGTAAACAACAAGGACAACTGCAACAAAGAATAGCTGGGCATTGTAGCAGGCACCTGTAGTCCCAGCTGCTTGGGAGGCTGAGGCAAGAGAATCACTTGAGCCCAAGAGTTTGATGCTGTGAGCTGTGATACTCTACCCAGGGCAACATAGTGACACTGTCTCAAAAATAAATAAATATATAATTAGGTAGATCTTTGAAAATAAATAATACTGTCTCAAAAATAAATAAATATATAATTAGGTAGATCTTTAAAATGTGAGTAAATTTATAGATTTACAAAAAAAAATCAAAGATACAAATGAAAGATGTTTATATGAACGAGGTTTAATTTCATTTAACTAGATATATAAAATGTTCTAGAATGAACTCCATCAAATGTTATTTTGAAGCTTAGGAGAATGATTTAGAATGGAAAACCCTTTGCAAAGTTTCATTGACAGTTCTGTGAACTCTAGTAACACTTTCACAATTGTATGGATGGCATATTTCTTTTTTTGTTGGCAGGGGCTGGGTTTGAACCCACCATCTCCGGCATATGGGGCCAGCACCCTACTCCTCTGAGCCACAGGCACCACTCTGAGTTCACATGTTCTAAAGGACAAATACAAGTTATAGAAGGATTGATGCTCATTAGAAAAGAAAAATGACATATGAAGAAGGAGACTAAGACAAGGAAAATCCTAACACTCAAAGATAATCATCATTGGACCCACATGCTCAAGACTTGTGTGGTTATTTTTAACATGGTATCCTATTTTTAGCTTTGCATTTTCCCAATTGCACATAGACGACTGGGGTACTGCTTATTGCAGTGTGTGTGCGTGCGCACGCACCAGGGAATAATCTTTGCCCTTTGCATTAACGAACAGAGTATTCAAAAGTTAACATGAGAGGTCAGGAACTGTGAAGGGTCTGAAATTTTACCCTACTTGAAGCTTACAAGTGAACTGCCAGCGTTTCATTAACTCTAGCTGAACACACAGAGACACCAAGTTGGAAACAAAGGAGCTGATTTCCCCGGCACTGCAGGCATCACAGGCCTCACATTTGCTGTGGTTCCTCCTGTTCTCCAGGGCAATGCAGACATTCTAGACAGATGCTGTACCTGTAGTGGGTTTATGTCACAGATGGGAAAATTCAAGTTTAGGTAACCCCAAAAATTCATAGCAGAGCTGCTGGCAAACCTGCCCAGCCCTTGCCCCTGAGGGAGACACTATCCTTTTTCCTCAACAGCAAGCAAATCTGCACTTTACCCTGAAGGAAGACAAACATTTTGCTGAAGAGAGTCCAGTTTTATGCCTCTTTGCAAATGACATGCAGAGCCAGGAGAGACCAATGGAGAATTATATCCCAACAAAATGATGTAGTTTTAACAAAGCTAGCAAGATCGGACTCGCTTTTCCAGAAATTTGGAACTGGGAGTAAGAAGATTCAGAACTAATCAATTCTGTCTAAAAGACAGAAACAAAATTGGGAGATGTAGATGGTCTCCATTTTCCTTCATCAAAATGACGTCTGAATAAGCTGTACTGGGTATAGACCGACCGTCTTGAGTGTTTCACTGGCACATGTAATACTGTCAAATGCAGATACACATTTTTCATACATGCTTAATTGTTTTTAAAACCAAATTAAGAATTGTTGCTGGTTGGCAAGTTTATGAGAGAAGCTTTTTTTTTTTCAGGTCTGCACACATTCTATTCAGATCTTACACCGACAGCAGTTTCCTTTATCTGCTGAGGACTAAAGATTTTGTTAAATAGTATATCTCAGTTTTGTTTCTGAGAGCTTCCCAATATTTTCTTAGGTATTTCTTGTTGCTGTTGTGTATTTCTATGCGGTATAATTTCAGGCATCAAAGTCTATGGGAATCCTCCCTGTGAATTATATTTTATATCAATTCACATTTTTGTTTTTAAAAGAAGTGATTCAACTCCATTTTCCATTGTTGTTTATAGGAAAGCTAACCTGATTTAACAAGATCTTAAAATAATTTTACTTGCATGATGTAGACATTTATTTTTCTCTCTTGTCACCATTCAGTGGTTATACGACCTGCCCACGTTGTGGGGCAGCTTTGATTCATGAAGTCATTGGATCATCATTCTCCCACCCCCTCCATGCTTCTCTTTATTATATTTTCATGAGACATTACTCCAAAATTTAGGCTGATTAACTGTAGATGAGTCACCCAGACATTTCACCTGCTAGCCTCACATGGGAAATCATATTCAATGGGATTACATCATCACCCTCCCCAAGCTTCCTTCAGCGAGGGCTGGAAAATACAAGTCTCATGTCCAGTCAGGCAGTCAGCTACAATTCTGTTGACATACAAGAAAGAAAAATGTAACAAGTACTTTACCTAGAGATATAATAGTTTATTTATGTTAGAGACCAATGGAGAATTATACCCCAACAAAATGATGTAATTTTAACAAAGCTAGCAAGATCAGACTTGGTTCATTAAAATGAACCAAGGTACAGATATGACTAGGATTATAAGAATGGACTCAATTTTTTCCCATTATATTTTGTATATTTTCACATTAGTACATACACACCTAACTCAATTGTTCATATGCCTATGTAGAATTTCACTCATTTTAGTCCAGAATTTTACTATTAAAAAAGGCTTTCAGTAAAGAATTTTGTTTACTGTTTTTGTTTATTTGTTTTTTGATACAGGGTCTTAATCTGTTGCCCTAGCTAGAATGCAGTGGTGTCATCAGAGTTCGGTGCAACCTGAAAATCCTGGGCGCAAGCAATCCTTTTGCCCTAGCCACCAACAGCTGGGACTATGAGTGCCCACCACCAGGCCAGCATAATGTTTTTATTTTTTGTTGTTGAAGCAGGGTCTCACTATATTGCCCAGACTGGTGTCTGGCCTAGACTCCTGGCCTCAGGTGATCCTCTGACCTTGGCCTCCCAAAGCACTAGGATTACAAGCATGAGCCACCACACCTGCCTGTTTGTTTATTTTTGGGGGGAGGTTGGGTCATGCAATTATTGCCATGGGGTTTATTTTAGAAGTAGAATTATTTGGTCAAATAAATTTGGAGGATGTGGAACCAAATTGAAAAATTGGTCTTCAAAAAAAAAAAAAAGCACCAATGTTTGACCCTCCTTATATTCTGTTCTAGAAAAGATAAAATAACAATGCCATCATACTTTCTCTCACTTCCCCCCTTTGCACTACTTAATATTTATGATTGGTTTTGTTTTGTTTTTCATTAGAATTTTTGTCCACATATATACTTAATGTATGATATTTTGATGGTTTCTTTTATTTTACAATTTATCCTTTACATTTTTGTAATAATAATTACTACAATTTGGAGGGTATTATTTACTTAAATGCAGTGACACTCCAATAACTGTGTCCCTGAGAATTCCTTCTTTATAAACATGCCCTTTACACTCATCTTTCATTGGTGGGATAATATATTCAATTATAACTTAATGAAATAACAGGTTGATTCAACTCCAAAATCTTTGTATATTGAAGGTGCCTTTCTATTCCTTTTATCCAAAGGTGAAGTTCAGTCAAACGTCTTTATCATTAAAAATGGAAAAGTACTTTTTTTCATGACTTCTGAGATTGAACCTCAATATCAGCTTTCGTGTGGGTGTGCATATTTACATATATATTTTTTCTCTATAATATATCCTATTGTTCTCTGGGGAATTATGGAATCTTTTCTTTAGTCTTTACAACTAATTGATCTGTCCTGTGTGAGTCAGTGTAGATCATTATATGTTAGTTTCCCTACTATTTACTATTACAGGTATTCAATGGTTTCATTTCTTTATAAAGGTTTACTGCTATAATTTTCTCAAATATATATTTTTTTCTTTCATTTACTCTTTTGTCAAGGTTAATTTGTCATACATAGTATCATCTCTTTCCTTCCTCATACTTCACCTATTTAATTCTTATAATTTTTTTCTTTTTTTCTTTGCGTTCTTCATGAGATTTCTTTTCTTGTCTGATGTTCACTTGCTGTTTTTGTCTTCTGCTTTGTCCATTTTGTTCTTCACACTTTTGTTTTGAGTTCTATGATGCCGTAAGTCCATTTAAAGGCCGTAGTTTTATTTATTTATTTTTGGGTTCTTCCCCCGCCCTTTGGCTTTCACACACACACCAAAAGTGTAAATTTTAAAACAATTATTTCAAGGAGATAAACTAATAAAATATTATATTTTTTCTTGCTTCTTATCTAGCCAAAATTATACTCTTTCTGCATATTGGATATAATGTTCCTTTACCATAAGTATTGCTCTTAATCATTTTGTGGTTGGTGCTTTCTCCTTATATTTGTGTGTGTGTGTGGTGTGTATACACATGGTGTAAGATCTATAACATGCCTGCAGACACACACAATAATAGAAGTTCTAAATTTTCCCTGCACTGTAAGAGATTTCGGAATCAATAATGTTAGTTGGAGGGAGGGATATTGGTTAATTAAATATTCTTTTTATCCACTGTAACATCACAAATTATTTGGAAGGAAGTTCAGTTGATAAATACTGCTACCTCATAGATTTGTTTGTTGTTGCTGTTGTTTTAAGCTTAAACTCTTGCATAGAGGAGAGCCCAGTGAGTTGGGTAGAAAGCAGGCCTGTGAGACTTGGTGTCTGTCCTTGGGGGTTTCTTTCCTTCCCCTAGGTCAGCAGTTCTGAACCTGTGGGTTGCAACCCACAGGAACTGTATTAAAGGGTTGCAGCATTAGGAAGGTTGGGAACCACTGCCCTAGGTGAAACTTCTCACTTTCTTAAACAAAAGTTACCTCATTTTAATTTGCAAAGTCAGCATGTTCTTATAAATGTTCTCAGCTTTAAGTGGGAAGTGGCCTTCTCTTAGTATTTTGGCCGTGTTAGTAGAAATAGTGAATTAATGGAGGGAACATTCTTTAATATTGGTCCTTTACGCTACCACTGTTAATCTCCAGGGGGAGCATGGAATTGCAATCAGATTTGTCCTCGTTGGGAGCTCAATCAACAATGGACTCTTGCTTCTCCAAGCAAGAGACACTTGGGGGACCTTTCAAGATCTCCTGTACTTGTTTGTAATAATACTGTATTGCACTTCTAAGCGGGAAAACTATGTCTCCTCTACAGTGTTTTTTTCAAATGGGTTCAAATGAAATTTCTCCTTGTAAATATTCTTCAGAAATTGTAGTGTGGTGATTTTTAACATATTTGAACTTTTCTGCTTTTTATTTTATTATTTTTATTCAACCTGGCAAATTTTAATTAGTAATATGCATTTACACTGACAACTTTCTGAAAACTGGCACATGAGACAAGTTCAGAGGTTTTAATTCTTATACAAAAGTTCACAGAAGAGCTTATCTAATTTATAATGGTTCACATAAATATAATGAAATATTATTTTATGAATACCTTTATTAGATTGAAAAATAGAGCCAGAGTAATTGTTGTCTAGAGTGTCAATTTTTTTATACATTTGAGGTTTCTTAAAATATTTTATTTCTAATGTGCAGATATTCTGCTTGAAAGAAAAAAGAAAAACATAGACGATTTGACATTTTGCTTAAGAATTTGGTAACCACAGCTACACTTAAAGTTGTTTTAAAACATGCACTTTTCAAAATTTTGTGTTTGAGAATTTTATACTAAAGCGTGTTTTGTGAGATATTTCCCCATCAATACTCCAGGTATTTGCATGCTGTAAATACAGAGATACTCGCTACTTGTATCTTTTCTAAATTGTTTGCATAACAACCTTGGAAGGTAGAAGTAGGATCTACACTGGGAACAGAGAACAGGTTTCTTTACTGTCTAGTGTCAGGAGGGAAATGTCTCCCTGAGGTCAACAGTCAGGTTTGCAGACTATTACACAAGAATTGGGCTTCCAAACTTGGGTTCCCTGATTGTCATGCAACCCATCGTAAGCTCCATCCACTTGGTTCACTCTACATCATTCTGCAAGGGGAGCAAATGCGATCATGAACCACCTGTTGCCTGCTCCGCCACGACTAATCAGGTCATTTTGTTTGACCTCAACTCCTATCTTTTGCCAACCTCCATAAAACCTTGGCATGCTAATATTTTAGCTTGTGCATAGAGCAAAATTTCAGAACCTTCAGAGTTCTTGAAACTCTGAACAATAGTTTAATTGCAATATTATTTAATTATATATTGCATATTAACAGTTAATCAATTATTTTTTCTACCCCTCTCATTTTATCTACCAGTAAATTATTTTTCTTTTTTTACTTAGAGCATCACTTTTAGCTGTTAAGACTTTCCTACACACTAAACCACTTATTCCTCAAAGAATTGGTTAGTTATGCTTTAAATATTTCTTAACTATAATGCTTAAAATTGTTTTTAGACATTCTTGTCGGTATCTACAGTGCATAGTACAGAGTATAGCATTAAGTTTTGAATGAAATTTTGCTATATAAACAAATAAATATTGGATGCTCTTTCTGATCTTGTGTTCTTTTTATAACACTTGATGGTGTAAACTTGAATGAACCGAGGGATCAACAGAAATACATTGAAAACAGTTATTGCATAGGAGGACTTGCTCACAGAATTTTTGGGGGGAGTACATTCCTCCAGTCCTGTTTGTAGATGACTTACATATGAATGTCAAGAGAATTTTGTCTTGACAACATTCTGAAAAGATTACATACATTACATAAAGTGATTAAGTTGACACATCGATTTTTTTTTACCTTCATGCATTTATTTCATTTCAAAATATTAAGAAGGTCCAAGTGTTTTTGTTACGCAGAAACCTTGTATAAGTCTAAGTTAGGGCATTTGGTCTGCCCATCACCAAATAGTGTTCATTGTGCCCAATAGGTAAGTTTTTGTCCCACTTTCACCCTCCTCCCTCAGTTTTTCCCTTGGTTTTTCAGATCCTTTATATCACTTCATGTCCATATATACCCATCTATTAGCTCCCACTTGTTAGTGAGAAGATATGGTGTTTGTTTTTTTATTCCTGAGACACTTCACTTAGGGTAATGGACTCCAGATTCATCCAAGTTGTTGCAAAGACATTATTTTGTTCTCTTTTATGGCAGAGTAGTAAGTACTCCATGGTATGTATATGCCACATGTTCTTTATCCACTCAGGAAATGAAAGGAACTTAGGTTGATTTCAGACTTTCCAGTTGTGAATTGTGTGCATTCAAGTGAAAGTGTCTTTTTCATAAAATGACTCCATTTAATTTGGATAGGTACTCAGTAATGGGATTGCTGCATTGAATGGTATATCTACATTTATTTCTCTGAGGAATCTTCATACCATTATTCATAGAATTTGACTAATTCACAGTTCCACCAACAACAGTGTGTAAGCATTCCTTTCTCTCTGCATCCATACCAAAATCGATTGCATTTGATTTTTAAATAATGGGCATTCTGGTAGGTGTAAGGTGTTATCTCATGAGTTTTAATTTGTATTTCCCTAATGATTTATGACATTAAGCATTTTTTCATGTTTGCTGTCCATTTGTCTATCTTCTTTTGAAACGCTTCTGTTTGTGTCTTTTGCCTAATTTTTAATGGGGTTGTTTGCTTTTTCCTTGCTAATTTGAGTTCTTTGTGTATTCTGGATATTAGTCATTTGTTGAATATTTAATCTGTGAATATTTCATCCGATTCTGTACATTGTTTATTTTCCCCGTTGTATATTTCTTTTGTTGTGCAGAAGCTTTTACTTTAATTAAGTTCCATTTATTTATTTGTTGCTGTTGTTGTGTTTTCCTTTGGCATCTTAGGCATAAATTCTTTGCCCAATGCCAGTATCTAGAAGAGTTTTTTTCTTCATTATTTCCTAGAATTTTCATAGCTTCCTGATTTACATTTAACTCTTTCATCTATCTCAATTAATATTGGTATTTCCTAACAGATAAGTGTCCTGTTGCATTCTTCTGTACATGGCTATCCAATTTTCCCAGGAATATTTATTGAATAAGGTCCCCCCCACAATGTATATTGTTGTCTGCTTTGTCAAAGATCAGTTGGTTGTAGGTTAGATGGTTTATTATATTTCTGGTTTCTCTGTTCTGTTCCTTTGGTCTGTGTCTCCACTTTTATACCATTATCATGCTGTTTTGGTTACTACAGCCTTGTAGTAATGGTTTGAAGTCTAGCCCTGTGATGCCTCCAGATTTGTAATTTATGCTTAAGATTGCTTTGGCTAGCCAGGCTCTTTTTTGGTTGCCAATAGAGTTTAGGATTATTTTTTCCAGATCTTTTTAGCTCTTTTGAATGATACTGAGCTTATATTTTTAGTTTTTAAATTCATTTTACATAACTATATGGTTTGTGCATGTGTGTCTCTCCTTGCTGTGTTGAGTGTTTAGTATATAGAAAGGTTGTGCACATTGGTTTGGTAACCTGAGACTTTCCTGAATTTATTTATTTATCAATTTCAGGAGGACTTTTGGTGACTTTCTTGGATTTTCTAGATATGAGATTATCTCCTCAGCAAAGAGGGATACTTTGATCTCACTTCCATTTTCCTTCTAAGCTTGTATTTTTAGTTTTTAAATTCACTTTACATAACTATATGGTTTGTGCATGTGTGTCTCTCCTTGCTGTCTTGGTCTTACATTGAACCTCTCAATTAAACATATAGTTTCTTATCACTGGAGAATGACCAGGATCTCAGTGTAGGAAAATTTATCTTGCCATTGCAGTTAGTAAAAATTGAAGTCAGGGAAGATAGCAGTAAGATACTTAGGTAACATTCCAGTGAACTTGTCCAGATGATATGTAATTAAAGGTACCAGGAGTGGAAGTGTGAAGGAGGGAATAGAAGCCCAGGACACTTTGACTATAGACTTGGAAGCTGAGGAATGAATACGTGACTGAATACATGACTTGGAAGCTCATTGAAATTTAGGATTGATGGTGGCACCTGTGGCTCAAAGGAGTAGGGAGTTCAAACCGGCCCAGGCCAAAAACTGCAAAAAAATAAAATAAAATAAATAAAAATTTAGGATTGAAGCAGGAGTCAAGAGTTTAAAGCTTAAGTCCACATTACTGAAATAGGGTGTTGTCATTAATTAAAACTGGTACGTAAGGTTCAAGAGTTTTTTGTGGGAAGAAAATAAAATCTCATTTAGATACGTCGATGCTGGTATGGGAAGAAAAAGCAAGAGGGTTATTGAGAATTTCAGCATGATACCAGGTCTGGGCTGGAATGTTAGCATCATAGGAAATATTTGCAACTCTAAAAATTAACCAATCCCTAATGGCAGAGCTTATGGGGAAATGGAGTTTGGAGAAAGGCTTAAGTGCTAAAATGTAGAAATGTTCTTTTTCTTTTTTTCAAGAGATTATAATAAAATAAAACTCTAACTGTACAAATTAATGCCAGAAATGGTAGAGGCCTAAGAGAGGAAAGGAGAATGGAATTTCAAGATGAAGGCTTCTGTGCAGGCAAGGGAGAGCAAGATAATCGCAGGACTTTCTATTCCTTAGGCAATTAATGGTGTTTGGATATATTAAAGGTAATTGTAAATATGACAGCAGGGATTTTGGATAAAGAGTATTTATCACTTCATGGTTTTCAACCTTTTTCTGCTTTAAGAAACTCTACAACTGACTCTTTGTGGTTGCCAGCTGAGTATAGAGAGCTTTCATTTTACTGACAGTAATTGTGCTTTCTCTGTATAAGCTGAGAGCCTGAACTTATTAAATAAAGTTCTTAAATTCCTTCCCATCCCATAGGGAAAAAAATGGACACACTTTGCCAAATTGAAATATTAGCGAATAAAGTCTCAAAGAAATAGGGACATTCTGTCTTCTCAGAGTACCTACTGAACAATTCTCTACATGATGTATCAGCTGCCCTCTGCTAAAAAGGTCAGGCCTCCCAAGGATATTTGTACTGCTGCTTCCCTCTGCCAATAAAAGAGATGGATAAATTCATGATACTGCTGAGAATAGATTTTAAATATTTATTGAAGTTCATAGGCCTCTATGCAACTTTTATAGGACATTCCTTCGTATCACTAGTCAAAAAATGTCATCTGCATATATATTTTTGATTAAGTTTTTTTGTTTTTTTTTTCAAGTATATTAGTTATGTCTCAGCTTATATGTTTAAGTCCTTAAATTATAGCATGGTTTACAACATGTATTACAATCATCACTTAATTTACATGGGAATTTCATAAAACACAATGAATTTTCCTATTAGTATAAAGTACAGTTCTCTATTTAGCTGTGATTTTTTTCTACTGTTGATCATTGCTTTGCAGTATTAGAAAAATGGGTGTGTAGGTGTTAAAGATATATTAGGCATCATTGAAACTAGCATTGAGATTAATGAGATAAAAATTATTACTTCCGATTATTTCTGAATTCAGCAGACAATATCACATTCGGAAGATGTCGATTCATTTTTAAAGATCCTGAAGAGCGAGCTTTATCATGAACAGTTCAGATAAGTACAGGATTAATTTATTCTAATTTCGGCGAAAGTATTTCCTTGTCAGAGGCAAATTAGACGGTGACTTTTAAAACTTCTGCGGCTGCTGGCAGAGTACATCCAAGTTTCAAGTTCGTTTTGAAATAGTGGCACTAGGATATTTTATTAAGGGCAAAGAATGAGATAATGTATTCAAATAGTAATTGAACATGTTGCTTCTTAGCATCTGTTCACATGATGAAGGAGATGGTATTATCATAACTCAATTATACTCTGCTGTCCCTATGGTCAGCATAAATAATGTACATTTTCCATCTCATATACGTCTCATCAAAATAATTGTTGCCGTGGGTTCTTCATCCTGGATGTCTGTGCAATATTTACCTGAGTGCAGGCTGAAAAGGGCCTAGAAGAGTCTATCAAATTAGTAACGTGTATAATACCATGTTAAATCTGGAATCCTTGCCATGGTACTTTGGTCTTACAGAAATTATTAAAACAAGTATTCCATATTTGTGAATTATAAAAAAGGGATAAAATTGATTCTAAAGTTAAAATTCTTTCTTCCCTATTGCTTTAAACAGAGCAAGACTAAGTACAGAGAAAGGTAGAAGTCAGGCAGAAGTTGAAAAGGAACATTGCTAAATTTTAACATCCTATATCTATAACCATTCCTAACTATGGAAAGTCTTCTTTCAGCTAAGTTCTAGGATGCTGGCAATATTTCATTTCCCTGAGAGGGTTACAGGGCAGAGGTAGTAAACTAAATAGGTTGAGTCACTTATCTACTTTTTAGGCCTTGGTTCAAGTTCAGCCAGAAAAGTTAAATTAATGTTTTTTCTTGTTGTCAGGAAGAGTCACAGAGAAAAATTTATTACATATGGCTTCTATCTGCTGTGCAGTTACTGAATTCAAAAGACCACGGCACATCAGCCTCGGAAAGCTATTTAGTTCAGTTGTGTAAGGTCTCAGGAATCCAAATTGATGGTGGAAAGGGAACAATGAGAGAATAAAAGGGTGGAAATTATATATTTTAGAGGAATTTACATTAGTATGTGGGCAATGCAACGTCCCCATGATACAGAATAATAAAAAGTGAATGTCTCTCTGCTGTTTCTTTTATGCCTCCCTTGAATATTTTAAAAGGCTTGAGGGAGGTTCAAATCCCATTATACCTAAATTAGAATCCCAGTCTAAAAAAGAAGGAAGAAAGTTTAGTTTCAAAGTCATCAAGACATGCAGAGTTCATGGTAGGAAAAAAATGCAGAGAACTCAGCCTGTGTGGACTTGTACCTAACAAAGGGGCTGTCTTCCTGTTTAATAGGCTAATGCATTTGAGTCTGGAACACAGCTGATGATTCATAAAAAGGGTATAAGCCAGGGAATGGGCAAACAAGGACAGGGCAGCAGTTAAAAGGGAGAGATTATTCGAAAGCAAAATCTAACAAGCTAACTATATATTTGAAAAATGTCTGGAAGATAAGTCTATGAAATGGCTTTCCTTCAAGGTTATCTAGATATGATCTAAAAATGAAATAGTTTAGTAATGAAACACAATATTCATTTATTTACTTTTTAAAATTACATTTTATTAAATCATAACTTTGTACATTGATGCATTTATGGGGTTCAGGGTACTGCTTCAATATACAATGTGAAATTCTTACATTGAACTAAGTAACAAATTCATTTATTTACTTTTAAGAACTCAATGAAATAATTTTCTGCTGATGGTACACAATTGCTCTTTGGTGGGTTTCCGCATATTAATTTGTGGGCTGTGTGTGCAATTACAGTGAGGTGATCATAAATTATCATTATTATTACTGCAGTTTTTGGCCGGGGCCGGATTTGAACTTGCCACTTAGTGTACATGGGGCCGGCGCCCTACTCCTTTGCGTCATAGGTGCCGCCTATTATTATTATTATTATTATTATTAAAGACAGATTTTTACTCTGTAGCCCAGGCTGTAGTACTGAGGTGTCAGCCTAGCTCACGGCAACTTCAAACTCCTAGGTTGGAGTGATTCTCCTGTTTCAACCTTCTGAGTAGCTGGGATTACGGGCACCCACTACCATGCCTGGCTAATTTTTGTATTTTTAGTAGGGACAGGATCTCGCTCTTGCTCAGGCTGGTCTCAAACTCTTGCACTCAAGGGATCCTCCTGCCTGGACTTCCAGAGTGCTAGGACTACAGGCATGAGCCACCGCACCTGGCCTATTATTTTTATTATTTTTTCTCTCAATCTACTCCATAATAATGTTGTTTTCAGCACATAATAAATCTTGTGCATAGCAGCAGAAATGTTACCTTTAAAACCCTGGGTATAAATATATTAGTAGCCACATTCTAATATGGTAAATAGCTCCTTCCCCCTAAAATTACCCTTTCTAAAAAAATTTCCAATTATAATTATAATATACTACTGAAAAGCCTTAGGATAATTTTTACCACATAGTATCAAATGTGTATTTGCTGTTTTTCTCATTACTAAAATATATAAACTGTTTGCAGGGTGAGCTAAAAACGAAGGATTAACCAGTTTGAAGTTCTTTCCCCACCCCAGGAAAGAGAGGTCAGCATGCTATTTTAAAAATATGATGTCTCAGTCTATTTGGTAAGCTATAACAAAAATATCTCCCACTGGGTGGCCTTTAAATAGTTTCAGTTTATTGGCCACGTTTTGTAGGCTGGGAATTCCAAGCTCCACGTACCAGCAGATTTAGTGTCTAGGGATGTAAAAAGCTAGCCATCTCTTAAGTGTCTTGTACTCCTATAAAGTCACTAATCCCATTCATAAGAGGGTCCACCCTCAAGAACATGATAACCTCCCAAAGGCCTCACCTTCTAATACTGTCATATTGTAGACTCAGTTTCAAGGTATGAATTTTGCAGGAACACACTCAGATCACAGTAGATAAGATGGTCTGACCCTTTATCCCCCCTTAAGGTAAAGAAGTATGTCGATTTCTTTAGATTTCTAAAACTTAAAAGTCTAAAACTGAAGCAGCGGTTCTATCTCTGAGGACATGGTGGTGGAAGAAAGTACGTTTTCTCTATGGGAGAAGAGGAAGTAGTGGGCCTGGGAATGAACTTGAGCTCTTCCTAATATTTGGGGAAGAAATGGGTTCCAACCACTGAGTCCACATCTCCACTTTCACTTATCACTTGGGATTTGGGGGAGGGGAAGGCTGCTGGTGAAGGAGATGGGCCACCATAGCTCTTAATATACCTAAGGGAGCAACTCTTAAGAAAAAAGATAATACAGACCTGAGCCATTCAGCAATGTACAGCATGTGAACAAAAGTACAGCATTTTCTGAAAAACATGTATGTATGTCCTCAGCCAGTTTCTGGCCTTCCCAAGCCCAAGATTCTTACCTGAGCCCGTGTTAGCAGATGAAGGGTGGTTTTTGGAGCAAGCAAGATTGAATTTCCCTGCTGGCTGGTCCGTTGGGGGCTCAAAAGATATTGAACATGGTATAATGAAATAAAGGAGTGTGAACTGTCCCATGCTCTGTGTTTTAATATACAAATGACTAAATCCGTGTGAATGCAGTAGATAAAAGGTCAGGCATAACAGCTGCCTGTAACTTTCTGGCTGATACTGTTAGTGCAGTGACAGCTCAGAGGTAGTTGCTGGATTAATTTTGAGGAGAGTAAGATGAAGTAAAGTTTTAACAGGAAAGGAAAAGTTTATTTTAATGGCTTGAGTAGTAAAGTGGGCCCCGCCCCAGGGACTGCAGGCATCATGGAGAGCGCCCTGCTGGGTTTTAGACACGACTTTTAAGAGCTATCAGTTGCTTCTTAGAAACTTCCCAGTGTCCTAATCAGGCTATTCCCAAAAGACCAAGTCAGTATGACATAAGACAACATCTGTGTGTTCGTGTCAGAAAGTCCCTGGGACGTTGATTAGCCTCTGTCGGAGGGTCTCCATCAGCACTGTTCCCATGACAACTCAGCAAGACCACTGGGGCCAGCCTGACTCACACCTGCCCGCATCCTCCACCAGCCCTGCCCGTGGCTTACTAACTGTCTAACCTAACGATACCATTATTAGCCCTTGGTTTTTTTATTTTCATTCTCTTTTTTCCTTTTGGCCCCTTTGTATTGTCAAAGCAAATACCGCACAGAATGAAGTTAAGCAGGCCACCTTCACTGAAGGTTGGTGCCATAGGAGAGAGGCCATTGCTCCACTCCTCTGAGCAAAGGGTGGGAAAGGGTGGGAAATCTATTGAACATGGGAGGAGCAGGGAGGGTCCTAGGTTATCTGTGTTTGTCTATTGGCTTTACCCAAAGGAAAAACATACTTTCTTCATGGCAGGAGCCAGTTTCATAACTTGCAGCAAGGTGCCCATCAAAGACAGGGTCCTTTCGTCCCATAGAGTCTGGGAGACAAGGGACTGTCCTCCATGAAAATTGTAGTTCTTTATTTTTTTATTTTAATACTTTTTTAAATTTCAGATGAATATGAGTGTACAAACAATTAGGTTATAGTGTTTGCATTCATTAGGTAAAGTCCCTGTTGTAATTGTATCTCACACCATGGAGGTGTACCATATACCCTCACATTGCCCATTGAGTGGGAGCACACCAATCCCCTTCCTCTCTCTCCCCTCCCGCCTCCTCCCCTCCCCCTATCTTGAATTATATTAAGTTTTTCTCTAATGTGGGCATGTATTAGTTCACTGGCTTCATATTAGAAATGAGTATATTGGATACTTGCTTTTCCATTCTAGTGATACTTTACTAAGAATTGTTTCAACTCCATACAGGGTAATACAAAAGCTATAAAGTCTGCATCTTTTGTATGGCTGAGTAGTATTCCATGTGTACATCACGGCAATCACATTTCAATGGAATGACTCCCAAGTCCTTGAGAAAGATAGTCCTTGGGGGCCAGAACTTGCAAGAGGCTTTTAAACAGATTTACATCTCAAAGGGCTAGAAAAAGAGTTTACAATGATAAATTCTCTGAAGTAAATGCTCTGAAAGAAGGAAGGTCAGGAGTCTAAGCAAGGGGTGTAGAGCAGAGTCCAGCTGAAGAGAACAGAAAGTCTATCTTACTCTGTCTGCGAAATTAAGTAACACAAGATTAACATTTTGCCAATCAGATCATGTCATATAATTGTCATTTTTTTCCTATTAATGTGAAAACCCGATTTTAAAGATGTCTCATTCCTACTCTCAACATTCTGAAAAGGATTAAAACCAAGAAAATGGTATTTTAAAAGCATAGAAAATATCCATAGCTTTTATATAATCCTGAGGCCCAAGTGATCAGATTCTGCAGAGATTTGCATGTATTAAAGCACAGAGCAGTGCTCACAAGTAACAAGAAAGAAATTGTAAAACTTAATGTGTCTCTTAAAACACATGAGAGGGATTCATTTCATTACATGTGTATCACTGTTCAACACCCCCCTCCCCGTTGTTTTTCTCCCCAGATCTCCCAGGCTCAGTACTGGGCCCTATATCACCAAATTCTACCAAATTCTCACACTTAGCCACCTCTTAGGGCTTTTCTCTTTCTTTTCTCATCTTTTCCCCACTCTGCAAACGTATTTCTCTTTGCAGTTCCCAGCATCTTAGACGTAGACTAACCTGTAAGGTAAAATTGCTGTGTATCTCAGTAGAAAAGAATCCAAATGTAGTAATTTCAAGAGGTTCATTCTGAACTGAATATGTGAACCATGGCTCAGAGAGCCATGCCCAAGAAGCCTTCAGCAAGTCGGTTGGGTTACGATTCATTTTTATACGTTTTAGGGAGACAGGAATTACTTGTAAAGTCATAAATCAATGCGTGAAAGGTGTTCATCGGTCTGACCTGAGAGGACACCCACAGGTGTTGCTGTTTTTGAAGATTCTTTGATTTGTAATTGGTTAAAGAAATGAAGCTTTATCTGAAAGCTTCAGACTTTTTTTTTTTTTTTTTTTTGCAGTTTTTGGCTGGGGCTGGGTTTGAGCCGCCACCTCTGGCATATGGGTCTTGCACCCTACTCCTTTGAGCCACAGGCACTGCCCAGGCTTCAGACTGTTTAAGTTAAGATAAAGAAGTCTGTTACTCAGAGACAAAACACCAGGCATGTAGACATATATTGAAGCCCCAGCAATCTGGTTAAGTCAATTGATGATCTGCAGGTGTGATTTAACTATTGTTGTCCATAGACTTAGGCCTGTTAATGATTTTGGATTTTATAAGAATAACTCCAAAAGGGACAAACCTTACTGGGTGTGTCTGACAGCCCTTCTCCTTATAGCCAGCACTCAGCTTTATGGTTTTTTTTGGGGGGGGAGGGAGTCCCCTTGGCCAACAGGGATTCCATTTTAGTTAGTGGGGTGAGGGATTAAGATTTTGTTTTAGATCATATGTGGGCAAGACCAAAATTTCTGTTATAGCTGCTACTACTTTTAATCCCATTTGGTAAGAAATAAGCTAAATTCAGTGCATTTAGTTTTTTAAGAACTAAAATAATACAAGTAAACCTATAAAGACTATGTTAAAATATGAGTGTTCCCATTTTTGACAATAATATAGACAATATTGAGAGTGTTATCTTCCAATTTATTTACGAGCAGGAATATATATTATTATGTTTATGTCGCCGGTTATAATGATGCATGCAACGAAATAGTCATGAAATGGAACTAAAGCTTGGATTGAAATATCATTGCAATACAATTTTATTCATTATTCAATAACTTTCGAAAAAGATCATGTGTGAAATATGTGATTGACTAGGAACTCTGAAAATCAGAGTGAATATGAAATAATCCTCATCCACAGAGAAGTTACAACCCAGTGTGAAAGGGGAAGGGTAGAAAAGGATGTCGGGAAACCTGTGAGAAGGCAGAAAAGCATGTAGGTGACCAGCAAAGTGCAGTAAGCGGTTTCTTCAGACTGAATACATTGGGGAACCCTGATGGCCCCAGCCCTCGTCAAACTGAGTCTATAGTAATTGCAGTGAGGATGGAAGGCTGGGTGAGGAGAGTACCACAAACAGGGACAGAAAATGCAGAAACGGGATTGAATTGTGTTACCTGAAAGTAGCTTCAAACAATAAACATGATACACATTTAGAGAACATAGTAATTTTATCCTTTTCCCATCTTTATATCCAAAGGACCCTTTTGGTGACATATATTTTGAAGGTCGTTAGCGCTTTTCTATAGTTTTAAAACAAAACAAAACATGAAGGATGTTGTTTTCATCTATGATTTGCGTAAGACTTGTTTTATGTGGACCATTAAACACTTCCATTCTCTATTAGTTGTGTTTTAGCATTGAAAACATTAAAATAAATGGTATTTTAAGATGGAGTCTATTAGTTTTATTCTCTGCATTAATTATGTTTGCCAGTTCCTGGTTGCTTTTTTTTTTTTTAATTTTAGCTTAATGTGAGGGTATAAATGATTAGGTTATGTCTGTGTTTGTTAGGTAAGGTCTGTTGTCCTGGTGTCCCTCCCCCAGGAGGTGTTCCATATACCCTTACGTTGTGTCCAGTAGGTGAGACCACACTAGTCTCTCCTCCCTGCTTCCCCTCTCCCCCAACTTGAATTGGATTGGGTTTTTCTTCTGTGTGGGCATGTAATAGCTCATCTACTGGCTTCATATTAGTATTCAGTACGTTGAATACCTGCTTGTCCATTCTTGTGATACTTTACTAAAGAGAATGTTCTCCAACTCTCTCCAGTTTAATACAAAAGACGGCAAGTCTCCAGCTTTTGTGTGGCAAATATTAGCCCATGATGTACATACACCACAGTCTGTTAATCCATTCATGGGTTGATGGGCACTTGGATTATTTCCCCACATCTTGGCATCCAAGCTGTTTCTGTTTCTCCAATCTTCCTAAATACTCTATAGAAAATTTTACTTTATGCAGTTCTCACATTTTAAATAGTAGCACCCTAACTTGAAAACTTCCTACAGATGCAAACTCTTAGATCCAACCCCAGACCGACCTAATGAAAACTTTTGGGATAGGTAACAGCAAGACGTGTTTTCACCCTCCCTCCAGTTGTGATGGTACATGCTAAGGGGCGAGACGCACTGACTTATAACATTACCTGCGGGGGGAGGCGCTAACAGTTAGCTAAGTGTAGGGAGCTCCTTGCTTTCTTCACTTCTTTATGAGCATTTTGCATTTCCATATGTTTATATGTGAACTTATTCATTCATGCATGGACAATAAAATCATCCAACTACATACTCAGTAATAGTAAAAATCTAAAAACAATATTTAAATTACCTTTTGAGTACTTCCCATGTTTTGAGGGGACTGAGCCTCTTCATATGAAAATGTAATAGTCCCAAAAAGTTAAAGAAAACTAACACCCCTCAAGGAAATTTAAAATTATAAATTAAGGAAATAACATCTAGAAATTAAAAAAATAATAGCATACAAATTAGTCACAAATCATGATAAGGAAACAAAAAAATAGTCATGAGTTCTCAAATGATCTTTTAAGATAACTGGAATGATAAATAGTCATGAGTTCCCAAAAGATCTTTTAAGATAACTCCACAGCAGTCTATCCAAGACACAAAAGGGATAATAGTACCATCTGCATTTTGCCTCCAAAGCTGGCAGGAGACCCCAGCGGCATTGCTCTCCATAACTAGACGGGATTCTGTTATCAGGACATCACAGGAAGGTCCATGTGTCCGGTGTCTTTAAGAAATTAGGGAGTTCTAACAGGAAAACTATTTTTTTAAGCTGAAAATTTACATACCAGTAAATGATATTAACTTTTTTAAGCAGAGATCATTTATTAAATTCCTATGCACTTATACGTTCCATTAAGCAGAGAGTCCTGAGTGAAGATAAAGGGAAAGACCTTGGAGTTTTTAAACATCGACTGTTGAACTGCACTAAATTTCTGTGCTGTTGTGGATATGAATGGGATCGTTTATCCCTTACCCTAAATACTACTGAACTGTGGTAAGGCTATTTTGTCTAGTCATTGATCTCTGGGAAAACAAACAAACAAGCAAAACAAAACAAAATATCCTAGTGAAAAGGATAGTGGTACCTGGGATTTGGAATCCCAGGATTTGGAATAATTTTAGACACCCCCAAAGGTCTTGATTGATTGATGTGAAATAAGAAAAAATAATTTATTACATGGTGTTCAGAAAAATTTCAAATCATTTTTTCCTCTGCTCTTCTGCAACAGCAGCAATCATCAACACAGAAAACTTCTGTGGCCAAATATCCGTGGGGGACAGTTTTGCTCACCACCAAGTAACCAGTCAGTTCTATAGAAGATACCAACTGGGTGTTCTCAAGTTTAATTCTGACATGACCTACCTGGAGAACTGTCAGATCCCCTATTGTGAAGGTTCAGTCCCCAAAATGGCCCTTTCCCCTTCTTCAAACACCAGTTCCAAGTCTGGGCCTCTCGAATGTCTGGCCTGTCAGCCTCAAAATGGGGTTCCCACAGGTCCCTTTTGGGGGTTTATTAATTTGTTGAACCAGCTCATAGAACTTAGAGAAACAGTTATGTTGACCAGTTTATTACAAAGGATAGTATTAATATAAGGATACAGAAAAGGAGATGCATAGGGTGAGGAATATGGGAAGATGTGTGGAGATTCCATGCCCTCCCTGTGTGCACGACCCTCCAGAAACCTCTACATGTTCAACTATCCAGAAGCCATGAACCCAGTCCTCTTGGATTTTTATAAACAACTGTGTGACCTCCAGGAATTAGGGTCTCAATTCCCATAGTCAAAAAAGCAGAGGAAATCAGAGTCCTGCCTTGGAGAAGGTGAAGGGAAGAAAGAAAGAAAGCAAGAAAATATCAGAGAGATTCTATTTGTTTTGAAACCGACTCCTGAGACCCAAAGTACCTAACATAAGAAAATACTGTAGCAAGGGTTCTGGGAGTTTTAAGCCAGAAACCACTGACAAAGCCCTATGTGTGTATATGTATGTGTATGTGTGTGTGTGTGTGTGTGTGTGTGTGATGTGTACCATAACACCACATATAGCCTATTGAATCAATGGAACTAGGTCGTGGGAAGGAAAAAGTAGTATAATCAGTTTGGTTTTGAGTAGATTCATTTTGAGGTGAGTATAAAATCTCAGTGGAGAGAATTAAGCGGCAACTGAAAATATACTTCTAGTTCACTGAGAGCAGTTGGGACTGAAAACATCTATTTGAAATCATTGTCAAGTTGCATATAAATAACATTTACTTATTGGTGGTATTACTTAGCAGGGACTTGTAAAAAAGAAAAATATGACGACGTACCCAAGAGCCCAGTGGAACAGGTGATTGAACTTGATAGAGTGAAAAAAATAAAAAAGAAAGAAGCAGGAATGAAAGATTAGAACGGGATGTCATGAAAGTTGGGGGAGGATTAATTTAGTGCCTTAAAGAGAGCCTTGACTTTTGTGATCATTAGATTTGATGATTTTTGTTATAGCAATTTAAACCAAGCACTAGGGATGAAAGATTTGTTGTCATGAATTGAGGAGTAAACGGGAAATTAAAAGCTAAAGCAATGAGGGCAGGTTATTTGAATGGTGAAGGGAAATAACAAATAAGAGTAATAGGCAGGGGAGTTGGGCAGGGCATTTTTTTTAAGATGTAGAGTGAGTAGACAGCATTTTAGCGTATATTAACAGTTTGGGGGCCTGTCTTTGGAAAACAGTAAGATTTTTCCTTCCTGTGAACACCAGGGGTGAAGATCAGGGTGGGTCGAAAGAAAGGAGCTCTTGGAAGAGGAAAAGGGTGAAAATTTGGTAAATTAAAGCATGAAGATGTTAAGTGTTTTTCTTATGTCAGTACAATAATAATTTCCAAATTCATTTTTAATGCTCATATACAATTAATTTACAGGACCATTAATTTAAAACATTGAAATGTAATATAAATGTACTTTTAGCATAATGATAATTTTGAAATACCCCAGAAGCTGAGAGTGAGAATATTAATAGTGACCAGAGATATTACTTTGAGTTTAAATTTTATACAAAACCTGGAAGCTTAAACACAGTCTGAAGGAAAAAAAAAAAAAATCTTTGAGCCAAGCAAAGCTAAATTTGATTTAGACCATAATAGTTGGAAATCCAATTTTGGATAAATCCCTAATGCAAAGCACTCACCATAATTTAGTTATGCTTGTACCATCTCTCCCGCCCTTACTCTGTCATTTTTTTTCGTACTTTACTCTACCTTTACCTAAAAATACTATTTTACTATTTTAATATATATTTATGAATTTACTGATAAATTATTTTAAAAACCCACATGTAGTATTCCATAAATACCAAAACATTCTCTCAATAAATGAAGTTTCAGAAAGAAAATAGAGGGTTTTATTCATGAAAACTTGAAAACTCTATGTTATTTTAATAACAGATGTACCATGTTTATACATTTTTATTTATGTATATACACAAAGATAAAACTTTTCATGTGTATTTTTTTCACACACACATAGAAATCCATATAAAAATAGATGTAGATTTATAATAGCATTTAATACATATTTTTAAGTTCCATGATTTTAATCACAGATATGCCACATTTATGCATTCTTAGTTATGCAAATACACAAAGATAAAACTTTTCATGGGTATCCTTTTCACACACATTCAGAAATCAAAATAAAGTAGATATAGATTTCATGTTTATTAATGCAGGTATAGATAATCACCTCACGTCATGTTTGGCACTTGCCTTCGTCTGTTTGGGCTGCTGTTAGAAAATACCATGAACTGGGTTGTAAACAACATCAATTTACTCCTCACAGTTCTGGAGCCTGAGAAGTCCAAGGCCACTATGCTGTCAGATTCAGTGTCTGGGAAAGGTTCATTTCTTAATTCATAGATGGCCAGCAATCTTCTGCCTGTGTCTTCAAGGTGAAAAGGTCACATGAACTCCCTCATGCTTTTTATATTATTTTTTCAATTTTATACATTTATCATATAAAAGGAAAAAGGAAAGTTACGAAAAGTGAATATAAACATAAAAGTCTGTGTGTGCTCAGACTGACCCATTTCTGTGAGCACACACAGACGTTGTTACAAAGTCACTAATTTGCCCTGTTTTTCTCCTGGAAGGACTGGTTATTGTCTCCTGCCTTGGCGGTGACTGACAGTTTGGGGTTATACAATAGATACAAAACGCAGGAATTAAATTGCAGCTAGGAACTGTTCCCTAGTGGGAACATACATAGCAAAAAGTTCCTAGTGACCTGTAATTGATCTTGAGCTCACCACCTCATGGTTCTTTCACAAGGACAGAAATCTTATCCATTAGAGCAAAGGCTTCAGGACCTTATCATCCCCAAAAGCTCTACCTCCCACTGCACAGGACTTTTGGGGGGACATAAACATTCAGTCCATTGCAGTAGTCATTAGTTTTTTTGGCCCAAATGTTCTATCTTCTAGTTCTACTCTTTTCCAGGCTTATGGTATGATTAAACTTCTGGCTTCCTTCGGTTTGGGTGAAGCAGCACCTCTGTTTTTGGCTAGTGAATTTGATGGCAAGTAAGATGTATCCCTTTGCAAGAAGAATAATTAAATACTGGTAGACTTTCCAGGATCACTTAGTTTTCTAGTGTGGATGCTGGCAAAGCTCCATCCGCCAAGTCCAGAGTGAGAACAATGATCAGATGAATGTAGCCCTGGTGGGACTGTGATGTATTTATCTCAAAAGCGAGAATAAGCTTTTGCTACTTTACACCTCTTAGATTTGAAGATTAATTGTTCCAACTGAATACTTTAGTCTACCATGACCAATTCACTTATCAATCCTTTGAAAAGTTAACTGACCAAATAATAGTGCTGCCACGTGATGTGGTATCTGATTAGAATTTTCCTCACTTCGTCTTTACTGTGTGAGTTAATGAGAATGAAAACTGAGACATTCTCCCCTCTTCATGATGGTGTGTTTCATCAGAATGTGGCTCTTTTGTTTTATATTATATATAATTACTAAGTTTTTAGTGAAATTGAACTTATAGCAAAACTTTTTAGCAAGATAATTTCAGTAAATTTAGAAAGTCTAGTTCTATTATTTTGGGGGGGGAAATCATCAATTCTCCTTGCTCTAATTGACTCTTCATGGGTTAAAAAAACTGAGCTCTTTTGAGTAAGTGTTTATTTTTCTCAAGTCCATTCCTGTTTAAAGACCTACAACTTTATATTATTTATGGCCTGAACATACACAGTTAGCCAAGAAAATGTCTCAGGCAAAATTCTCAGAATGGGATTGGAAGTGTACTAAAAAGGTCTGAAGTCAAACTTCCTTGAGTCAGAATCCAAATCCATTATTCACCTACTCTGTGATCTTGGGAAATAACTTAATTTTATTAACATACAATCCTGCTGGTTAGGAAATAAAAATAAGAACAGTAACTATTTCAATGTATTATTCTCAGAATTAAATTTTAGAATGCATGTAGAGTACTTAGTATAATGCCACAGTCTAGTTATATATAATATATACTGTATGTAGCATATATATAACATATATCAGAACTCGCATACAAATATAAAATGAACAAGTGTTAAACATCTAATTCAACTCACTAGTGAAAAAATCTAAAAGATGTTAATACTAGTTAATAGAGCATTTGTAGATTTGCATATTCACAGGCAGTTTAATAAAGGCATTTGAGAATCATACTGTGGGATTAGATGCAAATCTGGTTGCTATCATACAAGGCAACAAATCACAACCTTTGAGGTTATTTTTTCCTGCCAAATAGAAATGATTTGCATCTTATCAAGCAAACATTTATAATCAAACTAAGTCTTAACAGAAGGAAATATCTTAGCTCACTCTAGCAGTCTGCGGTCCATGGGTGTCTAGCGTTCATGCTGCTCTCATCGTAACATTTCAAATCGTGACACTCCAACTTCCAGTTGACTGTATCTTTATGAGCCTATGAGCTTGTAGAGACTTCCTTCAAGCAAAGCAGAGCAGATACTCTGGGGAATTAACAGGCTTCCCTTCCTGATCATCCCCCCAACCCGGGATGCAGCTCACAACAATAATCGATGGGAGTTGGGATGTAAATACCTTAGCTTCCTCAGCCCATCAGGCGAGGTGATTCTAAAGTGCGTGTCTTTTTATATGGTTGGCCAGAGTTTCTCAGTTTCTCGGGGGAGTAACTTCTAATCACCCAGTTTGATAGTTGACCTAATAAAGCAAACTTCAACTTTGTTTCCGTCTATCAACTTGGTCAAGTGTAGGTATTGTTTTGTTTTGCTTTTTCACATCTCCCCAAACGCTGCTCCCACTGAAAGTCTTCCCTTGGGCTCTGTTTCTGGAGCACCCCAACTAAAGCTTTCAAATATGGGAAAGATTCTAAAGTCCTAGTATATTTTCCATTAACTAGTCATGTCTGTAAGGTAGTTGGCTAAATATATGCCTGGGTTAAGCCTGCCATTTCACGATCATTGTTAGTGTTGTCTCAACTCACTCTCAAAAGAACAGGTATAGGGAAGTGTTCTTTGTCCATCTCCCACCTGTAGGGGACTGAGCACCAGGCTTGTAAGAGCGGTCACTGGTTCTTGAGGGAGGCACTGGGAATAGGACAATCCCCAGCCGGCATAGAGATGTTTTGCAGCCTGGAGACAAGCCCTCAAGCAACTGAGTGGTTTAATGACATAAGATGGGTCACTCGTTAGCCAGGAGGTGTTGGATCTTGAATATATGTGGTGCAACAGGGTGGAAGTCGAGCCCCTGGGGAAAGAGCATGTTAGCAACCATTAATCTAGTGATCCTAGTATGTGGGCCCCACACCTGTTGTGTAATGTTTCAGCAAAAGGCCACAGCAGAGGTTACTTAGGCTTCCCTGCACCTATGGGAAGTCCACCTCTTGCAAGCATTGTACTTCTAATCCGTGTCCTGGCTGTTTCCTGTGTGCTTTGACCAGGTGCCATCATGGCACCAACAAAAGTAAGGGGGTCTCACAGCAGCACCAACACCCACCCACCCAATGAACGAGGTCATATCTCCCATAAGACACCTTTGTAAAACATAGCATTTATGATATGTGATACTTGTTTTTGTCTTCCTGTTTGATTGTAATCCCTGTAAGAGTCATGTCTATTTTATTCCTCATTATATGAAACTTACTATAGTACTTCATATATAATAGGTCATTGAAAAATACTACTTGAATGTTGATCAGAAAATAATGGAGAAGAAGTAGAAGCAAGCATTAAAGAGGGGCTTTCAACTTGTCACAGGGCTGAGGACAACCATAGGCAACGTCCTATCACATACATTTCTTAGCAAAATAAAAAGTGGAAATATAGTAATTTTATATATTTTAATATGTCAATGCTCATAACTCCCATTAAAACAGTTAAGAAACAATGTAGGATGAGTACGGTGGCTTACACCTGTAATCCCAGCACTCTGGGAAGTTGAGATGAATAGATTGCTTGAGCTTAGAAGTTTGAGACCAGTCTGAGAAAGAGAGAGATGTCGTCTCTACTAAAAATAGGAAAACTAGCCTGCGCTTTGTGGTGGGCACCTGTAGTCCAGGTATAGGAGGATGAGGCAAGAGAATCACTTGAGCCCAGGAGTTTGAGGTTTCTGTGAGCTACAATGCCACGGCACTTTACCCAGAGGCCACAGAATGAAACTCTGTTCGAAAAAAGAAAAGAAAACAAAAGAAACAATATAATTCTGTGCTCAGTTTTACATTCCATCCTCTACTTTCATTTTTAGGTATAATTATATTAATTATAACAAAGTATTTTTTTTATATATATATATATTTTAAATTAAAACAGGAGCCATAAGCTCAAGACCTATATGACGTCAATTTATCTGACAATCAGCCTTCTTAAAAATTTGTTCAAATAGGGAATAAAGAGGAATAGAGACTGAACACTCTGAAAATACATAGATTATGCAACTGAAATACTACATCCTCTATACGAAAGTCCTAGGAATTTAAGGTTACCATTCCACAATATTATATTAACAGATATTTTGTTTATTACAACTTAAGACAAAAAGTCTGTTTTACATTTTTCTGATTATTATTAGTTTAAACAAATTCTCTGTTTTATATTGTTGTGACAGCTCCACAATGAAGGAGATAACAAAATTTTAATAAGATTAAAATTTATAATATGCATTAGATATTTTAATGCAATATTGTTAATAAATGTAGACACTTTGTGGTATCAAAGATTGATGTCCTTATAATATTATAAGACCTTGAGTAGGAAAAGATTCAAATGGATATTTTTAAGTATGAAACCTATGAAAATTATCAAAATAAAAAACTACTTCACAGTAAAATCAATCACCTCTCTTAATGCAGTTCAGCAAGGTCATTTCTCGCAGGCGTTAATGTAACAGAAAAGCATCTAGCTCACAAAACTCCTGGCAGATCTAAAGATATTTGAGTTTTATAGCTGTCCTTGCTCACTCTTCTTGGGGCGAGGGATGGGAAGGAAGACGGCTGCAGGTGAGCATTGATTAAATGAATGATAAGTTCTTTGATGGATCGATTTTTTTTCATGTTTTTAATTTAGAAGGTAAAACTTTCTATCACAGTTTAAGCTAAAAATTATGGCTGAGATAATAGAGGTCTGATTCCAGTGCAAGTTAAAGAGGAAAAAGTTGCTGCTCAAATGTCAAGACATCTTGTGGTCCAGGATGATTAAAACTAAACTGTTTGCTATATGAATCCCAAGGTGCAGCTATATCTCAGCTTTGGTGACATTTAGCCAGTGACTTTTCATAGCTTGTTAATAATGTATAGCTGTCCCTATATAAATTTGCAGTGACAGAAGTGGCCATTTGGAGTGGAGCAGTTAATGAGATTTATTCTTGACAGAAAATGAAGATTTGAAAAGTATTTCTAAAATATCAAGATTGATGTCAAAAGAAATCATGTATTCAACAGACAATAGCATCATAACAATTTTTCAGGTATTTTAACTGAAATCACAGTTGTATCACAGTTGCCAAGGGATGTTTGTTGTATTTGTAATCAATATTCTGTGTGGCCCAACCCCAGACCCTTCTGCACCTTGCTTCTACTCACCCTGCATAAATCAGAAAGCTTCCTCAGGGGGCATTTTTTTCACCTTTTGCTTGCTTAGTTCCATTATAATTCATGTAAGGTTTCCATGATAAGACTAACCATGTATTTCTGTAATTACTTGTTTGATACCCATCTTTCCAATTAGATGCCACAAGTATGTTTCTCAGTAAATTTTTGGCTTTCCCTGAATCCTTAAATGATTATTGAATGATTGAATCAACATTAGCATCCATAGATATGCATAGTCTTTGCAAAAGTGAGAGCTATCAGTAACTTCTTATACAATGAATTAAAGTTTCAGACAAGATAACACAGTGGGCTCGGCGCCTATAGCTCAACCGGCTAAGGCGCCAGCCACATACACCTAAGGTGGCGGGTTCGAATTCCCAGCCCAGACCCGCCAAAGAACAATGATGGCTGCAACCAAAAAATAGCTGGGTGTTGTGGCGGGCGCCTGTGGTCCCAGCTACTTGGGAGGCTGAGGCAGGAGACTCGCTTGAGCCCAGGAGTTGGAGGTTGCTGTGAACTGTAATGCCACGGCACTCTGCCCAGGGGGACAGCTTGAGGCTCTGTCTCAAAAAAAAAAAAGAAGATAACACAGTGAATAATTTGATTATTCAATACCAATATCCCTTTATTATTTTACTCAAGTAGAAACAGAAAATTGTTGTTTTTAATCATGTCTATTTTTACAATTTCAACTTAAAACTTGACACACATATAAATATAATAATACATAAACCATGATATGTCCTAAAATAGATATGAAGACATTGAATGTAGGGAAATGGATATAAGAAAGAAAATGACTTAACAAGTTAGGCATTCATCTTTATTTAATATCTATGCAAATATAACTAATCCCCAGTTTTTGCTGATTTGAAGAACGTCATCCACTTTTTGTGATTATAATGCAATTTACTTGAATAATACATATTTATTGTAAAAATATTCATAAATTAAGAGAAGCACAAAGAACATAAAACAATGTAAACAGCTGAGATTGATGAAATTGCCATGTGTGTAAGTCAAGTATGTTTGAAGATTAATAATTTCTTGTGAACCCACCTAAATACATTCCCAACAACTAAGATAGCTGGTGTTAAATTTTGTTGTGGTTCGTGAGCATGAGCTTAAAGGCACATGGATTAGTTTCCTGGCTGTCATAGCTAAGTGTCACCATCTGGTGGCTTAGACAACAGCAATTGGATGTCTCACAGTTTTGCACTACTCTGAAATGATGTGTCCTTAAGGTTGTTTCCCTTTAAACTGTGAGGGTAAATTCCCTTCCTCTCTTAAAGTTTCTGGCAGCCTCAGGCATTTCTTAGTAAATGGTGTTCTCCCCGTGTGCGCGTCTCTTTCTCCCGTTTCAATAGGGACACTCGTCATAGTGGATTATAGTTCACACTAATGACCTCATCTTTCTACATCAGCAAAGATCCTGTTTTCAGATATGGTTACAATTCTGGGGTACTGAGAATTGGGAGTTTGGATATCTCTTTTGAGGATGTAATTCAACTTATAACAATATGCAATATGAAAGTATAGGTATAAGTATAGTATAAGTAAAATACACGAATACACACATATACATCCATGGTTCTGATGTGGACTCTAAATAATCCTTGCAAATAAGAGCGTTGATTGCTGTGTACTATGCCACGTTTGGCTTATCTGTTCTCTTTGCTAGGTAAGAGGTGGTTCTCAGTTACTTATTATCATAAACAATACTTTCACAAATATTGTACTAGTTTACTATTGATGCATAACAAATTGCCACTATTTGGAAGTTTAAAACAACAGAAATGTATTATCTCACAGTTTTCCTAGATTAGAAGTTCAGGCACTGGGTTTCGTGTCCACAACTGATATCAGGATGTTTGCTAGGATTACAGTTCCTATCTGGGGTTTGGGGTCCTCATCCAAGCTCGTTGATTGGTAGGAGAACTCACTTTCTTCTGGTTGTAGGCCTGCGGTTCCTATTTTTTCGGTCATGCAGAAAATACTTTCAGTTGCTAGGTGCCAGCCCCAGGTCTCGGCCACACGGCCCTCACACTCACAACACAGGTAATTATTTCTTCCAGGCTAGCCAGTACGCTTTTCTCTGGCTCTGCTATGACATGTCACAAACAAACAATCAAAAAACTCTGTGCTTTTAAAGCACTCACCTGATTAGGTTGGGCCCATCTCCAACTAATCTCCCTGTTGTCACATAATATAACATAATCCCCAAATGATATTTCATCATATTCACAGGCTTTACCTACACCCAAAGGTGGGAATTATACATGGTTGTGGGTTAGGTCACCTGAGAATTCTGCTTACTAAAAATAGTCTCATTAGCTTTAGCCTTGTCTTTTTGAAGACAACTTGTCTAGAATAAACTCTGAGCAGATAAATTGCTCATTCAAAGTAAATACAAATTTTTGTAAGATTTAAAACATATTGCTAAAGTCTAATTTTCACTCCCACAAGAACATTTGGAGACCCGTGTGTTAGCGCATCCCAAGTAACAAAAATTTATCTCAACATTAAGCAGCAACAGCATTAGCGATATGATAAAAAATGGCGTTTCATTTTATATAAATATAGATTATTAAAATATAAGTTAGGCTAAACCTTGTAATAGGTTTATTGTTCACCAATATGTGTGTGTTATATTCACATTCATCTTGTTCTATTTCCCATTATTTTCGGTGATACATAAAAGCTCTGAGAACGTAAACCATGTGGAAACTTTCTCTGTTATGTAAATTGCACATATTTTCACGAGTTTGTCATTTGCTCTGTGGTTTTCATTTTTTTTTATTTATTTACTTTATTTTCTCCCCCCCCCATTCTCTCTCTCATTATTTCCATGAATCCACTCTGATGGCTGATTTTTAGGTGTCTTGAGAAAAACAAAAAACATTTAAATGGCACATAAATTTATATGGAGACATTCTCAATAGGAATAATTCAAGTAATATATAATTATGGACTTCAAAATATCTTCACCATCCTTCTCCTGTAAACTATCCAGTTCTCCAGGTTAACACGTGTCTTAACAGTGGTAAGCATTCTATCCTTTCTGTAAGCATTCATCTATCTATTATCATATAAACACTGGCATTTTTTTCTTTAAAGTTACTAAGACATTGAACGCATTCTTTTTTTCAGCTAATGACTTTTTTAGTTTTCTATATCTTGGCAAATCTGATTATGTAGACAAATTTATTCTTTTAGAAGAACTACATAATATTTCCTAATATATATGAATCATAACTATTATCTGATGAGAAGCTTCTATCCATTCTTATTCACACAATGCTACCGTACACTTTATGTTTTATTGTCATTTTTTAGCATATCGCTGTGGTCTTTTTGTTTGTGACTTCTTTAATAATTTTGAAGCTGTGTTTATAATTTCTTTGGGTGAGTAAATATGCTCACCCCAATTTTTTTTTTTTTTTTTTTGCGGCTTTGGCCGGAGCTGGGTTTGAACCGACTACCTCCAGTATATGGGGCTGGCACCCTACTTCTTGAGCCACAGGTGCCACCCCTAAATGTTTTTATTATCGGGTTTATGTGTAGATGTGAAAAACACTTTTCTTCTGTGTTCTCAGGCAGTTTCTACAACATAACCTTGAAACTTGTATGAAACATGGTGATATAGCTAAGGCGTAGTGACTTTGCAAGCGCTAAATGTTTTTACTATCTTCCAGGACAATTTGTACTCTCCAATTTTTTACTTTTTCTTGAGACAATTTTGAAGATTTTATCTTTGTGAGAAAATACTCATTTTTGTTTATTACAAACATGTTAGCATGCTGGCATAAGACTGTATATTGTTTTCTTAAGTCTCTTTCATTTAATCTATATTTTTGAAAGTTTAACTTTAATGTACTTTAGGTTACCTATTTATTTGTGGGGTTTCTCTGTTTTTAATCATACTGGCCAAAAGTTTCTTATTCATTAATGATGAGACAAACATAACAACTAAAAACCTTGGTTTTGTTAAATATTTTAAAATTACTGTTTCATGTATGTATATCTCTTGTGTTACTGTCTTTATTAATCTAATTCCAATTCATACTTATTTTATTATTCATTTTCTAGCTACTTATGTTGAAAGCTTACTTAATCTAATTTTACTTTAATATTTTCAGACATATGCTTTTTAAAGACTCTAGATTTCGTCTTAGCGTATTTGACCTATTAATTTCTTAGCAGTGTTTTGTAAAGTTCCCAATGACATGATTTCTGTCATCTGTTCGGAAAACATTTAATATTTTATTACATTTTGATTAAAAATTTTGTTCTAGATGATTCCCAATACTTTGAAATTATTAAAAATTTCTTTGAGACTTAAAACATACATTGTATCTAGAAATAGTCCATGGGAACTTTAACAGAATAAATTCAGTGTTTCCGTGGTCCACAGTCCTAGACGTATATTTATTTAATCAAGTTTCTCCATCATGTATTATAAACATGTTAAAACTTCTAATTTTTCACATATTCCTCCATCATATTCTGATAGGACAGTATTCAAAATTTTCTCTTGGACAATAGTTGTGGTATCTTTTGGATAGTTTAGGATAAATCAGTGACAGGAAAATAGAAAACAAAGCAAATATAGTCAGTTCTCAAGTTATAAACATCTGACTTAGGTATGACTCGTATTTACCTGTGGAGGCTATTACAGGTTATAGATAAATGTGCCCCTTCCAATTTATATACAAATTCAGGTGCAGAGCAAACCTAGCCTGGAGACTCCCTGTAATGGGAAGCAATTACAGTAATTCCTCATTATTCAGAACCCCTGGGCATGGATAGATTCCAGATAAATGTAGTTTGCGGTTGCTTGACAGTCACCATTAAAAATAGGCCCAATTCTATACCCAATACTGTACCACACCATACCTTAAACTCTGTAAAGAATTGATATCAGTATTAGAATATACTAATTAATAACAAATTAAGACAAAGAAAAACTTCACTAACCGTGACACACTTTTATTGTATCATAAAACAGTCTCATAAATGCAATGGACAATTTTAGTTAAGTGGCAGTCAACATACCCTTTTCAACTCCAGTATTGTATTTTTTTAACTTGAAGTAACACACATGAACACTTAAAAATGTTAGAACACGTGGGAGCCATGGAAGTGAGACTGGAAGTGTTGGTTTACTGAGAGCACAGCCCATGCAGTTTAAACTCAGAATTATTTTTTCTGGTGAGGTCTCCTGCTGGTTGCTTGAAAGTTGTTTGAGTACCAGATAATGGGGAGTTTACTGTATTACTTCTATAAAATAGAAAGACATTATATAAACATATAAAATCCTAATATAATATGTGAAACATTAAGGTTACAATAAGGATTCAACCAATATAGTTACAAGTAATATTATAAAATAAAGTGGCAAATGGGGAATGTTTTGCATGTGTGTGTGCTAGGTGGAGAAGCTTTATGATGGTGAAAATCTTTTCTGTAAATTATAATTATAACATAATCTCAAATTCATAGAAATATTGTAAGAGTAAAAAATGTTGAGGCATTAATTCTTAACTGTTAGTCACAGTTGCCAATCACCTTCTCTCTTTCCCTGTACAGACAATGGCACATAATGTATGTATGCACAAAATACACACAAATACATATACATTTTTCTAGAACCATGAAAGAAAATAAATACTAAATACATCAGCATTTCCTAAGAACAATAATATTAAATTATATAATCTCAGTAAATTATTAAAATTAGGTATTCAACTCCATATATAATTCACAGGCTTTATTCAAATTTCATCATTTATCTGAATAAAATTCTTTTTAGCTATTCATTCATTCCCACCTTGACCCATAGAATCCATTTCTGAATTACATTTAATACTTATATCTTTTTAACAGTGTATCAGCTTTTCTTTTGCTTCTCACCATTTTTTGATGCGTATTAGCCACTTGTGTTGTAGAACCTCCCTCAGTTTTACTCTACCTGGCGGGTCCACATGATTCGACTCAGATTGTGCACGCTAAGAAGGAATATTGTGTTAACTGATTATCAACCAGCTTTCTGGTGCTTTAAACACTGTGCCTTCACCTTATAGATTATAGTGGTTTGAGAACATGTCCCCAGATTATCTGATATTGCTTCTACCAAGACATGAAGTCCGTGGCACTCCCTAAAACCCAGACAGCATTTTATAACTGCCTCAGTCAACGTAACAGAGCAAAAGAGACGCTTCCATGGCTGGAAAATGCCGTGTAGCTTCTGCCAGTTTCTCCTGATACTCTGGGAGTTTATGGCTGTCTCAAGACTATCTTGAGACCAAGATGAACAGAAACAAGCATGAGACTGGGAGAGGGCAAGGGGCCCAACTGCTTCAGCCCCTGTGTTCGGTGTCCTGAGCCCAGATACTAGACAAGTGAGACAGTGCTCGCTCCAGCCATTATCCGGCTATGGTGTAGGAGAGACCATACCACCCTGCTGGGCTCAGTAAACACCAGGTTTGTAAATGACTGATTAATTATCCATTTAAGTGTAACTGGCTCTACAATAGTTATGATCAACCTTTAATATTTGGGTGATTGGCATGATTTTGCCAATTATTAGTAACCAAATATCAAGGAATGAGATATTTTTCTATGGAAATATTTTCCTTAATACCATTTATATACTCATGCATGCACTCATGTGTCCCATAAACTCTCTGACCACTTACTCTAGGTTAAATAAATAAAAAATGTTTCTTCTCTGTGAGAAATAAGTAGGAATATTTTACCTATAAGGAATAACAAATGCCATTTAATGAACAACTTCCAGTAAAGAAAAAATACTATTGGAAAAATAATAATAGTTAGGTTTTTAGATTTAACTGAATTTTAAGATAATTTTTTCTGAATTTTCATGTAATTTATCATGTGATTTTCTGATTATTAAATCAATATTTGTTCATTTCAGACTATTTTTAAAAGATTGGACAAATGGGTGGCACCTGTATCTCAGTGTGTAGTGTACCGCCACATACAGCCAGGTCGGCGGGTTTGAATCCAGCCCGGGCCAGCTAAACAACAATAATAACTGCAACAACAACAAAAACATAGCTGGGCACTGTGGTGGGAGCCTGTAATCCCAGCTACTTGGGAGGCTGAAGCAAGAGAATCGCTTAAGCCTAAGAGTTTGAGTTTGTTGTAAGCTGTGACTCCATGGCATTCTACCGAAGCTGACCTAATGAGACTCTGTCCCACTAGAGTCAGAAAACAAAAAAACAAAAAACAAAAAAACGATTGCACAAATAAAAAATTTTAGCCATAATTTTGGCTCAGAGTCATAGTGCAATATAAGTATCCTTTCCTTTGTAATGAATTTCTATGTACTGAATATATAGAGTATGTTTATTTTATAACTTATGAACTTGTAGAGTATTCATAATAAACAATGATAATCTTAACTTGTAAACTTTAAATTTACTTCTAAAAATTCAGTATAGCTTAGTAAATAAACATGTTTATTCAAAAACTTTCTGATAGGAGAATTACAATCTTGGGGGGCATTCCTTAGTATTCTTAGTATTACTGTGGACCATACTCATTTGAGGTCTAGGTATACATTCCGTCAGGATGTACATTACTAAAATTTGGTAAATAAAGGCACACATGATATGATGAAGTGTATTCAAGTGATATAATTAATATATTTCACATTAAATATTTTTAGATGTATAACCACTTCAATACTAGATTATGTAAATATTACATAATCATAAATTATTGCATAATTACATAACTCTACTGCTTAAAGTAGACTACTGCCCACAGTTACACTGTAAATAGTTTCTAAGAGTTGGAAGATTAGGAAAAATCAGTATTATATTTCATATCATTATTAGCAATGTCTTTGTTGTCTCATTCTTTCTTTGCCTTTATTGATATCCCTCACAAGGCTCTGTAATAATTTTCCCAAAGAAGTATTAGTAGTTCAACAGCCCATCATATGTAATTAGCTTTATTGTGCCTAGGGGGAATAAGGCAGCTCATCATTTATGCAGATGTTTTCTTATAAACATCTCAAGCTTTATAAACATCTGGAAGTAGGAACATTTATACAGTATATTTCCAAAAAGAAGGCAAATATCTCTTGAAATAACTACAATGTAAGTCAGAATCATATGTTTAGAGAAATGAAATCTTTAGACCAAAATATCCAGGATCTTTTTCTCTTTCTCCCTACCAAAGCCAATTGTGTACATTTATTATTCTATATTGACAGCCAATCCACAAGTCAAAATAGATTTTAGGGAAACATTCTAATAAGTTCATCTTTGCATTTATTTTTCATTTATTGTATTTATGATTTAAATTCATCGTAATAACCCAACTTTGATTCTTATAGAATTGTGCAATTAGAGATCAAAAAACTTGTGGATATTTATAGATTGAAAGATTATGTCATTTACAAAGCCATACATCTCATAATCACCAGCGATCTAAGTCAAATCTATGTCACCTTTATACCCAAACTCCAAAACCCTGACTCTTAAAATACTTCATGCCCTTAATATCACACACTCCTGTTTCTTTGTTTCTATTAAATTAAAAAATTGGTCTTATGGAGAATTCCCTGTGATGCCAACTTCAGATCCATGATTACATACAGACCTAAAATTCCCAAAATTCAGTACTGTAATTTGTCTAAAATAATTCTACTTTAGATTGTTTAAGACCTTCAGTGAAATTTTAATGCCTCTGCTTTATTTATTGTTTCAAAGACATGCTGCTTCTGTGTCTAATTTTTGATATTTCTTTGCTCAGATAATGATGTGTTCATTTCAACCTCCCAATTGCTTTTGTCTAGCTTAGTAGGCTGTATCAGCGAGATAGACCTAAAATTTTCTATTAGTCAGATGACAAGGAGAAATGGTAAATAGCATTTATTTTCCAAAGAAATCCAGCTGCTTTGTGAAGGCTAATTGACATAAAATATAATGTTCTGATGAACGGAGGACTAAGTGATTGTTTCTAATTGTTTATTTGCTAAATATAATTAAGGTCTTTAAAAACAAGCATAATGCCTAACAAAAACTACTAAGAAAGGATGTCAGGCAGATGACCTGCTGACGCAGGATTCTCCCAGGTTATATAGAGATTTCTGAGTGACAGTGCACCCTTTTGATCCAGAGCTACCTGGCACAAGTAAGATGATTATCCTGATGCTGAGCATATGATGTGAACTAATCATCAATTGTAAGGAAAGTCTGCCACCATGTAACCACATTAAAATATATATTTATAACACTTTGGGTAGTCTAAAATCAGTAATTGGTTTGCAAAACACATTTTTTCTATACATATATAGATTCCCTGATCATCATTTTTCATCATATTATGATGTTCTACTACTTTTCAGGATGTTAGTATATTAAAATGGTTAAAAATAAGTATAAATCTCCAGAATGTATAAGTAATAAGTATATAAGTAAAAATCTCCTTTGCAATAATTCTTAAGAGTATAGTTCCTGTCTCCAGAGAGTGTGCATTACTAATAAGCATATTGAACATTAAAAAATAAAAAAATCATACATTTTCATCATGATTCCATGTCACAATAGAAATAAAGTTGGTTTTTTGCCTTAACTCCTCATATTTTCTTGGTTCTCACCCTTTCTTCTCCATCCCAATTCTTTTAAATGATGACATAACAAAAATGCTGTTTTGAGACGTAGTCAACAGCCAGTAAAAACATCTAACCCCACTTAGTTAAGCATGTACAGAGGTTGTATGGCTTATAAAACTGTGATGTTCCATTATGATTAGCTATGCTAATTCCAAGCATAGCTCGATCCAGGAATCACTGTGTCCAGAATTTATTTCTCTGTCTTTGCCTCTGACCCTTTGTATATATTCACTTCTATTCAAAGGTAGTCTTTGTACATATAGGAGGAAAAATTGCTGCTGATAACCTTGATTCTCTATTTCCTTGGGCTACAATCCAAAAGAAAAATCAAATCAATTCATAAGAAAATCTAATTGGCACTGCCTGTGTCAAGTTCTCACCTCCAAAGTAAACAAAATTGTAGGAAATTGAAATTTCTGGATTAACTAGCTTGGGCAACTTCCATCCCTTAGACTGGGTATGGTAGGATACAATTGTTAACATGATATGCAGGCCTATTCCCACCCTCACACTCTCTCCTGCACACCAATTTTTCTGAAATATGTTTTGTTTATCCCTGCTGTTGTTGTGGGTTAATTAATAATGAGATCTTCTTTAACATTTCAAAGGATATAAATTTAGATATGAATTTTAAAGTTACTCTATAGTAAAAGCACATCTCTTCTCTCCCTAAAAAAGTGGGTAACTTTGGACCAACTAAGAGAGGTTTAAAAGTTTATTTTCTTAAGTTCTATCTATTAATAAAAGAAGAGATGTACATTTTTTCTACTTTCAATGTAGAAAGGGTTTTAGTCAGAAAGAATAGATAGATTTTTAGTAATGCATCAGCTAGATAAGTGTTAACTGTCTGGCAGGAACCCTGACTATTCCCAAGGTGAATGTAACTTTTCTTCGCAGCATTACTTCATTTGTTATTTCTCTAAAGAAGAGGAAAACCATGTGCGTTGGAACGAATTGTGTGGACAGGTGATATGGAGACAAGGGCACAGCACAGAATGGGCTACATTACATATCCCATCCCTTCTTACTACAGGGCATCCTTATATATAGGAAAGATAGCATGTATTAATTGTAAATATAGGAAAATATATGTTTACAACCTTATACAGTCATAGAACATAATATATGATAGTATGTTAAATTGTAGCTATTTTTAAACATAGTAAAACAAAGTAAAGGACAAATGAACAGGGATTTATTTCTTCCCCAAAATGAAAAGCCTAGAAATTAGTGATTCCATATTCATTTCAGCAGCTTGATGACGGCATCAATTGGCTGGGATCTTTCCATCTTTGTGTTCTATCCATCGTCTGTCCACATTTTTCTTTTTGTGGGCACACGGTAGTTGGAACAGCTGCATGTCTCAGATCCTCACACAACAAATTTCTTTCAAAGTGTGAAAAGGAGGCAGACAATGTAACCAGCTGTTCTCTCCAAGTGTATTCCACTCCCCAAGACCACAATGCCTGTGTGTATGAGAGAAAGAGAGGGAAGCGCTTCCGAAGCTACTCTGATTCACAGACCTCATACATTATTTGGTTTTCTTTCTAAACTATATAATCTGTAACATGTCAAGTACCAAAATAATATAAACAGTTCTATTGTGAACATATAAGCTTTGGAATTTTGAAAAAAATCAGCCTAGTCTACCAGGTTAGGTAGACTTTCATTTCAACTCAACATTGTTCAAAAGTGGAAATATCATATTGTTAACTGGAGAGAGAAGCCAGTAATTTTAAACTGCTTCAATGGCTGGTGACCTCGGGTTGTGAGCTCAGAGTTCCAGAGGCATTTAACTAAGATGAGATACTAAATGTGCTCAGAGAGTACAAAGAACAGGAGGGAAGAATAATAAGCTATTTTTTTTGTTGTCTTCATTGTGAAATTTAATAATGCCTATTTTTCTACGTTTTTCTATGTTTTGCATAGAATTTTAATCCTTAGCATAAAGGCCTTCTATATAATGACTTTTTTCTAAAAAACATGCAAAGAGCTTTTTAATTTCAGGAATATTTATTTTATATCTAAGCTTCTTGTCTACCTTTGAGGCGTATGTAATAAGAACTAGGAAAAAAGTTGTATGATATAGTGCCAATAATTAAGAATAATTTAAAAAGCCACAGGATTAAGAGATTTTTATTTACATGCAATATTTGTGATTAAATTACTCAAGTAATTTTCTAAGACCTACCTTAAAGCTTTATGATATGTTTTAATGTCTAGCTTTATATCCTTGCTTATTTCACATGAGTATATTCCTAGAATTTTTCTTCTAGTCGTTATCCATGTACTGATTGATTTTAGTTTATAGATAAGAGGGGAATGTTATATAATAAATTTTTCCATCACAAATTCACATGTTGAAGTCCTAAGCCCCAGTAATTCAAAATGGTCACATCTAAAGATAGGTAGGTCCTTTAAAGAGGTAATTAAGATAAAATGAGATCACGAGGGAGGGTCTTAACCTAATTTGACTGGTGTTCTCATAAGAAGAGGAAAATAGGACATAAACACACAGAGGGAAGACCATGTGAAGACAAGGGAGAAGACCCTCTATGAGTTGAAAACAAGAGAGAAAACTGTCTATGAAGTGAAGATCAGGGAGAAGAACCTCTACAAGGTGAAGACCAGGGAGAAGATGGTTTATGAGTTGAAGACCAGGGAGAAGACCCTCTATGAGGTGAAGATCAGGGAGAAGACCTTCTATGAGGTGGAGACCAGGGAAAAGACCTCCTATGAGGTGAAGGCCATCTACAAAGTGAAAACAAAGAAGAAGACCCTCTTTGAAGTGAAGACCAGGGAGAAAATAGTCTATGAGGTGAAGAAAGAGACCTCAGAAGAGACTGACCCTGCTAATATCTTGACCTCAAACTTCTAGCTTCCAAAACTGTGAGAAAATAAATTTCTGTCATTTAAACCAACCAGTCTGTGGTGATTTGTTATGACAGCCCTAAAAACCTAATAGAGGGGGAAAGGGTGTAATCAAGAAAAGAAGTTACTAGTACAGTTGAGAAATAGTTAAAAATATACAGAGTTGTGAAGGACAAAATAAGTGGCATGAATGTATTAGTAATAGGTGAAATTTGGCAGAAAACAAGGAATACCAGCATTCTGTTCTAAATATGCTTAAATATCCCAGAGGGAAAGATATGTATTCAGGGAAATTGCTTAAAAATGAATGTACTTTATTATTTCAAAGCCACAGTTTTAAATCCCCACTATAAAATGTTTGTGAGATAGATGGTGTCAAATGATTAGTTTTTCCTAGGATAATGACAGTCTAAAGGGAATACAGGCTACATATATTGCTCATTCTAAAAAATCTCTCAAAGAATAAAAGAAAAGTGAAGCTAAAAATTGAATGAACATGAAAAATGGTGAGAAATCAAAACAGGAGCTTTCCGTTGTAGAGGGAATCAGGTGCATGACATTTATCAGATCTTAATAATTACAATTAAAACATTATACAATGATGTATTTTAATAAGTATTTAATTTATTAGTTTATATATTCCATTATAAATACAATCGATACTATTTTAAATATAATATTTTAGAGAATTCAGTCATAGATTCTTTAGGGAAGCAATATATAACTATCTATAAATAATGACTGTTTCAAAAATAAGCAGATTCTGCTTGAAGTATATTCCTATCCTTGATGCAGAAGGGCCTACAATTCTTCCAAACGTGAATTTATATACAAAGTTCAAAACAGTCGATCTGTGTTTAATATTGTTGCTTCAGAAATTAAAAGACTTATTTTTCAGGTATAAAATAGCTGTATTCTCTGAACACATATGTATTGTTTAAAACTGCCAATGGGGAGAGCAGGTTTGTCTGAAACATTCAGTATGTCCTGAAGGTCAGTATATGTGAATTGTGCTAACTTGGGCCTGTCAGGGTGCCTGGAGTAGCTGGTATTAATTTTCAGCAGTCTGAGGCTCCAGGGAAGGTCAGAATGCCTGCAACTATTGGTGTGTTTGTGTAAGATAACCAGTATGTCCACAGATACTAATTTTCCAGAGTGGCCAGAGGGCTTCCCTGTTGGGCGTCTAGAGCAGCCCAGGTTTTATAGATCACTCTTTTTCCCAAGCCTCATTTCAACCTCCCTGATATCAGGGAGGCTCTTCTGACTCTCACTTACCCTGCTGAAATTCACACTTCATCAAAATGTTTTATACAAAAAGTTTTCATAAGCATTATCTGTAATAGATAAGCAAATATATCCTTAGTTCAGCTTATCTTTAGTAACATTGCATGGAAATATTATTAAACATTTTTGCAGTAAAAACCAAAAAATGTACATTTAGAAATACTAAGATCTGGTATTCAAGTGATTAATAGTATCACTGTAGTTAACAGTAATCCATTGTATATTTCAAAATAGCTAGAAGAGAATAATTCGAATGTTGGTAGCATAAAGAAAAGATAAATATTTAAGATGATGAGTACCCCAGTTACCCTGATTTAATCTTTACTGGTTATATGAATGTATCAAAAGTCACAGGTACACCAAAAATATGCACGTCTACTATATAGCAATTAAAAAACTACTTTATGATATAATTATTTAATAGCTATGAGTTTTATAGAGTTCATGACATGTTTTTTCCTATTTAGAATAAATATGGCTCTACGATGTAAATCAGTATCTGCAATTAGAGTTTGGAAGTGTTTTTCTTACACTCAGTTTTCTATAACAAAATTTAAATTAGAAAGAATGATCATCAGGAAATGTATAGTTTAGTAAGGAGGCGGAGGTCAGAACAGTTAATCAATATTTTAATAAGCCTAATTGAAATCATAGATGGCTTTGAAATAAATAAATTATCTGGATGTAAAGGAATTTCTTAGAGTCCATCTTCTGTATTGACTTATTAATTATGAGCTAATTTATGCGGAGGAGTGGTCAGTTTTTAAATTCACTTCTGTTCATTCACAAAGAATTGTAGAAGGCAGACATGTTTTATGCTATATAATTTCTCACCATGTTCTCTGTATTAGTGATGTGGCTATTCACAATTAAAAGGAATTTCAGAAATGATTGAAATGTTTCATAATATGTTAAACCAGAATTTCAGCTTAAAATTCTGAAATTCAGCTTAAAATTCAGAAACAGCAATTATGTAAAAAGAAGTGTACTTTTTACATACACTTCTTTTTCTGCTACGCTGTGTGGCAAGATGGAAAAACAATAATGCTATACTTCCAACTTTCATTTTGGTATAATTCTATATCTAAAAAGAGGAAAATTAGAGAGGTATAATAATTTTTAAAATACATGTTATATTGTTAATTAAGTACCAGTGATATTTCCCCCTGAAGTATTCATTAGTGCTAATTTTCCAAATATGCTGTTATTACAAAACATGATTGTGTAGAAAATAAAAAGATTCTTATTCTAAATGTTAATCCTAACTGAAACCTGGCATATTACCAAGTATTACTCAACCATTGAAGAATCAGAAATCGTTCCCTTGATAACTGGGAGAAAATGCAGTGAAAATACAAGGATAGAATTAAAATCTTGTCAAAGACACAGAACCTTTCAAAATTGACAAAAGGTCTGCTGGAGAATTGTTTTAATCACATACTATTGCCGTTGGAGATTAAACAAAGTTAGAATGGTTAAAACTGAGCAAGAGAAAAATCAACAAAATTGATTACATGAGGGGCCTTTCAGAAGGTAATAATTTCAATATTAAAGATGAGGGAGACATTTTGAAAACTAAAGAAGCCATAAAATAATTTCATCAAAATATCAGTCAAAAGATAAATAAAGGATACATTAATGTAGTATGGTAAACATTACAGTTGCGGGAATGTCAAAAACCATAATAGTTCACAATTTCAAATGCACTTCTATGAAACATAAGATATCCACATAGCAAAGTATCACAGGAATGGAAGAAAAAGTATCCAATGTACACACACCTATTATGAAACTAATTTAAACCTTTTTATATGAAAGCTATAACCTAATAACAACCTAAGGATATGGGAAGGGGGGAGGGAGGGGGAGAGGG
>NW_003852430.1:9132618-9150777 GCF_000181295.1 Otolemur garnettii | reverse complement strand
AAAAAAAAAAAAAAATGTACATATCTTAATGTTTTAAGATTTAAAAATCCTCTGCAATTTTTTCCCTCAGAGTTTCATAGTTCTTCTTGAAGAGATCTTTCACCTCCTTGGTTAAGTATATTCCAAGTTATTTTATTTTCTTTGTAGCTATTTAAATGGTATTAAGTCTTTGATTTGTCTCTCATTTGACTACCATAAGTATATAGAAATGCTACAGATTTATGTATATTGATTTCACATACTGAGATTTTGCTGAATTTATCAATTTCAGGAGACTCTGGGTGGAATATTTATATTTTTCTGAATACAAGATCATATCATCAGCAAAGAATAATAGTTAGACCTCCTGTTTCTTGATTTGATATTCTTCTCTTTTTTGATTGTCCCAGCTAGAATGTCAAGCAACATACTGAATAGAAGTGGTGACAGTGGAATGCTTGTCTTGTTCCAGTTCATAGGGGACATGCCTTCAAATTTTCCTCATTTAGTATGACATTGACTGTGGGATTGTCATATGTGGCTTTTATAATTCAGAGATACTCCTTCTGTGCCTAGTTTGTTGAACATTTTTGATTTCTACAAGGAGAACTATGAAATATTGAGGAAATAAATCACGAGAATACAAATAAATGGGAAAACATATCATGGCAGGAGAATCAACATTGTTATAATGTCCATAATGTAAAGGTGATTTACAATTCAACTCAATCTTCATTAAGTTAGACTTTGCAGACCTAGAATAAAATGATTGTACAGTTCATTTGAAACCAGAAAAGAGCCCAGATAGCCAAAATAATCTTAAGCAAAAAGAATAAAACTGTAGGCATACCATTACCAGACTTCAAACTATACTGCAAGACTATAATAACCAAAACAGCACAGTAGTGGAACAAAAATAGAGACATAGACCAAGGGAACAGAACAGTGCACTCAGACATAAAACCATCTGCCTACAGCCGACTGACCTTGACAAAGCAGGCAACAATGTGTACTGGAGAAAAGAAGCCCTACTTAATAAAATAGGCCGGGAAAATTGGATAGGCACATGCAGAAGAATGAAACAGGATCCCTCTCTCTCACCACTCACAAAACTTAATTCACAATGGATTTATCTAAGGCATAAAGCCATAAGAATTCTAGAGGAAGATGTAGGGAAAACTCCTCTAGACCTCAGCTTAGGCAAAGAATTTATAGAAAAGACCCCAGTGGCTATTTGTGGCAACACAATAATTAATAAGTGAGATTTAATTAAACTACAACATTACCATACAGCTAAGGAAACAATCAATAGAATGGGAGAAAATATATGAAAATTACACATCCAATAAATAACTAATGCAAGAATTTATAAATAACACAATCAAATCAGTAAGAATAAAAAAACAAACATTGTTTAAAAGTAGGCAAAAGACATCAACAGATGTTTTTCAAAAGAAAAACAAAAGGCCAAGAAACATGAAGAAATGTTCAATGTCGCTAATCATCAGGGGAATGCAAATTAAAACCACAGTGAAACATCACCTTACCCTGCGTAGGCTGCTGGCTTTTATTAAGAAGTCCAAAAGCATTAGATGCTGATGTGGATGCAAAGAGAGAGGAACGTTTATATACTATCGATTGAGCTGCAATTAGTCTCTATGAAAAACAATGTGGAGATTCCTCAAAAAACTACAAGTAGACGTACTATTCAATCCAGCAATTCCACTGCTGGGTATTTAACCAAAGGATACTAAGTCATTTTATCAAAAAGAGACCTGTGCTTGAATGTTTAAGGCAGCAAAATTCATAATTGAAAATACATGGGATCCACCCAAGTGCCCATCAGTTCATGTGTAGATTAATAAAATGTGGTATGTGTATGCCATTGGTACTACTCTGCCATTAAAATAAAGATTATTGCAACCATTTGGATGGAACCAGAGATTATTCTCCTAAGTGAAGCAGAGCAGGAATGGAAAAACAAACACCACAAGGACTTACTATTTATTTGGAACTAACCGATGAGCACTCAAGTGCACAGAGAGAAGTAAAAACTCAGTGAAAACCAACCAGGGAGAGAGTGGAGATAGAGAGGGGAATCAGCCAACCTACTAGATACTATGAACGCTATTTGGGTGATGGGCACACCTATAGCCAGGACTCAAATATTACAAAACTGATCAATGTAACCTTAAACATTTGTACCCCCTTAATATATTGAAATTTTAAAAAAGATTAATAAAATCTGTTTCCTATGTAATATGAAATGCTATTCTCTTGTTCACTTGGTTTATTTTAAATTGCCAGTGAGCGTTATGCCTATTAGGCTTTCATAAACTTTACCTCATATATTCATATCTGTATGTATCTATCTGTTTATCTAAACACACATTCCCCCCCCCCCATGTGGCTTATAGGTACATATATCTAGCATAGTAAGTAAAATACATTAGGAATTATAAAATGTAGAACATTAAACAGCACCACCATAATGGCTCTTTTAGCATTACTCAGATATTTCCTATTTGCAGAAAAGACAATTTAGAATAAAACTTGTTTCTCTGTGAAAACAATCTTAATTTTTGTTTTTTGGCTTTTTGTTGTTTTTTTTTTTTTATTTGTTTTGTATTTTTTGCAGTTTTTGGCCAGGGCTGGGTTTGAACCTGTCACCTCTGGTATATGGGGCTGGCACCCTACTCCTTTGAGCCACAGGAATCACCCAATAACCTTTCCTTTTTAATCAACAAATATATATAAGCCCACATGCTTAGATAAATGTCCACAAAGAGGAAACTATCTGTAAGATGCAAAGTTGCTTGGGGTAGAATGTAATAATGAAAATCTGATTGCTGAATAAACTGTTTTTCAGAGAGGGGTGATCCTGACAGTGAGAGGTATAGAAATGATGTTTTATCAGAAATGTGTCAAGGAAGTTTGGTGGTGTCCCATGGAAATGGAAAAATTTTGTTAACAAAATTAAAGATGTTTTCAAGCACATATAAAAAGGATTAGAATTTTCAAGGATCACTCCTATTGATAGAATGTCATCAAATAAATGCAAGAATTAAAAAGAGCATTGAGATAATGATATCAGAACGATGGCATAAGCTTAATACTTTCCAAGTGTTCAAACTAATGGACACTCCATTTAATATTTATCATTAGAACAGTCGAAAAACAGGATGAGTTGCCATGTGAAGTGGTGTCATTTCTGATGTTGGAGGGTCCCTGAAAAATACAACTAAATACTTTCTGAATGTTTAAGAATATCTAACACTAGAAAAACTTTGACAGAAACCTTTTTCATAACTGAGTATCACAAGTGGGTCAGGATTTGGACAGACTCTTGTCCTGGAGAACACTGTGTTGTCAATGAAATCTAATATGGTGCCTGCTAACAGAATTCTTTTTCATTTAAACTCAAGCTAAATAAAGGGCTCTAACATAGGTAGACTAAAAATTTTCTCTTTCTTGGATCGTGTTTTGAGGATTTTCAAGTAACTCTGAAAAGGACTTAGTCCACAGCTGGAAAAGGTAAGTACCATTAACTTTACAATATTTGTTTATAATAGCTGCTCATTAGAACAGTTTATAAATTTTCTTAATAATTAAGAATTTTGCACTGAGAAAGTCTTTTTGATCACAGTAGAGTAATAAAGAAAAGGTGATAGAAGTTGTAATATTAAATAGATTAAGGTAAGTCTTATTGTCTAGGCTGATTTGGGCTACTTTCTTTATCATATTTTTAAAATAATCCTCAGAATAAAAGTCTACTCTCTTCTATATTGAATATCTTATTTCTAAAAGTGGAATATGGAAGAAAAAAATCATCTTAACCAAAGATCTGTGGTAGTTTGAATTTATTAAGTTCCTTTCTGCAATTTTGAAGTGTTTGTAACATATGATGTAGATGGAGGCTTCACATGTGGCATCAGAGCAGATGATTCTGGTGTTTTCATTCCATCCCCGCTGGGTTGGACAGTTCCCCAGGACATGAACTATGAGCCACCTCAACAGCTTCTATTTTTATGCTTCAGGGCTTCTTGGGAAACTGAGGGATCCTACTGAGTGCACCCACAAGACAACCATTTATATCAGCCCAAAAGTTTGGAGATGTTTCTGCCTTTGGGGAAAAGCCTCGTGCAGTAGGGAACAAGAGTCAGGGGACAATTGCTTCATTTCTTCATCATTCTAAGGAAACTTCTGATTTGCCTTCTCCATTAGGCCCTCATTGTGTAATCAATTATTTATTGCTCTGTAGCAAATTACCCTCCAATTTCTATGGCTTAAAATAACAAGCATTTATTCTCTCACCAGTTTTTGTAGGTCAAGAACTTAGGAGTAGCTTATCTGGGTTGTTCTGTTTCAGGGTCTTTCACGAGGTTGCAGTAAAGACGCCAGCTGGCTATAGTCACACGAAGATTTAATGGGGCTGAAAGAGCCTCTTCTAAGCTCATTCATGCAGCTGTTGGTCAGAGCCTGAGTTCTTCTTCCCGTGGGCTTCTTCAAAATGTTACTGGAGTGTCCTCATGACAAAGCAGCTAGTTTGTCCAATAGATCAAAAGAGAAAAAGAGGGGACCATGCTTTCAATGAGATAGCAAGTAGGCTTCATGTTTTGAAAGCTATAAAAGAATTTTAATGCCACATCATTTGGACGGAGCCCCTGTTACCTCCAGTGACAATATGCTAACTTTATAGATTTTTTTTTATTCCTTTTGTTTGTTATTTTAATTTCTAGTTACTTGGATCACTCCCCAAATAACATACTTTCAAGTCTTTGTCTCAAGGCCTGAAGCATTCCAAATCAAAACAACTTAGCGCTATGAAATGTAAATACTATTAATTTTTAAACTAGTATTGTATTAAAAACCTATATGAAATAATGTCATCTCTAAAAAGAAGTTCATTTTGCATATGTTTGTTTATAATCACTGAGACAATTGTACTTAATGTTACTTCCTTTTCATTTAAATCATTTTACTTTTCCATATCTAGTTTCAACAACTATTTAGGCAGTGTTCTGATTTGTGACGTGGTCTCCAGAAACATTGATTTATGTGACCATAATTGCTTTCTGAGAATCTGTCTCTTAATCAGTATGAATAATTGATATTAATGATAAGAGAATTACTCAGGACAAAAGCAAAAATGTTAAATTAAAAATGACCTTTAAGATACCTAATTCAGGCAATACTAATAAAAGTACCTATTTTACATGTGAATTAGGACCATACTTTATACAGTTTACTTAAGGCAATAATTAAATGACACATTTGGAAATACATATAGTAATTCAGATTCCAATCTATCACAATCTCTGTAATAAATCAATGAAATGAGTTTAAAATATCTGCATTTTAAAAACTTAGACAGTATAATGTACTCAATAGAACAGTACAGAAAATACTGAAAAGAGTAACAGTATGATATTTATTGACCCATAAAGCAAGGGTATTCTTGTGAGACTTTAGCTCTGCCGATTAGCTAGGGTATCCCTAACTTAATAACCTGAGGTTCTTACTATGTTTTGCAGAGGTCTGGTAGTTTACAATATCAAACTATCTATGTAACAATAAAGAAGGTTGATGTTGTAAATGCATGGTCATTCACAGAAGAGATAAAAATAAGTAAAAATGTTTGGAATCCAATGTTCTACACCAGCTTTATGACAATCCAGTTTTGTTACTGAATGTATCATCAAGGACAAAAAAGAGACCAGGCTCAGAGGTCAGAGAGGCGTAAAATGGTTCGGTTTACTTTGGTTTTGCCTGTGACAGTTCTTCAGCACTATGGCTATTTATGTGAAAATAAGCCAAAAATTACCAAAAGTGTAAATGTTTGAATAAGACATCAACAAATAAATAAAACTAAGCAGAAGAACTATCCTGGTGTGTGAATTTCTACTTGGAGATTTTCTACTCCTGATTAATTAAAATCAGTTACTTATACAACAAGTGCCTGATATTCAAAAAGATACACATTTCGTATTTTAATATATTTTAAAGAAAGGGAGTTATGTGTGGTTATATTCACTAACTGTTATAAAAAAGAAGGCAAATCACATAAAAGATCTGTGAGGACTCTGAAGTTCTATGAAATAATTTCGGATTTACATATCTGCCACTTGTTAGCTATTCTAACGTGAGAATTATTGGCTTCTGTGCATTTCCTAATAATGAAATATCACTCAGCTTCTGAGCACGTAGGGTTAATGTTTTTTAAAGTCAATACTTTGCAATTAAAAAAATCATGTTATAATATGGTTGGTTCCTTCCTTGACAGTTATTAAACTGTGTCTCATTTAATTGTATTATCAAAGCCCAGCAAATGGGATAATAGAGAGTACAACTGTACTTCTTTTAAAACTGTAAAGTAAATATTTTACAGGCAAATAAGAGTTTAGTGAGTGTATGCAAGTTAAATTAAGTCCAATTTAAATTAAATTGTTACTCATTTCCAACTAAAAAGTGAGAGGCTTTCTGAATAGAATCAATTATGTAGGACAGAAATTCCATTTTTGAATGCTTTTTTATTTTTTCTTATTCCAATTGTATGATGCCAGATGTTATTTTTTTTTAATGAATAGAGCAGTTCTGGAGAATTTCTTTGTTCTACGCTTCATAATTTATCTTGATAAATGAACCAAGTGGTGGCGATGGTTTAGTAGAAGCCATAGAGTTCCCAAGGACAACAAGACCAATAGGAAACGCGAATAGGAAACCTTTCAGGGAAAGGAACGAGTGAAGGAAGATAGGGGAAAACGCACACCACAATGTTAGTCTGAGTAAAAGTAGCAATATCAAAGGAACAGTAATAGCCACAGCATAGTAAAGCCCCAGAGAAGGATGTGCAGGAAGGAGAGGTCAGGCATGAGGTGGTGACTAGCACCAGACCAGGGGCTTATCAAAACAGCTACAAACCATCCTAAACAATTTCATTTGCGACTTATCTGTAACAACAGGTGGCAAGGCAGTATTTTCCAATTTGAAAACCCATTTGAGGGTGGCACCTCTCACCAGCTACAGCAGTTAAAACTAATTTTTTTTTGTATCCAAAACATAAATGGAAATATGATGGTAGGTTGCTCTAAAGTTTAATTCTAAGTTCTCATGAAAAAATTGCTCTAAATATTTTATTTTTTTAATTGCTATTTTTCAAAATTAAATTATATTTTATGCCCTCCTCCCAGCATTATAGAATAATGCTTAGGCTAAAAGCCCATTACAACAGTGTCATCACATAGTGGTATTTCAATAGTTTTTAAGAAATGCTTTTGTATAAAAAACTGGATATATAATTTCAATCTATCAGACATTCTATTAAAATGTTTCTGAAGTGAATAAATGTGTACGGGATTAAGCCACCTACAGTAAATAGTTCTTTTTCCCCCTATGTTAGAGATTTTTATGGGTCATGTTATAAATATTTTTATGGCACATAGGATGATAAGCTGCTATGTAATTTTATTTTATAAGAATTTTCAAAAACTCTGTACCAGACAATCTAAGAATATAAATATCACATATCCTCTGAAATAAAAGTAAAAGTTTACCATGAAAAGTTCAAAATCAAGTGCATAGGCCCTTCATAAATAACAAGAAGATAGTTGCATCCAACATACCCTGAAAGCAGCAAGTGGACTTCATTGCAGGGAAACAGGGCTTGACACTCATAAAGCATTCAAGGTAATTAACAGCTGATTAAGAGAAAAATAAAGATCATACCAATCATTATAATATCATAAATCATTTGATCCCTATAATCATATTATATTAACAGATGTATATGCAAAACAGTGCACAAAAATCATTTGACAAAATCATGCTAAAGAGTGTCAGAAGAAACTAGGAATAAAAGAGAACCTCCCTAACCTAATAAAGGGTGCATATAAAAACCTACAGCTAATGTCATGCTTAATGATGAAATATGAAACTATTTTCCAAGATTAGAACACAGGCAAGGATGTGACCTCTCAACACTCCAACTTAACATCATACCAGAATGAGTATATACCGAGTGCAGGAGAGCAGAAAAAATAAGTAAAATGTATGAAGATTGGACAGGAGAAAAACAGAACCGTCACTATTTACAGATGTCATAATTATGTTCGTAGACACCCCAAGGAATGTGCTATTATTTCAAACCTGGAAGTAAATAAGCAAGTGTATCACAGTTGCAGACTATGAGGTGAGCACATGTAAAAGTGAACGGCTTTCTAACTACGAACATTGGAGAAAAAAAATAACAAGAATGCCACTTTTAATAGCAACCAAGATTAAAGCATTTAGGTGTAAATTAAGCAAAAAATGTATAATATGTGTGTGTGGAAAACTATAAAACACTGATGAAATACGTGAGTGAAGACCTAACTGCATGGAGAAAGATTTTATCTATGAATTGAAGGGCTCAGTATGGCTATTAAATATTATTTCCTTCCAACTTGATTTGTAGATTCAAAGCAATTCAACTCCAAATCCCAGAGACGTTTATATATACATGTAAGTGGACAAATAAATTCAAATTATTTATATGGACACTTCTCATGTAAGGAGGTGGAGCTAACGTCTACATCCCTTGTTAGTGAGATCCACATAGCAACTTCCCTCCAAAGAATACTCTTGATGCAATGTGATGAGAGTGAGCTTTATCTATGACGTATTTCTCCCCAGAACTCATCACACCATGGAATAACATAAAAGAAAATCTAAGTTAAAGTATAATGTTCAAAAGATTTTACCAATGTCCTTCACAACAGGTAAGATTATAAAAATAAGGAAATATGCCTCAGAAAATACAGCAACTGGATATAATGTAGTAATCTGAATGGGAGTCTGGAACAGATATAAAGAATAAGGCACTTTAGGTAAAAACTAAGTAGATCCTAATAATATATAGACTTTAGTAATAATACATCTGTATTGTAGCATTAGCCATGACAATGTTCCATATTAATGTAAGATATTAATAATTGGGGAAACTGGGCATGGGGCCCATGGAAACTTTCTGTACTACACTTGCAAATTTTCTACAAATCTAAAATTATTCCAAAATAAAAAGTTTATTATCTTCTTTCATTTAAAAATTAGCTCCTTCAAAACAAATTAAAAAAAAAAAACACTATAAGGTATGTAGTTTTTTCCTTGAAGTGAACATTTTAAACATTTTAATATGGAAAAATTTTTAAATTTAAAATTTTAATTTCCATTTTAATATGGAAAATTTTGAACATTTTAATATGGTGGATAAAAATGTAGATAAATGAGCATTTCATATAATGTTAGCAAATACCTAAAATACGATGTATTTTTGAAGAACAGTTTCTGTATCAAAAGAAAGACAGGGAACACTTGACTTGAGCCCTGAGTTTGATTCTTTTACAGGCAAAGGAGCACCACCAGTGAAGAATTCTGCAGAAAAACAACGTGTCAGGGGTTTTTCTTTGTTATACAAATCGGAGGAAGTTCATAGTCTCAGTGGGAATTCAATATGCATAGGGCAAAATGAGTCCATCTATAAATCCATACACAGTTAAAATAGGTCTTATTTATTGGTTAGGTCTGGTGCTGTCCAGCAGGGTGGGGTCACTAACATTCAGGCTACCTAACTTTGGCTGGGTAAAAACAGTTGCAGTGAAACACAAAATATAATTAACATATCACCTAAGTGTCTATGTGTCTGTCTAAAAATAAAACAATGGCTAAATTTGGCCAGCTGATGAGTACGGGTTGTATAAGAAGGAATTATACTTGCTGGTTTTAAATTCTACCTTTGCAATTTGCTAGTCCTGTGACCTTGATAAAGTTACTTATTGTGAGTAAGTTTTAGTAAATATTGGCTTGCATAAAATTATAGTCTATTAATATATAATAATCTGATCTTTGTTTATTACTGTATCCTTTCTCACCAGCACCACCCAAACTGTGCACACACATATTACCTTTAAGACATGAAAAACTACTTTCAATTTCTGGATAAACCCACACTCTTTCTTTCTCACTCTTGCATATACCCTTGGCCATGCTAGGAATGCATCTCTCTATATGCAGATTATAACATTTATCATATTATTGTGTTTGGTATTTGTCTATTTTCCCAACTAGTGTGGGTGCTCAGGCAGACAGAAAGTGTTACTTAGCTTTGTATTCTTAACATTCCTTCAAGGTGTGCTTTCTTGTAAGCACCTGGTAAATATGAAACTATTACTTACAAACATTGCACTTTCATCAGTGTTTGTGGATCCTCCTTCAGTTCTTGAAGCAAAGTTTGACAACTGGCATCTAGTTATTTTATACAAAATTGTTCCTCTCATAATACAAGGAAGTACAATAGCCTGTGACCTACTGACTCTGTCCATATTTCTTCATCCAATTATGGAGCTTACCTTTTATGAAATGCCCCCAATTTCTCTATTCTAAGAACCTTCTACACACATCTGGTTTTTTTTTTTCAAACTATTCTCTTGAGTTTGAGAAGATATACACATTAATATTTCCTGCATTAGTTCCATAGGAATAACATAACAAATTATCACAAACTTGAAAGCTTGAAGCAACAGAAATATATTTGCTCACAGTTGTGGAGACCAGAAGCCTCTGACCTGGTCCCCCTAGTTCCTTCTTTCCATATTTCTTCTAATTATAAAGCTTACCTTTTATGAAGTGACCCCAATTTTTCTATCCTAAGAATATCCTAGAGACCTTTGTTTTATTTCTTTTCAAATTGTTCACTTGGATTTGAGCAGATACACACATGAATATTATTTCCTATATTAGTTTCCTAAAATTGACATAAATTACCACAAGCCTGGTAGTTTAAAGCAACAGAAATTCATTTGCTCACAGGCATGGAGATGAGAAATCTGAAATCAAGGTGACAGTTCTGAAGGGGCTGAGGAAGAATCCTCCCTTCCCTCTTTCAGTACCTACAGGCTCTAAGTATTCCCTGACTCAGGGCTGGGTGACATCAGTCTCCATCTTCACATGGCTTCATAGCCTTCTCCCTTGTGTGTCTCTGTGTCTCTTGTTATAACATTGGATTTAGGAACCACCTAGTTAATCCAGGATGACCTCATCTTAAGATACTCATTTACATCTGCAAAGATATTTTTTCCAAATAAAGTTATCTCCACAAGTGCTGAGCGTTAGGATTTGCACATATTATATTGGAGCCACAATTCAATCAATTTTATACCCCAAGGCAAGCTCCCAGCTCCATGATGTTGGAACTCTGAAAACACATTTGAAGGACAGAATCCCAAAGTGAAAGGTAATATTGCTCCTGTGCGTAATATACATACAATTTTTTTTTTTTTTTACTTTTCTTTTTTTAGATGTCTTCCCGGATTTTCTGGTCAATTTTGTGAAATTAATATAAATGAGTGCTCATCATCACCATGTCTACATGGCGCAAACTGTGAAGATCTCAGTGATGGATATATTTGCAAATGTCAACAAGGTAATTGAAAAAGTAATAAGCATACTACAAATATATCATAATGCACATATATGTTCACATAAACATATATGAATATTTGAGTATTATAGAATTTTGACAGTTCACTCTCCCAAAAGCATTGTTGACTATCAGTCAAGTTCTTTTTTTTTTTTCTTTTTTCTTTTGAGGCAGAGTCTCAAGCTATTACTCTGGGTAGAGTGGAGTGGCATCACAGCTCACAGCAACATCAAACTCCTGGGCTTAGGCAATTCTCCTGCCACAGTCTCCCAAGTAGATGGGACTACAGGCACCCGCCACAACGCCCAGCTATTTTTGTTGTTGTTGTTGCAGCTGTCATTGTTGTTGTAGCTGGCCCAGTTCAGGTTCGAACCCACCAGCCCAGTGCATGTGGCCGGCGTCCTACCCACTGAGCTACAGGCTCTGCCCTATCAGTCAAGTTCTTAACAATGATCATGATTAGGAAAACTCAAAATGAATGTCCAGAATTTTTAGAGAACAATCAGTTGGAGTATCTAATTTTTCAAATTTCTTTCTTTTTGCTCTCTGCCACTCATCTTCAACATTCAGCAGTTACTTCCATCCAAAAGGGATGTTGAAAGGTGTGAATTTCCTTGGGCAGCAGTAATCTCTCAGGAATACATGTGGGAGAGAGAGATATTTTTGGTCACTTAAGAAAATATTCTCAAGCTGGGTGTAGTGCTGCATGCCTAGAGTCCCACTTACTTGGGTGGCTGAGGCAGAAAGATTACTTCAGCCCAGGGATGTGAGGCTGGAGTGCACTACGATGGCACTTGTGAGTAGTCATTGCACTGCATCTTGGGCAACACAGGGAGACACAGAGTCTTAAAAATGTTCTTGCTATTTTATAGACCTACAGGAGACTTCAGACAGTTTATGAGTGTCCCCCAGATTCTGGTTATGTCTTCACTGAGGGATTAACATCAAGCCATGGTCTCAGGGATGGTATGATTTATGTGAAGTCACAAAACCAAATGAATAGCTATTAACTATGTCACCCACACACTGTTTACAAGTTCAGCCTTCACACAGAACCGGTCACTTTTTTTCTCTTCAAGCCTACTAGTGGTTCTGGCTTTTATTTGGTGACTCATCTAGGGACTTTTGCACCTGCATTTTGAAATAGTCTCCTATACATAAAATTGTTACTTTCACAGGAAAAGAAGTAGAATAAAGACTACAGTGTTGTAATATAAGAAATGAATGTCATTTCCAAAGTTTTGCCTCTTCTAAGAAAAATCTCTTTATTGTGATCTGAACACGTAAAACCCTCTCATAGCTACCATAGCAATGGAAATATTCCTACAAAAAGAAGCCAATTGTGTTTATGATATCAATATGGCATGTTATAACTGAGAGTTTCATTCTTTTTAATGTTAATAAATATCAGACAATTGCTAGACTAGTTTTGATGCTTTAGGTTAAGATTCCACTTACTCTGAATTCACTTGGAATTTGGAGCCATGGTGAAGTCATTGCAGCTCATCAGATCCACAGTGGGAAGCAGACCCCGAACTGATGCCTTCTGCACTGTTAGGTGTTATGCAGAACTTGCTGGTACTATTCACTGAAGACTTGGACTCTTCACGGCTTAGTCACACGACTCAGTCAAGCTGAGAGCCAAATAAAGAACTAATACTATTTATAATATCTGCAAACAAAATAATATACCTAGGAATATACTTAACCAAGAAGGTAAAAGAGCTCTATGAGGAGAACTACGAAACACTGGTGAAAGAAATCACAGATGCCACCAATGAAAAAATATCTCATGCTCTTGCATTCAAAAAAATCAATACTGATAAGATGTCTGAAATGTTATTTTCAGATTCAATGTAATTATCATCAAAATACCAATATCATTTGTCATAAAATAAGATAAATCCTTAATTTCATATGGAATTTTCAAAAAGAGCCCTAGTAGCCAAAGCAATCCTGAGTAAAAAGAACAAATTGAGAGTTATGGTATTACCTAACTTCAAATTACTCTACCAGCCTAAAGTAACCAAGACAGCATGGTACTGGTATAAAGGCAGGTACCAAGATCAATGGGAAAAAAAAAAAAAACAAAACAAAAAACAGGGAAACCAGAAATAAAACCATATAGCTACAACTAATTGATTTTCAGCAAAGCAGACAAAAATAAGCATTGGGGAGAAGACATCCTATTTAATAAATGGCACTGGGAAAATTGGATAGCCACATGCAAAATAATAAAATTGGATTCCTATCTCTTACCAATAACAAAAATCAACTCAGGATGGATTAAATGGAAGACCTAAAACCATAAACATCTTAGAAAAAAATACAGGAAAAACTCTTCTGGACTTTTGGCATAGGCAAAGAACATATGTCTAAGGTTTCCAAATAGGAGAAAATATTTACAAAGTATATGTGTGACAAAAGACTACGAGAATCTACAAGAATCAAACCAATCAGCAAGAACAAACAAATAACCCTATCAGAAAGTGTGCAAAAGACATGAATGTATTTTTTCATAAGACAATATACAAATGGACAACAAACATTTGAAAATACACTCAGCATCACTAATCATCAAGGAAATGTAAATGAAAGCCACAGTGAAATACAACCTTCCCAGTGTCAGAATGGCTATTATTAATAAGTCAAACAACGATAGATTTTGGCACAGATGTGATGAAAAGGGAAAACTCCTACGGAAAACACAATGATGATTCTTCAAAGAACTAAAAGTAGACCCCTATCCATTCCATCTCGCAACCCCATTACTGTGTATCTACCCACAATAACAGAAGTCATTATATCAAAAAGATACCTATATCCAATGTTTAATGCATCACGGTTCTCAATTGCAAAGATACGGAATCAGCGTGTTATCAGCTGAAGAGTGAACAAAGAAAATATATATGTGTGTGTATATACATATGTGTGTGTGTGTGTGAGCCATAAAAAAAAGGATGAAATAATCTCTTTGTAACAACTTGTATGGAACTAGAAAGTGTTATCCGAAGTGAAGTATCTCAGAAATGGAAAACCAGATACCACACGTTTTCACTTACAAGTAGGAGCTCAGTGATGGACACATATGGTCATCAAGTGGTGTAATGGACATTGGAAACTAAGAAGGTGGGGGGAGAGTTAGGGGGAAAACATTAACTACCAGGTACAGTGTTCATTATTCTGGTGATGAATACACTGTAATCTGTGACTTCAGCATTACATAATTCATCCATGTGACAAAAGACACTTGCACTCCTTATATATATATAAAAAAAAGAGAGAAAACACACAAAAAAACCCTGTAAGCAACAAATGAAAAAACAAATTCTTGAAAATTTTGTTCATGGATGCCCTTCCAAACACCCTTCTTTGCTCCTGTGGGGAGCCGTAGGTCTTTTTTTTTTTTTTATTGAATGGTAACTATGTACATTAATGCACTTCTGGGGTACAGTGTGGGGTTTTCACACACAATCTGAAACACTTCCATCAAACTGGTTAGCATAGCCTTCATGTCGTTTTCTTAGTTATTATTTTAAAACGTTCACATTCTACTCTTAGGTACACACCCCTATTATGAAACTAATTTATACCTTTTATATGAAAGCTATAACCTAATAACAGCCTAAGAATACGGGGAGGTGGGAGGGAGAGGGGAGGGGAGAATGGGTGGAGGGAGGGGATTGGAGGCATCACTTCTGAGGTTTATCTTATAAGGGCTAAGAGCCTAGGTCTTAATCCCATCAAGTCATCCTTTCTCCAGGGTTATTTAAGGAATAATCTTGCTTCTACAGATTACCCCTCATCTTTCCCTCATTTTCTTTACTGGCATAGTTTGCTGTAGGTGCAGGGTTCTTTTATTTTTTGTAATATTCACCCTTTAGTTGGTAGTTTTATAGTTTACACAAATACCTAAAGTGGTGTAACGATGGCTGTAGTCAGGTATGTGACCACCATCCTCCAAAATGCACTCAGGCTGCCCCTTTGCAATGAACCCTTTCCTCACCCCCCAATTCACTTTAATAGAATCCTAATTTCTTCCTCATCATTTTTTTAATCCTTGAAAATTCTGCCTGTTGTTGAGCTCTTTTGTCTCTTATATTCTGAATTTTAGATTTTGAAAGCCAAATGTGGGATGACTGTGGCATGTATGTGCCCAGGAAGTAATATTAGTAGAAATACTCGTACACAGACATCATGCTATTTTTATATGTATCAACTCATTCAATTTTCATAACAATCATGAATACACGTAGAAGGCGTCTCATTTTTCCAATGGGGAAGTAACAGCCCTGAGCCCCTGGGTAATCTCCCATGACATGTTGGTGGCAGAAAGCTAAGATTCACAAAGTCTGGTCTAGCACTAATGCACTCATCATCTTTTGTTTCCCCAAAATGTTACATTGTTGAATAGCACCTCCCTGAAAAGTTTCAGCTATGCAGGATGAATAAATTCTAGAGCTCTACTATCCAACGTGATGCTTACAGTTAAAAGTAATGGATTATACAGTTAAAAAAAAATTGTTAGACTGGCAGAGCTCATGTTAAAATGTTCTGACTACAATTAAAAATATGAATTGCCCACCATAAAAAAGTAGCTTTTCCCCAAAGGCTTCATCAGCGTGTCACAGCTTAGTTTAGAATTGCTAGCAAATCTAACCCCTGGAAGAGTTTTTCAGGAAAAACTCAATGAGCAAAAACTTTAAGCCTTCCACCCTTCTGAGTGTTTTACTGCAATTTGCCCTCTCCCAAATGCCCAAGTGCCATGGAAAAACACAAGGCTGATTCATTTGGTTTACACATAGCCACTTCTTTCTATCATCCACGGGGGAAAAAAAGAAAAGAAAAGAAGGAGATAAAAGGAAAATAAAGCAGCCTTAAGTGATGTCAATAATTCCTTCTTAGACTTTAGTCAAAATTATGCAACTATCTTTATCTTACAGAGTTCTAGACAGAAAACCACCTTGACTGGTTATTCCTCCAGTATGCCATGAGATTTATAATGCTGTCTCTCTCTCCCCCCAAGCAGAACTGCGTGGTTCCTGTGCTATTCTGAACAGAACACAGTTTGGAAATTTAGATACTAGTTTCTTCACCAGATATTCTGCAGAACACACTGAAATTTAAACTGGATAGATAGGCTAGAAGACATTCTGAATGCTATTTAATTTTGTACCACCAAATTCTAGTGGAAAAGTTGTATCATAACAGGTCCTCAGAGAGAGTTCAGCACATACTGAAAAAATGCAATTCATTTATATTGCTGGCCAATGTTGATGTCTCTCTGACAGGGCCACAGGTTAGCAGGCTGCCTCCATGTCAACAAGGTGTAATGCTTGACAAATGGAGCCCAGATTAGCTTTTAGACCTTACTCATCCTCTCTGCATGAGGTCTTTGTGCAAGGAACAGCCTTTAGGACAGTCCTAATCACAGAGTTTATCCTGTGCCTAGGCAGAAAATCAAATGGCTTAGTAAGCTCATTTCCAATGGGAAATCCTTAGAGATATTCAGATCATTTCTTGTAGAAATAACACATTTACTTTTGTTTTAGCCTAAATAGTCCCATTTATACTGTTACCTAACAATAGTTTAACACTCAGTAAGTGAAACCAGAGCTTTCCTATTATGAGCAAATTGAAAGTGACAAGAAACAATTTTTGTCTTGCAAATGTGAATGCTTCTCCCGGCATTGCTCTCAGTTCCTGGGGCAGTCACTATGTCCGGATACTTTTTATACCCAGGAGGGGTGCAATGGTATTTAAATTGGTGATGATACAAACTGTATGTGCACATTTTGCTTTAAAAGTGGCATAATTCATTTTGAAGCAGAAATACTGCTTTGTCCTTGGGGCAAGGAAGCAGGGAAACAAACACAGATCCTATCTGCCACCAGTACTCACAGTTATTGTCAGAAATTGGACGTCTGTATTTAGAACAGAAAGATGTAGCATAACGTTTCTTTTTAATCAAAACCCACAAAATCAGAACTAAACTTTAACACAAATATATAGTATAGTTTCATGATGGGTTAGATATAAAAACTACTTCTACAGCACATATTCTAGTTAGACTAAGAAAATAATTTTATGTCATCCAGTTGCTAGGTAGTATATTAACTAGTAAAAAAGAATTATTTTAGATTTAACTTTATTTTATATATTATCCCAAGAATAGATGCGATTCACTAGGGGCTGGCAGGGAAAATAAAATGTACATAAATGTTTGAAATAGCGAGTTTTATTTTCATTAATAAACTAGAGCTACTATAACTGCTATGTTATGGATGGTGGCGTTCAAACTAGTCATGGTTTCTAGTTGTCCCTATTGATGTATGTGGAGATATGATTTAGTCTTAGAGAAGGGACACAAAGAAAAGAGCTTCAAAGTGCATCGGGGGGTGGGGGAACCTGCCCTTTGAGAAGCAAGAAGTCTGGAGGGCCTATAAAAATGTAGTATGAAGTAGGCTATGTAACCGATTACCAAAAGAAAGAGATAATATTCAACAGCCAATATGTAGCAGGAAACCAATGCAGACAGAAGACTCCAGGCACCAGTTGGTTAGAGAAAGCGGGTTTATTCCAGCCGGGGGGAATTCGGAAGACCTGTGTCTCCAAAACCAAGACACCCAACTCAATCTTTTGCCTCTCTTTCATCCACTTTTTAGAGAAAGAGTAGGGTGACCAGATTTTAACATCGGTAAGGCAGGACAACATGGCCAGGGAGCCGG
>NW_003852430.1:9039711-9132551 GCF_000181295.1 Otolemur garnettii | reverse complement strand
GGACCGGGCAAGGCAGAGCCTGACAACAGTGCAAACTTTGCTAAGCAGTTCTCGATAATCACTTCTCAGCAATTATTTGTTATTATTACAGTTTAACATTATAAAATTAACAAAAATAATGTAAAACTCATATTCTGGTGAAATACCCACGTGGCAGCTGAAAACCGTATATTCCCTTCTTATTCTCCCACCCCGTTTGTGCATTCTTTCCAAAAATCAGAACTTTTTTAAAACACTGCAGAACACAAGACAAATTGTTGAAAAGTGGGACTGTCCCGCCCAAAGCGGGACATCTGGTCACCCTAGGCAAGTGTGCACGTGAGGGTCATAAAACAGAGAGAGACATGACATCATCCTCAAGGTCCTGGGCTCAAGGGGAAGGTCAGATTCACCTGCGTCCTTGAGACCAGTTGGGCTACCTGCCCTCAAAGGCAACAGAAGCCTAAGGAAGTTACTAGATTACATCTAGGCCCCATGCATATCCAAGGGAGGAACATACAGACAACAGAAACGCCTAAGGCCTACACAGGGCGGCTAGGACAGATTCTTTTAGCTCTGCTTTTACTTTCTTGCCTCAAATAGACAAAGGGCAAAAATGCCTGGTGGTATAAAGAGGCCAATGAAAGACCTGCAAGCAATTTTAAAGTGAAAGGAAACAAGAGTATTTATACCTCTACACAGCCTGTGAGTGTCTATCTCACGACTTTCCCTAACTGGGTACCCACTTCCAACTCTCTTTGGAAGTGTCCTGAAACTTTCCCTTTGCTCTTAAATGGAATTTCCCCGTTACACTGAAACTTGTACAGTTTTGCTGTCTATTCACGCTGCCTGGACTGCTTCCATTTTATTTTCTGTTTTCATTCATTGTTGCTGTCAATTACTGCCCTGCTGTGGTTAAACTTTCTAGCTCAGCTGAGTAACTAGAACCAGGTAAACTGGTTTGGGGAGCTGGAACCTCTAACTGCAACATTCTTCAATTTAAAAATTACTCTACTTATATTACAATATATCATCTAAATTCATTTTTTTGTGTGCCTGGATTACTTGGCACCATTTTAATGTAGAAGCATTTATTTATTTTCTGTTATGTCTCAGATATTAAATTAATACTATGAGTTTAATACCATAATAATTTTATTATTTTCCTGGATTGCTAATGACAACTTTTGCCTTCTTGTTTTGAACTACCAGTGTTTTCTGAATATTTTGTGACCTTATTACAAGTGACATCAAACCTACATGATATTCACATGATAATATGTTTTGTTCATTTTTGCTTCTAAACATTTTTTTAAAACTCTTGCCCACTGGACATTAGTCGACTTATATCCCCTATTCTGTCCCCATTTCCTGCCATGGCCTTTTCCCACCCCAGCATAGGCTCCTATTCAACTTACTTATTTCTTTATTTATTTTTAATGGGTATGGTTGACACTTGTTGACCTAAGTATATGACTGAGGCAAAAATCTGAATCAATGGAATTTTATTAAGGCAGGTTTTTGAGGATGCACCAGGAAAAACAAGAACCTCAGATAAGTTGTGTCTGTCTTTCCAAAGGGAAGGTGGAGCCTTTAGCATTTTAAAGGCATTCATAGAGAAGGAAAAAGGAGGCTGATGAGGCAAAGTGGGCACATTCTCCTGACGCCCAGGAAATCTACATTTTGCATGAAATAAGAGAGTGAAGGCAGCATCCCTTATGTAGATAACCCTGGTTAGAATGTAAAGGAATGTCTGATTTTGTTATCTCCAGTTCTATTACCAGTAAGAAAAACTTCTGACTCATTAGGTGTGTAAAATCAGATACATTTTAGTTTTAGGCATTAGACATAGGCACAATTCGCATGTGCTTGCTTATGGGAGGTTAGCAAGGAACTTGGTTAATGAATGATCTTAGGGCTAGTTCTTCCCAGGTGGCTGAGATTTTTACTTTCCTTTTTGCATAAGAAGAGTCTTACAGGGATACCCTGGGACTTTGATTTTCTTTTTACACGCTGAGCATCCATTTTTCTGTAGTGTGTTTTACTATACTACAGAAGAAAGAAAATTACAGACTATAATTTCTAGAGTCCCTTGAAGCTGAGGTTGTGAATATAATTGGATTCCACCAATTATAAACATACTTGAAATCTGAAAGCTTTGATGAGAATTATTTCTAGATGTCTTAAAGGTTTCTTCTGGTAGTGAAGGCCATGGAAATGTGTGATAATTTTTTTCTTTTCTTTTTTTTTTTTTTTTTTTTTTGGCAAACAAGTCTCAAATCAGCAGTCAGGGTGCTGAGTTGGCAACTCCCTGGTAATCCAGTTTCCTTGGATTAGCACGAGGGGTTACTGAACTCAATCATTCTAATGGTGCCTTTCATATTCCTTACCTTCCTGACTCTAGCTGACAGGGCATCCCCCAGAAAGGAATCCCTGTGGTTCTTATAGTTATGTTGGGTTTAGCTGCCAGTCTCCTAAAATGTTGGGGTTTCAAACAGCTGCCGGGGTCCTTGGTTCTTGAAGTGCTCCTAGTCGAAGAATGACCAGACACTCCAAAGAAAGGCATTTGAGGAAGAGAAAGATTTAGGGAGTAGGAAAGTTTACAGAACAGGATACGTTTGCCACAGACAGCAAACAGGCCTCCGTTGCCAGGCCAAGTAGACAAAGAAGCCACGGCTCTGGCCAGTGATTCTCTTTTATACCACTTGGGTCAGGCCTACCTTGTGGTTCAGAGGTCACTTCAGAACCAGCGTCTTACTGTTACCGGAATTTCCTTGCCGCGTCCCCGGTCTCAGGTATGGAGAATGAATTCATGGACCCCAAGTGAAGGGATAGATTTCACTATAGATAAAAGGAGGAGGGAAGCAAAGCCCCAGCACAGAGGAGAGGGGCCCGAGCTGGGTGTTACTTTTGGCTTTTGGTTTGGGAGTTTATATACAGTTTCTATTCATAGCTCCTTCCCTGAAGGCAGGTGGGTTTGGGGAAATGGAATATGTCTAAAATATATGTCACAGCCATTGGCACCAAAGGCCCGTGGGCAGAGGTTAAGTTTAAACCTGTCATTGTGTAGGAATGAGGTCTTGTGTGGAGCGTTCTGTTCCTCCAGGGAGTGGTGGCTTAGAGAGAACTTTCATCAAGCTTGTCTATGAGCCCGCACAGAACATGGAGCCCATGTCCGGTCCCAGGTGGAGGGAATCTGCATCATTCCTGGGCATGCAGACCTCCCAGGAGCTTTTCTGAGAACCATGGAGGGGTGTGAACTGTAACATAATTAGTCCAAAGGTGGTTCAAGGCTCTTTTCAAGGCTGTGTTGTATCTGTTGTTAAGCTAGAGAGTCTTCTGGATCCTTCTGCAGTTGGCAGACTGAGTTCTGATTGATAGATTGAGTATAGCTGTGTGCCTCCTAAAATGTTGGGGTTTTAAGCAGCCACCTAGGTCCTTGGTGCGCCCTCCTCCCAGGTGTGAGCAATCCTCGGGACAGGTTTAAAGTGGGCAGCACTGAGATGGCGGGAGCCTCACCTCGGCCTCCTTCCTGGGTAAGCTACTTCCAACAACTACCTAACAGCTACTCCTATTGCCTTTCTGGTAATTTTGTGAGCCTCTAATTCCATTGTAAAGGGCCTTTTTTGCTTTAATTCCTAGAGTTGTTTCTGTTTCTTGCACTGAACACTAACTTATTTTCTCTCCTAGTTTGGCATTTTTGCCCTTAATGTTCCCCTCAACTCAGAACATTAAGGGGAATAAGCCTTCTCCTGCCCATAAGCCCCTGACCTCCCTTTTCTTAGAACATTTACTTTAGGAAATTTGTAGTTGTAAATTCTTTCCATGCCCCTTGGAGATGTAAATTTTCTCCCAGACTCTTGCCACTTTTACAAACCAGAAATATCTTTCTCAAGGACTTGAAAGTCATCGTTTTTAAAAATGTGGTCCTGGGGGAGATAGTGCTCCTCTCTCCTGGTCTCTGTGGGAGGGTAGAAGCTGACATCAATAAGAGACAATTAGCCAGCACAGGTGGCCCAATTACATTGATCAACTCCCCCCACCCAACATCCTCCTGTACTTACTTCAACTCAACTCAGCTCACTCTGGCATTTAAAAATCCTCCTGCTACTATTTCTTTTAGTTGATTTCATGTTCTCTCCCCTATGGTCAATGTCCCCATCTACCATTGCAATACTCTTGAATAAAGTGTTTATTTATTATTTTTTTTTGAGACAATAGAATCTCACTATTTTACCCTCGGTAGAGTGCTGTGGGGTCATAGCTCACAGCAATCTCAAATTCTTGGACTTAAGTGATTCTCTTGCCTCAGCCTCCAGAGTACCTGGGACTACAGGCGCCTGCCACAATGCCCATAACAGTTATCAGAGGTAAGTATGTTCAAGGAATATGTTTTTATGCTTAACAGTATGTTTGTGAGCCTCAACTCCATGAAAGACTGATTGCGGCGGCTTTTTATAAACCCAGCAAAAATGGGTTTTTTTATGTAACTTCTTTTACAGTCTCCTTAGTAGGGATCCCTACAGAATCAGCTCAGGATATGAAAGAGCATTGCAAAGTGGAAAGAGCCTTGGACAAAGATTTGATAAATTTAGTCATTTGGCAGCTCCTTCTAAGTTTGATGTAGGCATTGCCAAGTCTTTTAAACTCTGGCCTTAGAAGAAGTTTTTATCTTCTTATAATGCAGAATTGTAATACATCATTTCTAAGCACCCCAGAATATGTATTTAATTGTTCTGTTATAATTTATTAGGGAAGAACAATGAGAGTATATTGTAAAGTAGGAACAAGAATAAAACTTTGCATTTCTTAGTAGCCAGGGTTCAGATTATATGCTGTTGGATAATACATAGAAAAAGAAATAAAAGTTGTAAAAGCTACAATTATAGTGGCACAGTTAGTCATCACGACAGCTGCCTCAAAAGACCTGTCGTCCATATGTTGTGGCTTCATCCTTTGCCTGTCAAACTATTCTTAAAAATCCTGTCTCCTCAATTCTTGGGAAGGTAGATTTGAAAAATTACACTTCTCTCCGCTTATCACTACGTGGAATAAACTTTTTCCCTGCTGTAAACCCTGCTGTCTCCAGGTATTAATTTTTTCTTGGGCAATGGGAAGAGAGACTGGTTGGTTAACACAAGTGTTACCAAAAAACTCTGTGCATCTATATATCTGCAGTAGTTAATCTTTGACTATGAGATTCCTATTAAGTGGAATTATAGTATCCTTATTCTATTCCCTTCCTTTTGCGTTGAGAAAACAGAATATTAGCAATAATTCTTGCCTCAAAGTGAATGGTATTTATTCCATGGTAAGATAAGTAAAAACATTTAAGTACTGAATGGCATCATGGGTCGGGACTGAGATGTTACCTTACAGGCACTCACTCCTATTCATACCTAACGGTGTGATTTTAGAGCAAATTATTTCTCTTCTCTGAGTTTGATTTTCTCATGTACTAAACCGAGATAGTAATAATGATGGAGATAATAATAACCCTGGTAAAATGATGATGGGGATAAACTGAGATAACTTATATAAAACACCTAGCACGAGTTCAGCAAACTAAGAGCCAGTAAATACAAGCCAATACCATTACCTAGTAGTATTATTACTACAGTATTCAGTATTACAAACTGAATACCTTAAATTTCGTTTACAGGATGTTCTGGACGCCACTGTGAGAACAAACTGGGTGAACGTATTCTCGACTCCTGTGCTCATGGAATATGTGTGGAAAATGAACCCGCCTCGACATGTTCCTGCACATCTGGACTGATGGTAAAGATTATCCGGGTGGTGGTTGCAATGTTTTTTTCATTATCTTTGAAATACAGGAAGTCGTTGAGTGTTGCATGGTTAAAACTAAGGTTGAAGAAGTTAGTCTTGGTGCTTCCTCCCTTCCCTGTCTGAATGTGCCGCACTTTCCTCAGCGTTTGCTCCATCTGGGTTGTCCATCCATCACTTGCACCCTCAGCCCTTCCTTTCAGGAGAAAAAATATTCTGATAATTGATCCACACTGAGATGCAAGTGACTTAATGGATTGTCCTTTAATGTCTTAATGCATTTGGAAAGAGGACACCAGTGGAGGAATTACTTAATACTGTCAGGGTCTTGGCAGAACTCCTGTCTTTCCCAAGGACATAGTATGACTTCCAGGGCTGGGCTCAGAGTACTGCACATCCAAGGAGACTGAACCTGCTTCCTCAGCAGTATCGAGCTGTCTTGAAGGACATTAACAATTAACACTAGAATAGACTTCTGTGTTCAAAGTGTCTTCATTAAAAGGTAGCTTTTGGCCACAAACTTTTATTAAAACTGACTGCAACACGTGAATATAGTGAATATTTTAAGGGAATAGCAATTGGCAAGACTGCGTTATTAGGAATTTTAGGTGCCTATTCATAAATATCATTGATAGATAGGCCAGTCTTGACTGAGGGTAAGGCTAAATAATTAGAGAGAGGGTATCCTCAGGTGCCCCAGTGCAAGATCAAGGAATCAGACTTCAAGGGCCTGGCCATGTGTCCAAAGAAGCTGTGTGGTGTGAATACAAGTGTGAATGAAGCTGGAAGATCAGAAAGAAAAGATCAAAAGGAGATTCTGGAAGAAGTTCAGGAGTTAAAGAGAAAAATGATCAATAGCTGTCACCAAACAAAGGAATTCGTAAAAGCAATTATAGAAGAGCCTGGGCTTAAATGTTTTTCCCTCTTAAAGGATGTCATTGTTTCTGTGAGAATCCTCTAATCCTAACCTTGCCCTCCAAAAAGGATCTTCTCTTAGTGATCCCAAAGAGATGGATCTTTGTGAAATAAATCAGATACTCTAATAATTGAGTATGGAAAGAATTTGGTCCTAAGAAGTTAATTTTCTGAAGACCCAGATTATACCAATCATGGCTTCCTCAAGGCAGTGGAAAGAAACATAAATTCTATAAAATAATTTCAAGAGGTTTAATTCTGAGCTATAAATGTGTAGCTATGGCCCTGAGAGCCACACCCAGGAAACCTGGAACGAGTGGTCTGTTGGTTGGGTTGTAGGTTGCTTAGATACATGTCAGGGAGACAGGTATTACACAGAAAGTCATAAGTCAGTGCTTGGAAGGTGTGCATTGGTTTGGCCCAAAAAGGCAGAACATCTTTTACTGTTACTGTCATTTCTCTGCCCCGTCCTTGGTCTGGGGATAACAGAGAATAAAATTACAGATCACAATTAAACAAAAGGACAGATTTTATTATAGGTAAAAGAAAGAGGCAAGCAAAGCCTTCAGCACAGCAGAGGGGGTTCTGAGCTGGTTGCCACTTTTGGCTTCCTGTCTAGGGGATAATAAGTAAGTTTCTAATCATATCACCTTCCCTGCAGGCAGGGTGTGTGGGGAAATGGAATGTATGTCTAAGATATATATCATAGCCCTTAACTCCACAAGCCTGCGGGCAGGAGTTAATTTTAAAACTGCCTTTGTGTTGGAATGTGGTCGTGTGTTGGATGTTGCATCCTTCCCAGGGAAGTGGTGGCTTAGATGAAATATTGGTCAAAGTCAGTTATGAGCCTGGTTAGGCCTAGAAAATGGAGTCTGTGTCCAGCCCTGAGCAGAGAGATCCTGTGTCAGTGGAACATTACTGGTTATAGGTAGGTTTAAAGATTCTTTGATTTGTAATTGGTTAAAGAAATGAAACTTTGTGTAAAGTCTTGGAATGTTTTTAATTAAGATGAAGAATTCTATTAATCAGATACAAGCCACCAGACATGTACTAGCACTCAAGAGATGTGCTGTATAAATTGATTACCTGTGGGTATGGCTTAAGCTTTTCTTGCATCCCCTCAGACCTATTAGTGAGGTACAACAGTTTCTCCAAGAAGGGAAGGGAGCATGATGAGGTCTTTCATGATATTCAGATTCTCTAATAACTGAGGATGGAAGGAATTTGGTCCTAAGAAGCTAATTTTCTGATGACCTAGATTATACCAACAATGGCGTCCTCAAGTCAGTGGAAAAAAATATTAATTCTGTAAAATAATTTCAAGAGGTTTAATTCTGAGGTATAAATGTGTAGCTGTGGCCCTGGAGAGCCACACGCAGGAAACCTGGAACAAGTGGGGATCATGATGATGAGGGACATGATGCTCCCCCTTCTCCTAGCCAGCAACTCAGCTGTAGGGTATTTCTGGGTCCCCTTGGTCAAGAGGACATCTATTCAGCCAGCTGGGGGGATTAAGACTTTATTTGAGTTGATACTCAAAAAAGCCAATAAAAAGAGATAAATATAGAGATATGTTTTTATTTAACTACATTATTCTGACATTGCAGCCTAATACATAGTATATGAAATCTATATAACTTTAAAAATCAATGCTCATTTTATGGATGATATGTTTTTAAAACACAAAGAATTTACAACCAATTTACTATCAAATACCCTTAAAATTCATTTAAATAACTGGTCCTTTGATATATGTCTTTTCACATTTGAAATATGAATCACTTAATACTTGAGCTCTTTCAAGTATTTGGAAGCTAAAATGAAACTTCAAAACTAAACCTAGTAAGAGATAGTGTCTATGTAAAGTGCTACAGAGAGATAAGGGGATTTAACTTTCACTAATGCATTAGTTATGCTCTAAATGGAGTAGCTAAAGATAGAGGAAATTTAGTTTATTGAAAAAGAATTTAATGTTAAAAAGTTATTCATATCAATGCTGTAATAGTATAAGGACATTATAAATTAGATATCCTAAAGATATACCTTTGAAAATAGCATGTAAATTATTAGTTGGAATAGAGTGTAAAGTCATTTGCTGAAATATGGGGAAATCAAAAAAATGTTCAAAGTGTTTGATAAAAACACTATTATAAAGTTTAATTTATGAATATTGAAATAAAGTGATAGAGTGGCAAATCTGTTTTGAAAAAAAGTATAGCAAATGCATAAAAGCATGGCAAATTGCCTTGCAGCTTTATTTTCTCTTTCCCTCACTACTCCTGAGTATAAACGGATAGAACTAAGAAGAATGGCAGTCAGAGAAATGTCAAACTGTATTGGTTCCCTCCATCCCTTGGGAAGTGTGTCATTCACAGGAAGATGTCAAAGTTATCTTAAGAAATAGTTAAAAGTGAGTGGCACCTGTGGCTCAGTGAGTAGGGCGCTGGCCCCATACACTGAGGGTGGTGGGTTCAAACCCAACCCCTGCCAAACTGCAACAAAAAAAGAGCCAGGCATTGTGGTGGGCGTCTGTAGTTCCAGCTACTTGGAAGGCAGAGGCAAGAGAAGCCTCAGTCCAAGAGCTGGAGGTTGCTATGAGCTGTGATGCTACGGCACTCTACTGAGGGTGACAAAATGAGACTCTGTCTCTAAAAAAAAGAAATAGTTAAAAGGATTAGAAGAAAAGTAAATTGATTTGTATTGGTCTTAAAAATAAAGTATGTATGTAGCGTGGGTGGACATGCAAATAGTGGGCATAGTGGAGAGTTGGCAACTTACTGGGGGTAAGTCAGAGCATTCTAGCACGGGAAGACATGGCGGGAGGCTAAATATTGCATCATTTATCACTTTCTAGTATGCCATTTGTTTGTTTCTGTGTCTGCTCTGATAGATTGTGAGCCCCTGAAGGGCAGAGATAATGCTGAAGTGGTAGTTTCCTAACAACACAGAGCACAGTACGGATGGTCCCTCATTTATGATACTTGGACTTTACAATTATGTGAAAGTGATACACGTTCAGTAGAAATCTCAGGTGCGGGCGTTCATACGACTACCTGTTTTTCACTTTTAGGACATCATTTAATAAGTCGTTTGGCATGCTTAACTTTTATTATAAAATAAGCTTCATGTTGGATGGTTTTGCCCACTGTAAGCTAAGTCAGTGTTCTGAGTATGTTTAAGGCAGGCTAGACTAAACTGCGATGACCAGTAGATTAGGTGAAATACCTGCTTTTTCAGCATAGTGATATTTTTAATTTACAATGGGCTATTAGGATGTAACTCTATTATAAGTCACAAAGCATCTGTATATGTATTTTGATTTTGGTCATCGTTGTTAAGGTTGTTTTATTAGAACACTTAGCATATTAATCATAGTTGTTTTAAATTCATAGCCTGATAATTGCAAAATTTCTGTCATATCTGAGTCTAATTTTGATGCTGGCTCTACCTTTCCAAAATGTTTTGTTTGCCTTTTAGTATGTCTTGTAATTTTATATTTAAAGCCAGACATTATATACTGGGTAAAAGAAAGTGAGATAAGTAGGTTTATAGCATGAGATTTTATGCATATCTGATTAAGGTCCAACTGAGTTTGCTACTTGTTGTAACTATAGGTGTCACGGGCTAAAATTTCCTCATATGTTTTTGTTTTCATCTCTCCTATTGTCTTTAAGTTCAATTAGAAAAATCTTTTTAAATAAGATCGGAGATGTGGAGTTCTTTCAGCTGTAGTTCCATGTTATTGTATAAAGGTGCAATGTTGATGTGGCAGCAAGCTGGGGGGAGAGTAAGCTTACAGTAGTCCCATGATTAGCTCTCAGTCTTTCAGGGAGCCTGTGTCTCTGGGCTGTGACCTTCAAGTGTGCTTCTCAGCACTTTTAGGTAAGATTGGAATTCTGCAGGGAGCTAGAGTTGAGTATTTCCCTCCTGCCCACATGGAAGGCCACGGGGGCTTGGAGCTGGATATTTTCCTTCTCCCAGATCAATTAGACTCCAGATGAATAGTTTCACTTGAGGACAGGTGTTGTTAAGGAGAGCAGAATGCTCTGGAAGTCTTTCACAATGACTGTGCTCTTTCTGTCCCCTGCTGCAAGCATGAAGGCATTTTCCTCCAGACTTCACTGACAATCTGGAGTACTCCTGGAGGTAAACTCAGAAAGTGTGTGGGATTCCCTAGGACTGGGCTGCCCTAGGGCCTCCAGCATTTCATCAATTACTATTTATTTTCCTACCCTAATCCTGGCCCCAGCAGTGGTGTCTGCTGCTGAGTTTCTTCTCTGGAAAGCTGCGATTCTCTGTATCCGCCTTACTGTTTTCCACATGTTTGAGGCAGCAACGTTTTTCACTGTGACCTTAATTCTCTGAAAAATCTGACAAGAGTAGTTGATTTTTAGTTTGGTTATTTTCTTGTGAAAGTGGGAATGATTGATTACATTTCAGATTAAAACCCAGAGAAACCCGTTTCTCTCCTTGAATATTTCCCCTGGTTGCTAGAAGCCTTTATAGGGGTAAGGGGAAACTTGCCCTTTCTCCCTAAAGTTTGCTGAAAAATCAACTCACAATTAAGGCAAATTAGTACGAGGAAGGAAATAGGTATTAACTGTGCCTGAGAGAAGATATCACAGAATGATAACCCATTATCCAAAGGAGTTCAGATACCTTTATACCTTTCGGGGGGTAGATGGAGGAGTCTAGGGCATAAACAGTTGCTAGGGAGGACAAGATGAATGGGGGTGGGAATAGATTGATTGTAGATTAACCTGGGAGATGGGTGTTTATGAACCAAATGATTTGGACCAGCTACACCTGCATTTCTGACCTTCATTCCTGAAATATTTTGAGATTTTAGGAAGAGAGAAGGCAAGTCAGTTCTTACCTTTGATCTTCTGATTGGGCCAGTCCAGTTTATACAGATAGAGGGAAGGCCTCTCTCAGTGTATTTTGACCTTCAATGGCCTCAAATTTAAAATATTCCTTACACCAAGGAGTCATATTTTAGAGTGAAATTTCCTTACTCCTTCAACAGCATGGAATTTTTTAAAAGCCATTAATTGGCTGAGTGTCCAATTGTCCATTAACAAGTAAAAATTTAAAAAATATACATAAATTGTCTTACACATGTACTAAGTATACCAACCAATATAATAGTACATACAATCCATTTTAAAAAACATTGAAATATTTCAAATTACTAGGACTATGTAATGTTGAATTTCTAATTCCATGTAAAAAACCAAAATGGAATTCAAAACATGAAATCTTTTGTTTAAATATTTGTAACAAGTCTTTTTACATTAAATCCATTTATGTCCCTCCAACATCCTTCTTCCTCACAAAGATCTTCAAAGAAATGCCACTGTCTTTTTATATTCCTTTCATTTGAGCTATTTTAAAAAGCTCTCACAATTAGATCATCATAGAAAAATGTTAATTAAGGTACATATTTATAGGATTAGAGAGGATTAATGTTACTACAATTATTTTTTTTGTTTTATAATAAAGACTAAGTTGGGAAGTAAGTCCCTGCCGGATAGGGGATGGATAGCTATTTTTTCTTTCTTTCAGAGAGTTAATTTTTGGTAGATAACGGTAAAGACATGAACTCATGTTTCTCTTAATGTTTAGAGCTATGACAATCTCTGACAAGCTGATAATTAGCGCAGATTATTCTTTTTATCAGATCCAATTGCAAAAGTGAAACCAAGCAAGATCAAAGTCCTTCTGTTATCTTGAAATTCAAATGCTCCGTAAAAGACTCTAAGTGATAGAACACCATATTTTGAATGTGCTAGACTTGCTGAATAATTCAGGACAAATGATCATCCTCTTTTTAATGTGCTCAGAGCTGCTCATTTCTTCCTCACTCAATGAGATTCCCCCAAACAAGATTAATCTACACATTAGCCAGTGACTGTCAATGGATAAGGGTTTTTGCACTTTGCAAATGATGGAGATCAATAAAGGTGTTAATTGCACTCTTTAAATTAAAACACTGATATTCATATAGTAAGGAAGCTATGTTTGTCTTAATCAAAAATTTTCAAAAAGGAGAAACTATGACCTGAGTGAGAAAAGAGTTTCTGAGTTTTGTAGCCACCCTATTTGCAGTATCTGATTTTTAAATGTCATCATCAAAACAGACCTAAGAAGCAAGACACAGAATAACAGGAAAGGCCATTTGACTTGGTATTTGCCTATAGTTCTTGTGCTTATTTTCTCATAAAGTCATCATTATGAATACATATTTGCTATGTATTTGCTATGTTCGAGATGCCATGATTTAGTCTATTAAAAATTAAAGTCTACTTTCTCTTTATAGAAGCACAGGTACAATTCTTCAACCAATTTATAATTCTCTTTCAAAATGAAGTGTTTTTGTGTTTTTGACATTTATTCATATTTGAACTTAAGTTATTGGTATTTCAGGTCAGTCAAAGTACATTCTTTGTACACTCACCAAAACAAAGTATTCAGAAAGCTTATAAAGAAATATATGAACACACATCATTTTTACATTCAAATTAAGAAAATGAGGACAGGTTCACATCCTCTTGAATGCATAAAAAACCCAGCAGTAGTTCTCCTTTTCATGTGAAATTTGGTGTTTGCTTAAGTAATATAGTGAACTCTATTGTTTGCAAAAGCACGTAAAAATTAATCAGTTTCAATTTCTCAGCAAAAGGACCATTTAAGGAAACAAATAATGCATGAGGGTTTAAGGAAGTCAGCAATGGGTTCAAAATGCAGGAAACTGTGTGAAGAGGGAAATGAAAATATTAACAAGGACTCTGTTTTGGTTCTAATATTAAAAAATAATAAGGCAATTGGCAAACCCTGAATAAGGTAGTCATTAGGAGAGTTTCTCAAGGGACAAAAGATAATGGCTTTCTCCTACGGATGGGAACAGTATGCCTAAAATTTCTAAAGCCTCATCTGCACCTCCTGGTATATCCCATGCTGAGTGTTTTCTCCGTATGGCTACTAAGAAGGCAGAGTATGCGATAGTCTTTAGAAAAAAGGCCCACTCTGCTTCTCAGGACTAGTTTTACACCAAACAAGAGGGATGGGTGTTCTAAGCATTCCTAAGCAACACACTGACATTTTGTAAACCAAGGGATGTTTTATTGTTCTCAGAGGTAGAGGGTTCGGACACGTGTCACTGGTCCACCACACTTTGTCAGAAGACCAGCAATTCTGGACAACAGTAAAAATAGCCTCTCTAAGACTGTTTTGTTCTTCCATTTCCAAAATCACAGTTTTATACATGAAAGTTCAAAGTAAAAACCATGTCAATCTTTATCTAAGACAATAGTAATCAGCATATCCCAGGACCCAAAATGACATTTCAATTTAAAATCTTCTAAACTGATCCTCCTAAACTACTCAAAACAGGAAACTTTAGGGTAGGAGCTAAATTTATAAAACAATACTAGGAAGCAGGAGGTAAAGGTCACTTAGGACCTAAATGGAACAGACCAGCTGTGCCCTGGCCTGACATACTCCATCTTACTCTCACAACATGTGCTTTCATTAGGGTGGAAATTCTCAGTAGGCGCTCCATGCCTGACAAGAAAACCTCTCTAGGCCAAGATTAGGATATAAAAGTATAAGTTTATTTTATCTTGAAAAGAGAAAGTAGGAGAGTCAGTGAGAGAGGGACAGAAAGTAGGGAAAGAGAAGAAAGAGAAGAGGGCAGGGAGACAGTGGCATTCTAAGCAAGCAAAGGAAGAATGCCTGCAGTTGGGTGGGCAGAGGAATTAAGGGAGCCAAAAAGTAATAGCAGCCAAATTCACAAGGTACTGTGAATTGTCCTTTTTCCCTTTGGCAAGTTTAAAGAGAGACATTTCTCTAGCTGTTTGCAATCCTGGGATCTAATGTTCATATCCCATTGTTCATCCAGGATCTTTTTATGAAAAAATTCTTTTTTTTTTTATTAAGTCATATATACATAGATCATGAATACATTTATGCCTGTGTGGGATTCAATGTGTTGATTATTAGTACGAATTGGAGTGCTTACATCCTACTAATTAACATAGCTTTCACCTCATTTACTTAATCACAGTGTTAAGACATTTGTGTTGTATACTTGATAGATTTGACTTATACCCTTGCAATATGCTCCATAGGGGTGGTCCCACCATTAACCCTCCATCAAACCACTTCCCTCCCTTCCCTCCCTTCCCTCCTTCATCCTGAGCTATAGTCGTGATTCATCTCTCATATGAAAGTGTGAGTGATTACAAATAGGTTTCATAGTAGTACTGAGTACATTGGATATTTTTTTTTCCATTCCTGAGATACTTTACTAAGAAGAATATTTTCCAGTTCCATCCATGTAAACATAAAAGAGGTAAAGTCTCCATCTTTTTTAATGCTGCATGTATTCCATCATATACATATACCATAATTTATTAATCTATTCAGGGGTGGATGGGCACTTGGGCTTCTTCCTTGACTTGGCTATTATGAATTGAGCTTCAGTGAACAATCTGGTGGAAATATCTTTGTTGCCAAGTGATTTTTGGTCCTTTGGATATACACCTAGTAGAGAAATTGCAGGATCAAATGGCAGGTCTACATTTAGATCCCTGAGTGTTCTCTAAACTTTTTTCCAAAAGGAATATACTAGCTTGCATTCCCACTAGCAGTGCAGAAGTGTTCCCTTTTCTCCACATCCACACCAACATCTGTGGTTTGGGGATTTTGTGATGTCAGGTATTCTTACTGGAGTTAGATGATATCTCAAAGTGATTTTGGTTTGCATTTCTCTGATGATTAAAGATGATGAGCATTTTTTCATGTGTCTGTAGACTGTACACTCTTCTTCTTCAGAGAAGCTTCTGTTCATGTCTCTTGCCCACAATGAAATGGGATCACTTGTTCTTTTCTTATTAGTAAGTTTGAGTTCTCTGTGAATTCTGGTTATTAGACTTTTGTCAGAAATATAACCTGCAAAAATCCTCTCCCATTCTGAGGGCTGTCTACTTGCTTCAGTTATGTGTTCTTGCCAGTGCAGAAGATTTTTAGTTTGATCAGATCCCAGTAATGTATTCTTGATGTTGCTTCAATTGCCCGGGGAGTCCTCCTCATAAATTATTCTCCCACGCCAATTTCTTCAAGTGTTTCCCCTGCACTCTGTCCAAAAATGTTTATAGTTTCATGTCTTAAGTTTAAGTCCTTTAACCAGTGAATGTCATTTTCATTAGAGAAGAAAGGTATAGGTCCAGTTTTAGTCTCCTATAAGTCACCAGCCAATTCACCCAGTACCATTTGTCAAATAGGGAATCTTTCCCCCAATGTATATTTTTGATAGGCTTATCAAAGATAAAATGAAGATAAGTGTCTGGGTTCATCTCTTGGTTTTCAATTCTGTTCCATACATCTACCTCTATTTTTGTGCCAGTACCATGCTGTTTTGATTACTATAGATTTATAGTATATTCTGAAGTCTGGTAGTGTGATACCTCCTGATTTGTTTTTATTTCTGAATAATGTCTTGGCTATTTGAGGTTTTTTCTGTTTCCATATAAAATGAAGTATTATTTTTTCAAGATCTTTAAAGTATGACAGTGGAGCTTTAATAGGGATTGCATTAAAATTGTATATTGCTTTGGGTAGTATGGACATTTTAACAATGTTGATTCTTCCCAGCCGTGAGCATGGTATGTTTTTCCATTTAACATCTTCAGCTATTTATTTTCTTAGGATTTCATAGTTCTTTTTATAGAAATCTTTTACATCCTTTGTTAGGTAAACTCCCAAATATTTCATCTTCTTTGAGACTACTGTGAGCAGAATAGGGTCCTTGACTGTTTTTTCACCTTGACTGTTGTTGGTATATATAAAGGCTACAGATTTATGAGTATTGATTTTGTACCCTGAGACACTGTCATATGCCTTGATCACTTCTAAGAGTTTGGAATAGTAGTTTTATTGTTAGATGATGTATAGTAGAGGTATGATTACCCCATAGATCTATTTAGATATTAAGGATAACGGTTGTGTACATTTCTTCTTTATGAAACATGGCGGGTGGAAGATTGTTTGTATTTGGTAGAAATTTAGAATATAGCAGGTGTTGTATACTGACTCATAGGAGAAAAGGCTGTAGGGACCAAGGGGCAAGTTCCCCTTTGCTCTCTGCAGTTTTGCTGAAAAATTAAACTCATAAAAGGCAGACTAATTGGAGAAAAAGCATACAAAATTACTTAATGTGTACACATGGAAACTTTCAGAGTAAAGACCCAAAGATGTAGGGTAATTATCCATTTTTGAGCTTAGTTTTAACCAAATATAAATGGCCACATAGAATATGTTTGGACAAAAAGCATGAAGTGATGTTTATAAATTGAATGTGGTGCTGATGGTCAGGAATCCTTGTTCTCCAAGCCCTGTTGGCTTGGTCCAATTACTGTGTGGAACTAGAAGTTCAGCCAAGCCATGGATGAAAAGAAAGCAGAAGTATATAGAAATCAACAGCAAAACTGGAGCAGTACAGGCAGTGTGATGAGAAAGCTAACTTTGCACAGGCTTTAGTATAACACAGAGAAATTTTATACAAGAACAAAGAGAAAGCTTAGAGAACTTCTACAGAGAGTTGGAAATGAGGCCCTCTTACAAGTTAGAGCAAGATGGAGATGCAAAGGCAATGTAGAGGCATAAATACCCTCTTTCTCTGTTGGACGCTGTAAATCATTCATCGGTCTCTCTGAACCTCCAACACCTTTGTCCTTTTCTGTGGGTCACTGAATCTTCCATTCCCCTTGCAACCTCTTTCTCTGTCCCTTTTCCTGGGGAATCCCAGCAAGGCCTGACTGTTGAGATTCTTTTTGGCCTTTCTGAGCATGTTTTCCTTCCTTCTTGATATGGGGCAGATCCCTCTTTAGAGTAGGGGTCTTAGGCCCTATAGTCCAACAAAGTAGGTGAGATAATATATGATCCGTTTATAGACAGAGAGGCAGAGGGAAAGTTAGAGTAATATTTTAAGGTTTATGTCTGGCTTTCAGAAGAAGGTGTTCTGGTTTCTATGACCCACCTTAGAGAAGAGGGATCCTAGTTTCTGTGGCTAGGCTCAGGGGAGAATAAGACTCAGAGACAGGAGGGCAGGAGAAGGTCCAAGAAGTACTTTTGCCTCTGAGGTATTGTTTTCTGAATCCCAGTAAGGCTTAACATTGTAGAACTCAGTTAGGTAGAAAGTTCTGTGAGCCTCTGTTTCCTTATCTTTAGTGTATAAAGGCCACTTTATACTTTCAGCCATGATTAAGATAACATTCTTAGTCCACTGGAAAGATTTTTAAGTGCCCACATTTAACAGATCAGTGTTTTTCCCTCTCATATCATTTATCCATTTATTTTATTTTTATTTATATTTTTGTGTCAGAGTCTTATCCATTTATTTTTAAGTTAGATAATTATATGTAATACTGGCAGAAGTATGAGTAGACAATATTATTAAACTACTCTCCAAAATAAAAGCATAGACTAAATTCCAAAATCCATTCCAAAGTCCACAACCTTGCCTTAGTCTGTACGGCTTGTCCGATTTGGCCCCTTCGTGATGGCTTCTCTAGCCGTGCCTCCTGCCGGTCACCTCCCAGCTCTCTATGCTGCAGCCCTCTGTTTACCCTTCAGCTATGCATGCTGTGTTTATGCATGCTCAACTTTTACCTAGAATGATCCCTAATGCCTTGTGGCCCAATATCCCAATTCTTCCAGCCATCTTTCAGGTTTGGGTATATTATCTTTTTCAGGGAGACCTTTCAATATGCCCACAGTATGTTCTCAGGAATTTCTGTTTAACAGGCTATGTTTTTCTAGAGCAGCACTAGATATATGGCAAAAGTGAGTAGAAAGTACAAGAGTTCTCATTTACCCCTCTCACACACATGCACAGCCTCCCTCACTTTCAACATCCTGCACCGAATGGTTTATTTGGGACAACTATAAGGATGCAGGTCGCCTCGCCCTCAACTCAGCAAACTGCAGAGAGCAAGAGTCCCAGTCCTCAAAAAGGTTTGCTATAAAAGCACTGACACGGGACAGATTGATTAACAGGAGGAAAAGGATACAAATTCACTTTAACATATTTAACAGGAGCTTTCAAAATGAAGACTCAGAGATAAAAAGGAAATTGTCCTTTTCATGCTTAGGTTCCTCAAAGTATGGAAAGCTGTATAGAAATATGACTGGACCAAAAGGTCTCATCTAAATGCTAATAGACCAAGTAGGGAAGCTGGGAGGGCCTGTCTTCCCGGCCTCACTTAGTGTGTATTCCTTCCATATGATCTATGTCAAACAAGATAGGTCAGATAATTTCTTTGTGGTCTGTTTTTACATAGAATCATTTTAAGTTTTATTGCTAGCTTTTGAGATCAGGGATTCTGGCTTTCATGACCTACCTTGGAGAAGAGAGATTTTAGTTTCTATGGCTAGCCTAACCAAAAAAAAAAAAAAAAAGAAAGAAAGGAAAAAAGAAACTCAGGGGCAGGAGGACAAGGGAAGGTCAGAGAACTTTGACTCAGAGACTTTCATTTTGGGGTACTGTATTCTGAACTCCATAACAATCATGGTATTATTTTATTTTATTTATTTTTTTGTTGTTGCAGTTTGTCTAGGGCTATGTTTGAACTCACCACCCTCGGTATATGGGGCTGACACCCTACTCACTGAGCCACAGGCACCACCCCAATCATGGTATTTTTGTTTCAGCAGTCTGAACAAACTGAGACATAGTTCCTACAAAATCCGTTTATATTTCTACACCAAAATTTCCTATTTCACATGGTTATTACATTTTTAACAAATGGAACTGTGTATTTTATACCTGCCAGTTTATTCTATAAATAATTACATTCTGGACAGGCATCAGGAGGAAATGTGATAACCCACATCTACTGAATGTCTTTGATGATAAAAACCAATCTCTCAGTGTCTCTGCTTTTTCTGGCATCAAGACTGAGAAACAGCAGGATGTTAGTGCTTCCCTTGTGGCCTAGGAGTCTCTTTTTATTCATACTCAATGCGCCTGCTTTAAGCTTTCTTCCCCCTTAATTAAAAATAAATGAAACTAGGAAGAGTCAATGTGTAGGGAGGAAAAAGACCTGTTGGTTGCTATTCTCTGTGCAGCTCTGGGTACCGAGAGCCACACAGCATATTTTGCTTGCTGTTTTGATTTACTTTGGCCTTCAGATGGTTTCCTTATACTATAGTGTCTGATTTGTTTCTTTCCTTTCTTGTGTAACTGTTCTCATGTCATTTTCACTTGCATTTCCCAAGTAAGAGGAGAGTTGTATGCATATTCCCAGAGTTGAAGATCAGCTTCAAAGAAATTGTAACTGTAAACCTAACATAATTCGATCTGAAAGCAGAAGGATAAAATATATTGTCACAGGAATACAGAACATGAGATTGGCTGATAGTGCTCAGAAGACATCTGCTTAATACTTTAAAATGAGGACACCAACTTTATGTTTTTAATAATATACTAACTGAAAATAAAAGGGTAAAATGATCGATGTTTTTATTGGTGTGTCTGTTTTGATTGGTGAGTGATAACAGTCCATCTGAAATAAGATGGATAAACAAATAATAGGATATATTAGCTAGTGTGTTTTGAGGGAGGTGTAAACACAAGATGCTACAATTGTTAAATCAAGGTATGGAGCCCAACTTGATTTGTTTAAATTGGTTCAAGGAATAGTCCTGATAGGAAAGCAAGCCTGAATACAGTGTAGCAAGTTAAGAGTGGATATTTGTAGACAGTGCCATAGTGAGAACAGGTAGGGAAGATTGCAAATTATATTTAAGGAGTGTGAATGGAAGGAGATGAATGTATGTTATTGGAAGAAACCTTTGATAACACATTTATTTTTGTAGAGCTTAATATGTGTATATTATTGGACTTAGACTGACAAAATTATTTGAGATGTGGTTTTTGAACTTAAAGAGTTCAAATTTATAAAACAGATGAAATAAGGATAAAAACAATCATAACACAGACTACAAGTAAGCAGGTGGCACATGGCATAAACAAATAAGGATTATAGATATTTAGAGATGGAAGATAATATTTCCATTACAGCAGCTGGAAAACTATTAGTGAAATAAATGTCTTTTCTCATGAGCAGTTAGTTGAACATTCTGTAACTGAGGAAAGCTTTCCTAAATGTTTTAGGGATTTGGGGGTAAGAAAAAGAAAGTTTTAACTTTCCTACTTGCCAGGTCTCAAGTTGGGGGATACTGGGTATCCACAATGGTGGTAACTTGCCTACAGCTTCTGCTAATTTCATCTACCCTTCCCAAACTGGTAGATGAGTTCAGAATATTTGACTTCTGAGATGTTTTAGTGGCTAGTACATATTTGGGGCTCTGCATCAGATATCATCTTCTAGGACTGGTAGTTCATAGATAGTGGTTTCATGTAAAATGTTAAAGTATTTGATTTTAACAAGGTGAGAATTGGAAACCACAATTTAGAGGATGCTATTGATGGTAGGATCACAGAGATTTAGTTATATAGTAATATTGGTAATTTGTACCAGTAGTGATTATGACAGTTATTAAACTGTTCTCATACAGTGGCTAACACCGAGTGGATTCTCAATATAATATTACCATCATGTTGAATAATATTGAATCAAATACAGAGTACTTAAGTTCAAACTTAAGAACATTGGTATTTCCAACATGAATTGGATACACAATCCTGCGTATAACTTTATTTATTTGTTCATTTGTTTATTTGTTCACTTGAGACAGTCTCCTCTGTTTCCCTAGGCTAAAGTACTATGGCATCATTGCTCACAGCAACCTCAAATTCCTGGGGTCAAGCCATCTTCTGTTTCCCCAGGCTAGAGTGCAGTGGCATCATAGCTCACAGCAACCTCAAATTCCTGGGCTTAGGCCATCTTCTGTTTCCCCAGGCTAGAGTGCAATTGCATCATAACTCATAGCAACCTCAAACTCCTGGGCTCAAGCCATCCTCTTATCTCAGCCTCACTACAGCTAAGATTACAGTGCACCTCACTGTGCCCAGATAGTTTTTCTATTTTTGGTAGAGACCGGGGCTTGCTCTTGCTCGGCCTAATCTGGAGTTCCTGAGCTCAAGCAGTCCATCTTTCTCAACCTTCTATAATGTTAGGATTATAAGCATGAACTGTTGCACCTGGCCCATGCCCATGACTTTAAAATTTAAACTATTTCTGCTTTTGAAGCCTCATTTTTATAACTGTAATTAGCATATAAGAAGGTCATTGGCACCTCTTTTAGAAGAATCATGAATACCAGAAATAATCAATGTGTAATTGAACTTAATTGTTGTGGAAAGTTGATAAAATCCCATTCACTTAAAATTGGAAGTAAACATTTTGATGTATTTCTATCAAAATATAATATGTTTACTGCTATATGGATTGCTTTTATTTTTATTGGTTTTAATTTTTTTTTATTTTGATAAAAACACAGACTTTTAGTTTTCTTCTTTTTTTTAATGTGCAAAGACTAAAAAAGTATTTAGGGTAACTTAATTACAACAAGAGTTTTAATCCATTTCCTCATCTGTTAAGTACAAAAAAAATTTTTTAAAGTGTAAACTCTTATTTTGTGTGTATAGGTGCGTTTGCCAGTATTAAGAAAAAGATTAAAAAGGTTAAATATCTTCATTAGTAATGTATTCGAAACTTATAAGGGCTGTTCAGAAAGTATCCAGCCATGTCTTAGGAAAAATAGTATTAATAGTCACTGAATCCTTTCTGGACAGCCCTGGTATGATTGATATGCCTGGTTCTGAATAATTTGTATATAGTATATTTCATTTTCAGATGTATAGTTTATTAGATAGCATCTTTCATTCAGTAATTTAAATTTGTATCTCAATTTACAGACTCATTATGTTCTACAGACTTGTATGAGCTACCTCTGAGTTTCAGCGGTAACCAAGCATATGAAGATCTTATCTCAAGACTGCAGCTCAACATTCCTCATATACCACACTTATTTAGATGCTTAAGAACTATTTTTTTGCTGCTAAACAGCCACAGCCTTGTGGGAGGGCAAAATGTGTCAACATCACAATATGATAGATAATGGCTGTACAATAATTAAGATTTGCACAATATTCCATGAAAGCCCAATGATGATGTTTTTCAAAATTAGAGAAATCATAGAAAATTTCTAAGAATCTGCTGGGCTGAATCAAAAAAGTTGAGTCCCTAGGTAACTTAGGTTTAGTGTAGAAATATATGGCAGTAGTGGAATTTTGGGGAGACCCCAGAGGTGAAGTAGGAATTATATAGTAAAACATGGTAAAAATAAGTTTTGAGATATAGCCAGTGACATTGTGTACTGGCACTAATTGTTTCTACTTTTTCCTAAGAAGAGTGGCAAGGAACTGATGATTTTTTCTAAGCTGATGAATGATCATTAAGGGATTTTATTTATTTATTTATTTTTGCTTTTAGACAGAAACTTTAACTGTAAACAACTTGAGAGCAGCTGTGCTGAGGGGTGGCAGGAGAGAGTGGAAGAGGGTGCTCCAGCCATGCCCTCCTCTCGGTATTCCTCCTTTTCCTCAGCCTTGGCTTCCACAGAATCCACCTCTTCATAATCCTTCTCCAGAGCGGCCAGGTCCTCACTCGCCTGGGAGAACTCCTCCTCCTCCATTCCTTCTCGCCTGGGAGAACTCCTCCTCCTCCATTCCTTCTCGCCTGGGAGAACTCCTCCTCCTCCATTCCTTCTCCCACATACCTATGCACCAAGGCCCACTTGGCGTGCACGAGCTGGAACTTGTGGTCCAGCTGCGCTCGGCCTCAGGGATGGCTGAGGGGTGTTGTGCGGCGAGTGTACACACGGCTGGCTCACCTTGGCCAGGCTGCCCCCGCAGACCACGGTGAGGGGCTGGTAGTTAATGCCCACCTTAAATCCAGTTGGATACCAGTCCGCAAACTGGACAGTGCGCTTGGTCTGGATGGTGGCAATGGCTGCGTTGTCATCTTCCACATCCCCGCTGTACAACATGCAGCAGGCCATGTACTTGCCTTGGCAAGGGTCACACTTATTGGCCAGTTCCAAGCAGGCATTGGTGATCTAGGCCACCCACAGCTGCTCGTGATAGGTGTTCTCGGCTGAGATGACTGGGGTGTAGGTGGCTGGGGGAAGTGGATACGGGGGTACTGCACCAGGTTGGCCTGGAATTCTGTCAAGTCCACATTCAGGGCCCCGTGGAACCGCAGGGAGGCTGTGATGAATGACACCATCTACCCAATCAGATGGTTGAGGTTGGTGTACGTGGGAGGCTTGATGTCCATGTTGCATCAACATATGTTATAGATGGCTTCCTTGTCCACCATGAACTCACAGTCAGAATGCTCTGGGGTCATGTGAGTGATCAGGATGGAGTTGTAGGGCTCCACCACGGCTGGAAACCTGGGGGGCTGGGTAGATGGCAAATTCCAGCTTGGACTTCTTGCCATAGTCCACCGACAGCCGCTCAGTGATCGAGATGCCAAGCCAGGTCCGGTGCCGCCTGCAAAGCTGAGGCACTTTGAATTATGTTCAAAATTGAATTATGTTCTTAAACATAATTCTGGCACACACTCTGTGCTTGGTAAACATGGTTTTGAAGCCTTGCCTCCAAAGCAGTGTCTCTGGACCTCTTGTGTCATGAACTTTCTGCAGTAATATCTGTTGCCTGAGAATCTATTTTTGGTGTTGACCTTGACTTCTTCCCTGAGCTATGCTTTCCATATTCTTTCTTATTGTATCTTCTTTGGGTAGTCCAGAAAATAAAAAGTCTGATTCAGTACATTCCTCAACATTTTTATTCCTCTATTCATTAGTCCCCTAGAAGATCTCTCTGCGGATTAAAATTACATAGCAGAGCAATGAATTTACACTTTCAGAACCATCTCCACTGAAGCAAATCCTCTGAAGACCTGGCAGCCAAATTTAATGAAGGGAAATAAACTTGTCCTTCAAGGAAATAGAGAACTCACAACCAACTTTCAGACACCAGAAAAGAAATGATTATCTCACATTTATATTGACCTTACCCTATAAAACTTGAATAGGGAGGACATTATGCTTCTACTTGGTGGAAAATTCCAGAAGTTCTCAATATTCTTCAGACTTTACACAAATCCATGAAATTGTAGATCCATAGCTTTGATTCTGGGTCTATGATTTCATTCTCATCTTTAACCTTGAGAAAGATAAAAATAATGGATTTGAATTAACAATGGACTAACATACTTAAAGGGATTTGGGAGGATTTTGGCTCTACACTGTAAACAACATTATCACCCTCCTCTGGAAGAAACGTTCCAACCTTTCATGACAGGACCTTGTGGATAACCTAGGATTTAAATAAGACAATGCCACAGTTCAGTATTTCAGGAACCCTTTTAGATAAACTAGTCTAAACTGGGGGTGGGGAGGGACAAAACAGAGAGGCCGAGATAGAGAAGAACATGGAAACATAATGCATCAAATTCAAGGAGATCAAAGTGATCCAGCCACATTTTCTGCCCAAAAGAAGAGAAATCAAGCAAGTTGGAGGCATGAAATTTCCTATTGTTTGTTGTCAAGTTATCGTGAGGAAGTAAAGTATACCAGCACTATGTGCATTCTCGACAGCGTGGCCATGTTTTGGTGGATGCTTGAGGCAGAGGAAAACATAAGCCTCTATTTATCTTTAGTACTACACACAGCCTAGGTAGAGAGATAATTCTTGTCATCTGCAGAACTAGCTATAAAAATCCATTAAGGTAGATTCTTCATTTAGAGGACATGGATATGCATAGATCACACTTCTCCAGGTCTGATCACCAGCCTACGGCAGCATTTTGATCACCATCTGCTTCTGGGAGCCAGATTACATTTAGAAGTCCCTGTATGAAGGGATTTGACTTTTGGGAAGCATAGATCACATCTTTTTTTAGATGACAGCATTTGTATGAGGTTTTACTCATGTAAGTCAACAACCTGCAGAGTTTGGAAATGTGAGGGATATTTCACCAGATTGCTGCTCTAAAATCCTGAAAGATTTCCTCTCTGCTGGAATTTTTCAAGGAGGGTAGAGTTCTGTGCAAACTTGAGCAGCAACAGAGGTCCTGCAGACATTTAGAGGTCTCAGGATCTCTAACCTCACCCTTTCCAGTTTAACAGATGGTGTATCAGTCACAGGGGAATCTCTGTGAGGTCATGTTCTTAGGATAAAGAAGGAGGAGGAGGGGCAAGAAGAAAAGAAAAGGGAAATAGATTGTCATATTTTGTCTTGTGAGCATTTTTTTCCATAATATTTCCCTGGCTTAAGATAGTTATCCTGAAAAGGACCAGAGTTACCATGCACTCTAGTGTTTCTGAGGTGTGGGGACACTACCTTATAAAAGTCCAGCATCCATGATATCATGTACCTTGATACCCTAGTAGACTTTCTCATCTCCAGGAAGTTTACCTTATAAAAGTTTACCTTATAAAAGTCCAGCATCCATGATATCATGTACCTTGATACCCTCCCCTAGTAGACTTTCTCATCTCCAGGAAGTTTACCTTATAAAAATTTACCTTATAAAAGTCCAGCAGCCATGATATCACGTACCTTGATACCCTAGCCTAGTAGACTTTCTCATCTCCAGGAAGTTTACCCAACAAAAGAGTCAATAGACTTGTTCTTCTGCCAGCTTTAACACTTGCCCCTACTGGTAACTTGCTCAGTAACCAGAAAACTTCACCCAGAGATATATTTTTATTAGACCACAAAGCATAGGAGTTACTTGACACAAGTTTAAATGTGGGATAGGGAATTCTGCTAATTGCTTCTGAACTTAACTATCTAAATCTTAAATTGTAAAAAAAAATTACCAATTCTTCTTAGCACAGCAATATTAAGGTTTCTTAAGGAGATTTTCGAAAAAATTCTGTTTCTCAAGTATAGAGGAGACTAATGAAGAGTGAGATAGAACTAATCACAGTTCCTTTTCATCTGTTATACCTGGGAACGAACTATTCATGTGACATGGGCCTTTATTAATCAGAGGAAACTTAATGGCTCTTATGAGTCAAGAATGATACCTATTGAACTCTCATATTTAGTTTGTTGTGACTCTTGTACTATAAAGGCATCTAAAGGGTCGTTTTGTGTGTTCAAATGTTAATTAAACTATGGGTATAAAATCTGAAATTTTTCTTGCTCAAATACTTTGTTTAATTTATAAAGGCAATTTTAAAAATATAATTTCTTTTTTTAAATTTCAAAATATTAAGGAGGTACAGATGATTTTGCTACCTGAATAGGTTTTTTTAATGCTTGAGTCAGGGCTGCTAACATGCCCATCATCCAAATGGTGTTCATTGGGCCTCTTAGGTAGGTTTTGCCCCTCCTCTCCTCATTGATCATCCCTGACTTTAACTTCCTTCTGTTCTCATTAATTAGTTTCAACTTACTGGAGAGTAAAAATGGTGTTTGTTTTTCATTCTTGAATAGTTCTCTTAGAATAATGGTCTCCAGTTCTGTCCAAATTGCTGCACAACACATTAATTCCTTCTTTTTTGTGGCTGAGTACTACTCCAACTTATACATGCCACATTTTATTAATAATACACTTATGATTTGATGGGCACTTAATTTGATTCCTATATCTTTGCAATTACTAATTGTACTGCAAGAAACATTTAAATATTCAGGGGTCTTTTTGATAATTTATCCTTTGTGTAGTGGGATTGCTATAACAAATGGTAGGTAATTTTTATATTCATTCAACAAACACTAATTAACTAGCAGCATACCCGTAGTGTGCTGAATATGGGTGCAGAATATAAAGGACATAGGCTTTAACCTAGTGGTTCTTGTAGTGTAGTAGGAGAGACAGATCAGGTATTATATAAGCAAAAATATAGTTCAGACTGTACTCAGTATTTGGAAGGAAAATAAAAAGTCACTGTGAGAGAAAAATAATGTAGATGCCAATGAAGTTCTCTCTAAGAAAGGAATATTTAAGTTAAGACCTGAGGGATTAGAAGAAATAATGGATATGATGCCAGAGGTATCCATATTTCTTTCTTTACAGAAGAAAAGGATCTTGTCCTGTAAGGGAGAGTGAAGAATGGGTGATGTGAGTTGAGCACAATAATTATGGCAGGAACGAAGGTGAGAAATGGCTGCCCAAGTAAGCAGCAAGGGATAAAATAGAGAAGCATCAATAATAGCCAAGTAGAACCTCTGTAAATTGACCACCCAAGGGGGTGTAACAAACTGGTCAACATACAGAGGTGGTCAGCATAAAGAATCTCTACTGAGTACATGTGGTGCATGCCTGGTCTATGACGATTAGGTCCATTTAAGAGGGTCATCAACGTAGGAAAGTGGTCAACTGTGGAGGTTCCATTGGTTCCACTAAGGTTCCATTAGTTTGAATCTTTTTCTAATTCAAAGTAATGGAAATATATTATTACATTAATACACAACAATATGGAAGTGTTAGGATCTTATTCAGATGATAACAATATGCTTGTTCTGTAAAGAAAGATCTGAAAGGAGGTTAAAAGTGGAAGAGAAGAACCAGCTTTGTTGTTATCGTTATTATATGAAATATAGTGTTTGCTTGGTCTAGGGTTAGCAAAGCAAATTCAGAGAAAAGGCTAAATTTAAAATACATTATGGAAGAAGAATTAGCAAGGCATGGTGTTGAGTAGATGTGTGAGATAGAAGACAATAAGAAATCAAGGAGGACTTGAGCAATAGATCATGGGAATAAATTTCATGAAACTGGATAGATGGTTAGAGAAACATGTAAGAATGGAGGGGCTAAATGAATACTTTATTTATTTATTTTTTGAGACAAGAATCTCAAGCCATAACCCTAGGTAGAGTGCCTTGGCATCACAGCTCACTGGTTGTAGCTGTCATTGTTGTTTGGCAGGCCTGGGCTGGATTCAGACCCACCAGCTCTGGGGTATGTGGCTGTCACCCTAGCCGCTTGTGCTCTACAGCCCTAGCACCGAGCCAATCAGTACTTTAATATCATCCTTTTATGTTTAATTCACCCATGAGATATAGCAGTAATGACACTAATGAAATGGTTGTATAAGAATATATGTGTGCAGGCAGTGCCTGTGGCTCAGTGGGTAGAGTGCAGGCCCCATATACAGAGGGTGGCAGGTTCGAAACCTGCCCAGGCCAGCTAACACAAAAAAAGCCTGGCATTGTGGTGGGCACCTGTAGTACCAGCTACTCAGGAGGCTGAGGCAAGAGAATCAGTTAAGCCCACGAGTTGGAGATTGCTGTGAGCGGTGATGCCATAGCACTCTACCCAGGGCAACAAAGTGAAACTCTATCTTCAAAAAAATAAAGAATATATGTGTGCTACAGAGAGGTGTGAAGTAGAGATATAATTTGGGGACTCATTAATGTCCACATATTTTTGTGGGCCTTTTCCCTAGATGGTACTTCTAGGGAAAACATAGGAAGAAAAAAGAAGTTGAAGAAAAAACCCTGATAAATTCCGAATTAAAGGTCAGAAAGAATAGAAGGAGATATAAGGGGAAAAGGAGCAACATATGAGAGAAGCCAAATTTTTAAAAAGCTATTAGTTAATATTAGTTAACTATGTTAAATATTGTTGAGGATTTGAAAAAGATGAACCAGGACCTGTGCTTCGAATTTACTAGCGTAGTAGCATCTCTGGAAATTCACTGGAACGGTGCTCGTGACATGATGGCTGGAAAGCTGGATTAGAATGGCATGAGGAAAGAATGGAGTGTGTGGAAGATTTAGTGATTATTTCTCTCAAAACAATTGTTTCATCAAAAAAGAGAAAAGAGAAACAGGGAAGTACTTAAATAAACACGAGTTTTGAATGCAGTATTTCTCTTAGTTTTTTCCACCTTATGTTGATTGCCTGTCAATTACATGGGGAGCAGTGATCATACTAACCTTGTTCCTTCACTGGAGGGTGTAACAGATGTATCTGCCTTCTAGAGGCACTGTCAGGATGCTGGTAAACACATACAGTGAAGTTGGCATAATACCAGGCATATAATTAAAAGCTATAATTATTACCTTGAACCCTATATATTGATTTTCATATGGAAAAAACTAGAAATGAAATATCTAGCCTAATCATATAGCACAAAGGTATCTCAATATTATATATAACCAAAGTATTAAATAATATAAATGTAAATAATAGATTTAACCAAAGTATTTAACCATTTGTTACATGAAAATTAATGTAATTTTTCTTATTATGAGTTAATATCTTCAGAATATTATTTCCACTATTAGATCACCACCTACTCTACCTTTTATCTCCCAGGTAACCACATACAGAAATATGTCACATATCTTTTATAGGACAGTAATATTGAATCAGTTAGTGTCTTAACGAGGAAAAGAGCAACCACTTGTAGCACTTTCAATACAGGGAATTGGTTATAGGGGTGAAAGAAGAGAGCCAAAATCCAATCAGGGGAGAGTGAGAGAAGCAGAGATTGATGACAGCACAAAACCATTCCAGGTAGGCTGGAAAGATGAAGGGGAAGCTGGGCTCGTTGGTTCACACCTGTAATCCCAGCACTCTCGGAGGTCAAGGTGGGTGAATTGCTTAAACTTAGGAGTTCTAGACCTCTCTGAACAACAGCGAGACTCCATCTCTACTAAGAATAGGAAAATTAGGTGGGCATTGTGGTAGGAACCTGTAATCCCAGCTACTCCAGAGGCTGAGACGAGATCGCTTAAGCACAGGAGTTTGAGGTTACTGTGAGTTATAACACCAAGGCACTCTAGCCAGGGTGACAGAGTGAGACTCTGTCTCTAAATTAATAAATAAATGACAAAGAGAAGAGGCAGTGTCCAGGGGCACAAGCCACTTAAAAGATGTAGCACTTGCAGCAGAGGGGCACAGATACTGCGGACAGCACCCGTGCATAAAGAGAGGAGTAAGGATGCTTTGCTTTCTACCTTCCTGCTCCCTTTACTGACACTAGCACTTCCCGTTGGTAGAAGCCACCTAATAAGGTAACCCAGAACTTGCAGCCTGCAGGGGTCAGGCTCTTCCAACATGATGCAAAGCAGAGCAGGGGGACGATATGAGATGGATCTGACAGTAAAATGTCCAGGATAAGTTCAAACAAAAACTTAAAGCCCTACCACCTGTTGGTCACAAGATCCCTAAAACTTTTGCTTTGCTTGATTGGTCTCTGGGCCTGGAAAGGACTCAGCGCTGGTATTCACTAGGTTGAGGCTGAAGGGACAGTGTATGAAGGTTCTGCTGCTGCATAACAAATTGCTGCAGACTTAACAAAACCCATTTACTAGCTCATAGTTCTGTAGGTCAGATGTGAGGCATGGCGGGACAGGTGTCTCTGGTCAGGGTATCATGTGACTGAGATCAATGTGTTGGTTGGACTCTATCCTTGCCTGAAGAATCTGAGAGAAACAAAACTCCTCCTAATCTCATTTCTGTTGTCTGCAGAATTCAATTCCTTGTAGTTGATTATATGAATTTTTGTTGCCTTGCTGGCTGCGACTTGTAGGCTGCTCTACAGTCTTAGAGGCCACCTGAATTCCTATCCATGCATTCTGCTTTGTTTTTAAATCAGCAATGAGGCCTAAATCCTTTTTATAGTTCTAAATCTCGGGTTCCCTCATTTCTGACAAGCAAGAAAAGAAAAAAGTACTTTTAAAGGGTTCATGTAACTTTCTCAGGCCCACTGAAATAATCTCCTTTTAAAAAATTCAACTGTACCATGTTATATAATAAAACCTTATTCGAGTTAAATTCATCATGTTCCTAGTATGTTGTATTATGCCGGGTCTGTACCGCATGGGTGGGAGGTGGGCAGGAAATTGGAAGCCATCTTAGAATTCTTAAAATTCTGTCTATGACAGATAAGATGGGAATGAAGCTTAATTTGTAAATTCATCTGCTTTTCCTTACCAACAAATTATAGGAGAAATATCTTAACTAGATATAAAGTATTATTGGTGGTTGGTCTTGTGACTGGACAGTGATTTCTAATTTGCAATCTGATTTCTAATTTGCAATCTAATTTGCAATACTTTATGCAGTAAAATTTATATAGTACAATTTTTATAGAAATTGAAATAATATAAATAATACAAAATTTCTTTTAAAAAAAGTTAAAGAGAATGTCAATATAGTGAATCTTTCCTAATGGACATGATAATTCCAATTAGTATAAATTGAAAGTTTCACTATCTATGAAACTGGGAAGAGTTATTGCCACCTAGAACTAAAACTGATGAAATAACAAAACTTAGAAGTTGATTTGCTTTGTAACTTTATCTTGGTCCCTTTTCCTAAAGTTTCCTTTGTAATTCTATAAAGAACATGCTATGAATTTAGTATACCAATTATCTGAACTGTTCCCTCTAATTATAAATGAATTAATTGTAAGGTAAAAATTATGATCCTGAGAGAATTTTGAAAGAGTATCATAACATTGAGCAGGAAAGAATCCTCCCCAACAAAGCCAGTAACATCTTGATACCAAAGCAAGGAAAGGGCTCAACAACAACAAAAGAAAACTACAGACCAATGTCCTTTATGAATATAGATGCAAAAATTCTCAACAAAATTGTAAAAAACTAAATTCAGCTGCACATCAAAAGAAAAAAAATTCACCCAAACCAAATGCAGTTCATCGTGGAGGTACCAGGATGGTTCAAACTATGCAAATCTATAAATATAATTCACCACATAAATAGAAGTGGAAACAAAGACCATATGATGATCTTCTCAATAGATACAGAAAAAGCACTTGAGATCATTCAGCACCATGGTATAATAAGAAATCTTAAGAAAATAGGCATAAACTGGGCAGTGCCTGTGGCTCAATGAGTAGGGTGCCGGCCCCATATACCAGGGGTGGTGGGTTTAAGCCCAGTCCTGGCCAGAACTGCACAAAAATAAATAAATTGAGGAAATAGGCATAAACAATAAACCTGCGAGTAACATCATGCTGAACAGGGAAAAATTGAGAGCCTTTCTTCTTAGAACTGGGGCCAGGCAAGGTTGCCTACCATCTCTTTTATTCAAAATAGTGCTGGAAGCCAGAGCTATCAGGCAAGAGAAGGAAATCTAGGCTATCCAAATGGGGAAACAAGAGGTGAAAATATTCCTCTTGGCTGATAATATGAACTTATATCTATAAAACTTTAAAGTTTCTGCTAAGAGTCTCCTGGAATTGACAAATAAGTTCAGCAGAGTCTCAGGTTACAAATTCAAAGTGCACAAAGTACCTCTCAGATATGCCAACAACAGTCAAGCTGAGAACCAAATCAAAGATTCAATACTCTCCACAATCTCAGAAAAGAAGATAAAATACTGAGAAATGTATTTAACTAAAGAGGTGAATGATCTCCACAGGGAGAGCTGCAAAGCACGGAGGAAGTAAATAGATAACTTAAAAGACGGAAAAATATATCGTACTGGTGGATGGGCAGGATCAACACTGTGAAAGTTTCTGTACTACCCAAAGTGATCTACAGAGTCAGTGCAATCCACATGAAAATTTCAATGCCATTTTTTGTAGATATATGAAAAATATTTATATGTTTTGTATGGAACCAAAAAAGACCCTGTATAGCTGAAGCAACAAGAACAAATTGGGAAGCATCAATTTACCAGACTTCAAGCTATAGTATAAGGCGACAGTCACTAAAAAGGAATGGTACTGGCAGCAGAACGTAAACAGACTGATGGGTCGGAATCGACACTCCAAGATATAAGGCCATCCTCATAGTGCGGTCTTCTATTTGACAAAGCAGAGGGAAAAGTACCTTAGGAAAAAGAGTCCCTATTCAATAATGATGCTGGGAGAACTGGTTAGCCACACGTAGAGGGCTGAAGCAGGATCTGTACCTCTCACCACTCATAAAAATGAACTCATGATGGATAACAGACCTACACCTATGGCATGCAACTATAAGAATTCTAGAAGAAAATGTTGGACACTCTCTTAAAGGCATTGGGCTGGACAAATGAAGAAGACCTAATCAATGACAGAGGAAAAGCAATCATAGCAACAACAAAAATAAATTAACGGGACTTGATCAAACTTGAAAACTTCTGCATAGCCAAGCTTCTGCATAGCCAAGGAAACAATGATTTGAGAAAAACAGACAACATATAGAGTGAGGTGAAATATTTGCATGCCATATATTCAATAAAGGGCCAATAGCCAATATCTGCAAATAATTCAAGCAAATTAGCAAGAAAAGATACAAAAAACATTAAAAATTAGCAAAAGACATGAACAGAAACTTTTCAGAAGATAGACAAATGGCCAACAAACGTGAAAAAAATACTCAACATCTCCAATCATCAGGGAAATTCAAATCAGAACTACAGTGAGCTATCACTTAAGTTCAGGGAGAATGGCTTTTATCAAAAAGTCTCAAAACAACAGATACTGGCCTGGATGCGTGGGAGACAGGAACAATCACACACTATTGGTGGGACTGACAGGTAATGCAACCTCTATAGAAACGAGTATGGAGATACCTCAGAAAATTAAAAGTGGACCTACTATTTGATCCAGAAATCCCGCTAGAGGGTGTTTATCCAAACAACAACAAAAAGAGACATTTTATTAAAAAGACACCTGCACTCACAGCACATTTACCACATTTACCACAGCGTAATTCACAGTTGCAACAATGCAATTGACTGTCTCTACATTAGTAGATTAATAAAATGTGTTCTGTTTAAATGTTTGTACCACCATAATATTATGAAATTAAAAAAAAAAAGAGTGTCAAGCTACAGGGTAGTAGACCCATTGTAATATAGTCAGTGACAAAAGTAGTATATATAAACAGGCTAACATCATAGGCCTGTGACCTGTGAGTTGTGCAGGACCCAATCCCTTTACCCCCAACAGACACTTGGTCTAATATTCTGCTGTCATTGATTGGAAATAACCATTCTTCAACAGCAGGCTCCATGTTTTTATTTTGCACAAATTCTGTAGACAATTCTGTCTATAAGTAATGAAATATATTGATAATGCGTATTTTGAGAGTGGTGGAAAACTTCAAGCTATCAATTATTTTAGGAAACTTTACATAGAAAGTTTGGCCTACCAGGTTATTTTATTTTTGAGAAAAAATAGATTAAAAGATTAACCCAGAATTATATTTAAATTGACTACAACCACTAGAATTTTTTCCTGTATTATATGCTCTTCAAGTAGAAAAATATAACAAGGAAGCACATCTTCAAACATTACTGCCCATATTATGAAAAATCATAAACCACTGGATTATAAAATTATTGAGATAATAGACACTATTTTGCCAAGATCTTATGACAGTCTGTGATAATCAAATTTAATTGATAGTGGTATTTGTTAAATGGACTGTTCAAGTAGATTAATTTTATTACCTAAAACAATCAACTATATAGTACAACTTTTCATAACAAATCTCAAGGATGTTTTACCTGGCAAAAAATCATAGTATATTGATTTTGAATGGGGTTCTGGAGCTTCACAGCCTTGGTAAGAATATTGGCTTTCTTTATGACCCAAGAATTGCAGAGAAGGACCATGAGATAACTCTGGTTTCCTCTAAACCATACTTTCTTACTTCATTAAAATGATTTAGGAATAATTATGCCTCCAGGAATACTCATTATTTCTAACTTGTTCCTTTACACCCACATCTGGTAGACAAAATGCTTATCAAATTAAATATAGTTTACAGAAATTGTTATCTACGCAGAATCCATAGCTGGTCTTTGCCAGTCTTCTTTAAATCAGTAAATCATACCACTACACATCCCACTGATAGGAACAAAAATTTATGAATCACCCATAAAAATTATTTTACTCCCCCCCCACATCTATTTCTCCAGCATGTATAGGCTCTGCCTTCCAAATAGATCCTTAATGCAACCTTGACTCACTGTATCCACCTTTGTACAGATTAGTCTATATTTTCCTTTTGCCATTGTCAGCTTCCAACGATTACAGTAGCTGCTTCTTCTCACTCTAAACTCTGTTATCTACAGTAATCTTTTCATGATATTAATCAGATCACTGCCTTCTTGATGAAAATATTCAAATGGCTTCTCAGAATTAGTTCCAAATTGCATGACAAATGAACAAATAAGCCAGCCTGCATTATCTGGTTCCTTTCCATGTATCTGACCTCAGTGCCACCTGCTTATTTTCTGCAGCTGACCAGCTTGCTGATGCTCAAACACACAAAATATGCTCCTGCCTTTAGGCATTTGCACTGTCATTCTTTTTGCCTTGAACACTCTTTCTTCAAATATGTACATTGATTCAAGTCTGAAATAGCTTTTGCATTTTTTTATATTCTCATGTATCTTGGAATATTTTGTCCTTAACTCATTTATCACTAATTGATATTAGTCAATAAATCAATTAATTAATTCCCATTCCTTTATGAAACTATAAGCTATATAATGGGAAAAACTTTGTTTGTTCGCAGACCAGTTCTTTCTCAACACTTAACAACAGCCACTAGCACTTATAAATTGATCAATAATAATTGTGGAATGAAAGACATCACTTACTATGCTTGAATGGGCAGAGGGAAGGAGGAAGGAAGAAAATCAATTGGTTAAAATCTACTTGGTGAAACTTTTAGTAGAAGCAGTCATATGATGAGTTGTTTACAGCTAGAACTTGGAAACTATAAAGAGATGTTGCTATCAAGCCTGAATTTGAGAACATAAGTTCACTTCTGTGAGTTAAACTCTAAGAAAAGCATATGATGGATGTGAGCCTAGGCATGCAACATAGGAAAGAAGTAGAATGGTTTCCCAGCTGATGAATCTGAGTGCCACCTGGAAGAATGAATGTATTATTATTAGTATAGCCAATGATGTAGAAGTGTTAAGGAGTATATCAGAGTCATAGAGACAGATGTTGGCAGTGCCATTGTAAATTGGTATAAGGATTGTTAGCTTTAGTCAATATTTTAGACCTATTAATGAGATCATTCCTATAGTGGTATCTTAAACTGATGTCATTAAATATTCAAATCACCTAATTCTACATATGATGATCCAATACACATGGAGGCACTTGTGATTCTTGTGTAGCTATCCTGACACAAAGAGAACTTGTGGATCACAATGCCATCGAGGATTACCTAACCCTGTGAGGGTTATTTTTCAAGGTAATTAATAATGGCTTTGTTTATAATTTGGGAGAAAAGTGCTGAGCAGGACCACACAAGTATTTATGAGCTGTGTCGACCTGTATTTTCATCATAAGCCAGGATGTTGGCATTTTGATCTTTACTCGAGTTTCATGCACATTTTCATTAATCTGTGAAGTCATTCCAATGCTTGCTGTTAGAGTGAAGAAAAGGACAAATCACTGGGTCCATAAAGTGTGAAATCATATTCAATTATTTTCTGATTGTTTCTTTGATCACTTCTAGTTTTTCCTTTTATTATTTTCTCTCTTCTGAAATTGCATCCATTCTTATTAGGGTTATTGATCTGGTGTTTTTGTTTACTATGGATGTTTTACTATTTAATGTTTGATCTTTTTTAATATGGAGAAACTTTATAATTTTTTCTTTTCTTTTTAGCTGATACATAATCATTGTACATATTTACAGAAGAAAGTGATTATTTTAATATATGTATACAATTGTAATGATTAAATAAGGATAATTAGCATATTTATCATTTCAAACATTTATCATTTATTTTGTGCTGTGAATATTCAGAATCCTCTATTTTACCTTTTTAAACGTCCACACTCAATTATTGTTAACCATATTCACCCTACAATGCTATAGAATATTGAAACCATATTCCCCCATCTAATCGAACTCTCTCTATCCTTCCCCAAGCTTCTTAACCCCTAATGATATAAAATCTACTTACCTCTTTTATGAACTCAACATTTTTTAGCTTCCACATATGAGTAAGAACAGGTCTTCCAGGTTCATCAAAGTTACCTCAAATGTTAAAAACAAAATTTCATTTTTCATGACTATATAATATTTCATTGTGTGTATATGCCACATTTTCCTTATCTGTTGATCTCTTGATAGATATTTAGATTGATTCCAAATCTTGGCTATTGTTCATAGAGCTGCAATAGACATGAGAGTGCAGGTATCTCTTCAGTATACTGATTTCTTTTCCTTTGGGGTGGGACTATGAGATTGTATAAGACTTCTATTTTTAGTTTTTTGCAAACCTACATATTGTTTTTCACAATGATAGTACTAAGTTACATTATTATGAATAATGTACAGTGGTTCCCTTTCTCTACATCCTTGCCAGAATTTTTTTTTGTATTTTTAATAATCATTCTAACTGGGGTGAGTTGCTATCTCATTGTAGTTTGGATATGCATTTCTCTGATGATTAGTAATGAGTATTTTTTCATATAGCTATTAGCCATCTGTATGTCTTCTTCATCTTCTTCTTCCTCTCCTTTGTCTTTTTTGTTATTGTTGTCATTGGAGAATCTCACTTTGTTGCTCCAGGCTAGAGTGGGAAGTCCACAGCCTAGCTCATAGAAACCTCAAACACTTGGGTTCAAATAACCCTCCTGCTTCAGCCTCCCCAATAGCTGGGACTACAGGCACCTCCCAAAACATGTGGCTAATTTTTCTATTTTTAGTAGAGACAGGATCTCATTCTTGTACAGGCTGGTGTCTACCTCCTGAGCTTAAGGGATCCTCTGGCCTCCACCTCCCAGAATGCTAGGATTATAAGAATGAACCATTGCACCTGGCCTGTATATCTTCTTTTGAGAATTATATCTATTCAGATTTTTGTCTAGATTTTAATTGGATTACTTGTATTTATGCTGTCAATTTGTTTGAGTTTCTTACATATTATGGATGTCTGTCCTTTGCAGAGACTAGTTTGCAATTATTTTCTCCCATTCTACAGCTTTTCTATTTTGCTCTGTTGATTTTTTTTTCCTTTGATGTGAAGAGCTTTTTAGTTAATTCAGTTCCATTTGTCTACTTTTGTTTTTGTTGCTTGTGCTCTTGAAATCTCAGCAATAAAATTTTGACTAGATCCACATCCCAAACCTTTCCCCCAGATTTTCTTGTGGTAGTTTTATAATTTGGAGTTTGTGCTTAAGTCTTTAATCTATTTTGAGTTGGTTTTTGTATATAGTGAGATAAGGATCTAGTTTTATTTTTCTGCATGTGGATATCCAGTTTTCCAATCACTATTGAAGACAGTGTTCTTTTCTAATGTTTATTCTGGGGCCTTTCTCAAAAATCAGTTGGCTATTAGTATATGGACTTGTTTCTGGATTCTCTATTCTGTTTGGTTCATGTGTCTGTTTTTGTATCATTGCCATTCTGTTCTGATTACTATACTTTTGTAGTATATTTTGAAGTAAATTAATGTGATGTCTGAGGCTTTGTTCTTGCTTAGGATTTCTTTGGGTATTCAGGGTCTTTTGTGGTTCCATACAGATTTTAAGATTGTTTTTTTCTACTACAGTGAAGAATGTCATTGTAATTTTGATAGGGATTGCATTTAATCTTTAGATTGCTTTTGATTCAATGGACATTTTAACAATAATAATTCTTAAAATCATGACCATGGGATGTATTTTTATTCATTCATAGCTTCTTCAATTTCTTTCATCAAGTTGTATGTAGTTTTCATTACAGAATTCTTTTTACCTCCTTGCTTAAATTTATTTCTAGGCATTTTTCATAGCTATTGTGAATGGGATTGCTTTCTTGATTTATTTTCAGCTAATACATTAATGGTAAACAGAAATGCTACTGATTTTTGTATGTTGATTTTGTGTCCTACAAGTTCACTGATTTTGTTTATCATCTCTAAGCATTCTTTTCTGGAATCTTTAGATTTTTCTGTATGTATATAAGCTCATGCCATCAGCAAAGAAGGACAATTTAACTTATTCTTTTCCAACTGTAATTCATTTTTTAATCTTAATATCATTTATTTTATTCTCTTAATCATTTAGCTAGGAGTTCTAGTGCTATGTTGACTCAGTAGTAAACATAGGCACCTTTGTCTTCAGTTCTTAGAGGAAAGGCTTTCAGCTTTTGCACATTCATTATTATGTTAGCTATGGGTTTGTTATATATGGCTTTCTTATTGTGTTGAGGTACCTTCCTTCTATGCCTAATTTGTGGAGAGTTTTTATATGAAGTGATATTCAATTTTAGAATTATTTTCTGCATCTATTGAAATGATATTTTTTTGTCCTTAATTCCTGTGATATGATGTATCACATATTGATTCATTGACTCATCCTTGCATTCCTCTGTATATTATATTTCAAACACGTTATTGGATTCACTTTGCTAGTATTTTCTTGCACATTGCTGCATTTGTGTTCACTGAGGATATTGGCCTGTGGCCTCCCTTTTGATGTGTCCTTCTCTGGTTTTGGTATCATGATAATTCTAATTCTGATCATATTGAAATTTCATCCTCTCTGTTTTTTTCTAATACTTCCAGAAGAATTGGTGTTAATGTTTCCTTAAAGTAATGGTAGAATTCAGCAGTAAAGCCATCTGGATGTTGGTTTTTCTTTGTTGGGAGAAGCAGGTCTCCAACATTAGGAATTTTCTGACCTTCATCAAAACTTTCAGGTGGGAGTTGAAAGTGACTATAAAATATAAAACTGGGAAATCAAAACAATATATCTCAAGCAAGCCTTGAGTTTGTGCAAATTAGATATAGTCTTGAACAAATATTAAAATAGTAAAACAGGGTTCCTATCAGATATGTTTTTATTATCAAGAAATAAACAAGTATTTATATTTCAAACAATTTTTAAATTATATTTCCTTAAAGATAGAAATGGCTCAAACAGTATAATTACATTTTATCTCTACATTTAAGAGAATATCCCATATACATTTGCATTTGTTTATACATGCAACACAGTTCTCTTTTATATGAGCTAAAAATAATTTCTTCTTGTGGAAATTGTTTCATAAGGATATGGTAAGAATAGGCTATTCATATCAAACTAAAATATAAAGAATATTGCTCTGTAAGTCAGTGCAAATTAGAATGATTTGAACATCACATGAAAATATTTTCAAATTTTCTATCATAAATACTGTATTTTATATTAGCTTCCAACTAAATGTGACTAGTAGGGAAGAAAATGCATACATTTTATCACAGGTTTTATATCCATATTGACTGCCACGCAGTATAAATTCCTCACTGGAAAATAAGTGTCCTCAAATCAAATGTAAAATAGTATTTTGATTTAGAGTTAAAAGAATTAAGAATAAATTCACTCATTCCATTGAGCATATTCCAAATTAAAATAGGTTGAATTAATTTTGAAATATGGGTAAACTTTACTATAGAGATTTCATTTTCAAATAAAATAAGATGATTATTTGAATCATCCAGTGTGACTATGAAAATGCAAATGGCCCTCAAAGCAAACTTAAAATATTCCTTGAAGGAACAAAGAAACTGTGAACTTAATTTAATTACTCTGATCGTTGTTTGCAGACCTGCTCCTCTGGGCTTCTTTGTGGCGATGAAATAAACAGAATTACCTGTTTACCTCCCATCTCTCAAAGAACAGATGCCATTTCTGCACAAACGTATACAGTGCCCCCTTCTGAGACTGTAGTCCGTCACTTTCCATCTGTAAAGGCTACAAGAATATGGACTGTAATGGATACATACCCAGTTGATCAAGGTAAATAGACGCAAGTAAGATATGAAGGAGTTTGAGTTTGAAGAAGTTGTGTACTGAAAATGTATTTTCTGAGTTATTTCAATGTTTATTTTTCCAAGATACCTGGTTTTTCAAGGTCATAAAACAGATCTCTTAGTTATGTCTTCTATAATAAGTTTTATTTTAGGAATATCAATGCTATTTGCTAAACATATTCTTTCTGGATCAGTGGAAAAAATGTTAAGACAATCTTTATTTTGATGAGTAAATTTTGAGAGACAACTAGGCCTCAATCTCAGATTATTTTATCTATCAGTGAAAAGTCTTAAAAGGGCCTTATTCTATTTGCTTAATTATGTATTTATTTTTATCCTTTGAATTGTTCTGTGCAAATTTATATTCCTATCAATTTATTTGAAAACAATCAAATAAAAACATGTATTTTCCTATTCTGAAGCATTTTGATATTTGAGGCTGTTTTGATATATACTACTGTTTAATGTACTAAATCACATGATGTCATATTATAAATAGCATACTCTATGTTAAATACCAAATGTACTTTGCATAGAATCAGTGTTGCTTGGATAATCATAGTTAAGACTTATAAACCTTTCCAATGTATTCTTTATGCAAGAAAAATATTTTTGAAGGCCCTTGGATATTCTAAGTAGAAAGGTAGTTTGTCTATTTTTCTTGGGGAGGGGGGAGGAAATCTATATAATTTCCATTCTTTTAAGGACTTATATTGATATGTAATGTTATCAGATCTAAAGAAGAATGTTTTGCCTATTAAGAAAGTAAAACTATATTTTTAACATTACTGGCCTAATAGGTCAAATATTTAATTGGTTCTATTGATGATAAGACTTGTAATTTTTCACATTTTGTAATTCAAAGGAGTTATTTGGATGAGGATTTTTCAATTTCACGTAATGTCATTGTTCTAATTTTGGCCCTCCCACAGAGTGTGAATAACAGGAGTCTTTGTATTCATGCAGTTTGTGAAGTCACTACATCTCTTTATATACTTTTATCAGAAATATGATTTATAGAGCCATATTTATCTTCAAGTAACAAGTGTGAGGTGGCAGTTCAATTTGCTGAAAATTTAGCCAGGGCAAAAATTGTTCATTTTTAAGTCATTTCTCTCTCTCTCTCTCTTTTTGTCTTTTTCTTTCTGCAGTTCCAAAAAAGACAGATATTTTCAAGCATGATGTTCATCCAACAACTGGTTTGGCAGCGTTAAGTATTACCATGTCCTTTGAAAGCCACTTACTCGAAGACATGATTTCTACTAGAGAGTTTTTAGCAAAACATCACCTTCTTTCTTCCACAGATGTTTCCTCTTCTCGATTTCTGAATTTTGATGTTCATGACCCAGCACAAATTATCTGGGACAAAACATCTGTATCACTTATGCCTGTCCAAACTCCAGCAGCCACACTAGCATTCTTTTTCCCCAACAGAGGAGTGAAGACCCCTTTTATTGTCTCCTCCTTAATGACAGATTTTATTTTTCCTACACAATCTTTATTATTTGAGATCTTTCAGACTGTTGACTTATCAGCTACCACCATGAATTCAGTAATTAGCGACATTCCAGGGGCTGGTATTGAGTTAAGCAGGCATTCATTACTTTCCCGTGGATTTCTGCTTACAACTGTATCTATAAGTGCACCTCCAGTTGTTTCTATGGGGTCTCAAGAGGATATTGAAGAATATTCAGCTGTTTCCTTGATTTCAAGAAGAGAGCACTGGAGTTTGCTGAGTTCCTCGATGTCTCCCATTCTTCCTGCTAAGATAATTATATCTAAACAGGTAGCCATCTTAAACTCATCAAGTCTGCACCGACTCAGCACACAAGCTTCCGTTCCCAGTGAATATCAGGTTATTACTGAGGCATCCTGCAACCGGAGACTCACAAACATCAAATCACAGGCTGCTGATTCTTTAAGAGAATTAAGCCAAACATGTGCAACATGTTCTATGACTGAAATAAAATCCTCTCATGAATTCTCAGATCAAGTTTTGCATAGCAAACAGTCCCACTTTTATGAGACATTCTGGATGAACTCAGCGATATTAGCCAGCTGGTATGCACTAATGGGAGCTCAAACTATCACTTCTGGGCATTCATTTTCTTCTGCTCCTGAAATAACACCATCAGTGGCATTCACAGAAGTGCCATCTTTATTTCCTTCTAAAAAGAGTGCAAAAAGAACAATTTTATCCTCATCCTTGGAAGAATCCATTACTCTATCAAGTAATTTGGATGTTAATTTATGTTTGGATAAGACTTGTTTATCCATTATCCCTTCACAAACTGTCTCTTCAGACTTGATGAATTCTGATTTGACTACGAAACTGACTACCGATGATCTGTTAATATCAGGAAACGTTTTAAAACTATTGAAAATAGGACAATACAGTGCAACTCTGGGCCCCACTGAGGTCCTAAATCAAGACAGTTTATCAGACTTGGAAGAAAGTAAAGGATCTCATCAGCAGTTCAAACCTCGTGCAAGTGATGGTTCCCTAGATTTTGAATTAAATGTAGAAAATCATCTGGATGCTACTTTAAAGACATATTCAGAAATGGTACATCTAAATGACCTCAGAAATAATCGGCCACCGTATACAGACTCAAAGCTTGATTTTTCAGAAGTAACCTCCAGTGTTGCATTTTACACAGTTTCAGCAACTCAATCTCTTCCAGAGCAGACCTCTTACCCCATGTCTATAATTACACCAGATTGGCCGTATTATATGGATTATTGGAATTTAGCATCTGATTTTGAAAAAGAGGTCAGGATTTCTTCAGAATGGTCCAAATGGGAACTTCAGCCTAGTTTGCAGGAGCAGGAATTTCTTACTGCCAGCCAAAGTTTATCCATCACTAGATCTTTTACTTTGTCTTCACTGGAGTCCATTCCAACATCTCAACAGCTGATGATTTCTGGTAAGTTTCTCGGTTTCTGTTCACTAAACTTTTAAAAATGAGTTTCTTTTCTACAGAAAAGAGTGAGCCTGTCGTGGTCATCAGGTGCTCTAAACAGCCTCATTGTAATCAGGGCAGCAGCCAGTTCAATGGAGATGGCACCTGCTGTTGTACCTGACACAGATGGTTATTCTTTATGCACTGCCACAAAGGCCACCAGATCAATACAGGAGTAGGTTGGAGATGGCTATACTGCTGGCAAGCAATCAGAAACTGAACTAGTTCAATTCAATACAACAGATCTTTCAAAGTTTAGAAATAACTTGTATTATTCTCATTTCTTGAAATAACTTCTTTTTCAAGTGGAACACAATCTAACACACCCTTTCTAACATTATCTTCAGTGCTGGATAGTTTTTCCTAATGGGAAGGATGAAGAAATCACTGGAACTTTACTGGGTTTTCCTACCCTATATGGCATGATATAGCACTTTTAAATTTAAAGCTAGGATGCTTTTATTCTATATAGTTGTAAATATAAACTAAATTCATGTTCTTTATCAAAAGTGCCATACAAAAATTAAAAGATAATATGTGTGAATTTCAATTTGGCGTATTGAAATAATGAGATGCCAGTTTTCTTAGATAATGGTTTCTTAAAACACTTTTGAAATTCCTAATCTTCTCTTCCCTTGTAATTGCTATCAAATTGGTAAAGATGCAAAAATAATTTATCAGAATAGTATTTATCAAAGCGAGAGGATTTCTTGCATTATTTAAAGAGGTTCGATCTTGTAGAATTTGTGGTAGTAACTTTATGGTCATGAAGTTAATCTTCCTTCAATGATAATGTATAATTTTTTGTGTGTGCATTTGTGTGGTTATGTGTTTCTACATCAGAGGAAGCATATATTACCTCAACCTTTAAAAGTTTTTAAGTTGTCATCTAAAATTTATAGTTGGCTAGATGTGGTGATTCACGCCTATAATCTTTGCACTCTGGGAGGCTGAGGCAGATGGATTACTTGAGCTCAGGACTTTAAGACAAGCCAGTGCAAGAGCAGGACCCATCTGTACTAAAAAAATAGAAAAGACTAGCTGGGTGTTGTGGCAGTGCCTGTATTCCCAGCTAATCAGGAGGCTGAGGAAGGAGGATTGCTTAAACCCAGGAGTTTGAGGTTGCTGTGAGCTAGGCTGATGCCATGGCATTCTAGGATACCATGGCATTCTACGCAGGGTGACAGTGTGAGACTCTGTCTCAAAAACTAAAATTAATTAATTAATTAAATTTCTGACAGATAATGCAATAATACGAAAGACCAAGTCGTAATACCTAGTATGTTAAATATGACATGGTTTTCTCTACAAAGTTTCTAAAAATGGCATAGTGAATTTAATTAAAAATTTAAATATAGTATCGTACTTTTTGCAAGGTGATAGCTTGTGATGTAATTGCAGTGACTCATATACAATACTTAATACCTTGTTTCCCATGTACACATGTATGAGGTTTTTAGTAAAAGCAGCTCAGTTAAAACTTCTCCTTTCAAATAATTCACCCCACAGCTCTTCATTATTAGAGAATTAAACCTTAATTTTGCCCTTTTTAAATATAACCTTGTTACTTTTCTTTTTTCCCATCACCTGAAAATACTCTTTAATAATTCTGGCCTCTTCTAAATCTCCTAGACTCTTTCCACTTTTTATTGTCTCTCTAATTGTTTTATACATAATTATCATTTACAGAGCACTTGCCGGTAATACTAACATTTTTATCTACTGTATTGGTCAGGGTCACCTTAGGGAATAAATAACAATTTTGGGGGGGTATTTGGGGAGAATTTTAAAGGGAGATTATTTACTAAGATGGGTAGAATTTAAGGAAAACTAAGAGTGATAGTATATGTGTAGTTCTGAAGAGACTAGTAATTGAAGAACATCATTATCAGCATTGGCGCTAAAGGGACAGAGGAAAGAACCTGAAAAAGAAAGCTTCCTGGCTGGTAGAAGCTGTGACCATTAAGAATAGGACACAAGCAACTCAAGGAGAACCAAAAAGAAGGAGATTGGGAGATACAGACCCAACCTCCCTCTTCTGTTCTGTTCTCTTGTGGGCACTTCTTGTTGGCCAAACCAATTCAGTAGATGGAGAATCAGGTCAGTCCTCTGAGTTGGTGTCCAGTGTTTGGAGGGTAGAGTGAACAGGGCAGAAAGATCTAGAAGAGCAAATGTTAATACATTGAACTCCTGTATGTGTCAATTTCTAGCCCATATTTTCTGTGGACTCATAATAATGGCTTGTTCCACTAAGATTCTTTTTTTTTTTTTTTTTACAGTATGAGGTGAATGTTTAATTACATTAAAGTTTAAGTATGAGATATTAAAACATTATGGGAGCTTTTTAGTAACATGAAGATCATAGAATCTGAGAATTTTTTTTGATATTACAGTGATATTTTACTGTGGTTTTATTTTATTTATTTATTTTTTTAATAGATCATAACTGTGTACATTGATACTGTCATGGGGTAGTGTGCTATTTTTATATACAATTTGAAATATTCTCATCTCTACTGACTGCTGTGCATTCTTGCTCATATACTCTGTTATGTGCCCAATAAAAAGACTCTGGGAAACAAGACAGGTGCTGTGTTGTTCTCATACTGCCACCAGGCACGTGGAACAGTGTATGCCCTTACAGGCTTTTGGTTTTATGCTCTAAGTTTGGTGTAAGTTTTCTTCTTTCCTCAACATCATCTCCCTTGTTAGTCCCTATCTCAGGATGGGGTGAACTAGACACCCAACAGTTTAGGCAACAAAGACAAAAAAAAAATTGTACATATTCAGTACAGACACAACCATATTTTCTTCAAATATTTTTTATCCTCAGTTGGTTGAATCCATGATTGTGGAGTATAATAGGGTAGATAGTATCATAGGTGGCCTACATAAACAGATTCCTCACCAGCAGGATAAACATTAAGGGCAACCCTAGACTGTCATTATTATACCTGCAAAGGCATCTATGCTTCTTCCAAAACTATATAATTCCTGTAAAGCTGGGTTGGCAAACTTGAAGCCAAGTTTGATCAGTCCCTGTTTCTGTAAATAAAGATTTATTAGAAGACAGAACAATCCATTTGCTCACATATTGTCCACCACTGCTTTCCTACTTAATGTCAAAAAAGAATAGGTGTGGAGTAGACCATGTAGCCTGTAAAGCCTCAAATATTTACTGTCCAGCAATTTGCAGAAAATGTTTGCCAATTCCTATTCTAAATATTTTCATGTGATTTAGTTTATGTTTGATTAAAGTAACTACCATAGAAAATCTACCTTTGCTATTTATATTTTCTTCTATATGGCTGCCTATACACCTAATGGAGTTATATCATTGCTATGTTTAAATTTTATTGGGTGGCGCCTGTGGCTCAAAAGGGTAAGGCACCAGCCCCATATGCCAGAGGTGGTGGGTTCAAACCCATCCCTGGCCCAGAAAGAAAAAAAATAAATAAATAAATTTTGTTATAATCTTGTACTTTGAACATAAACAGAATGAGAAATATTGCCAAGTGATAGAGGTTGGATACTCCATTTATATATCTTATTATTTATACACAAGGATCTAGAGACATTTTGAGGAAGAGCCTAGGTATACATTTTAATGAAAAAGGAAATTTGACAATTTAGTACTTGTTAAATGTTGCCTAACAGAAATTTATAATAAAATCAAGGTCAGAAAATTTAATACTAAACAAATCTATAAATTTGAAACATTATAAAATTAAAACAATGACATTTTTATTCATAATTTTTTTATTGTTAATATGAATTTAATATGAAAATGTAGTCAATATATGTGCAGTCTGTTTATTCTATGTCCTATAGACACCATGTTTTAGTCTAACTGTGGGCCCTCTCAAGAAAGGAATAGTGTTAACTCACAAATAAATTATAACTGAGTAGATTTCCTGAAAAATCTAACAAAACTATATGTTTTTTCTACTGAGATATATTAAGATATTTTCATGATTTGTATAAAATGGAAATGATTAATTTGTCATCCTTTTAAGACATCTTCAGTCATATTTTCCTAAATATGCTATTTATTATTTGTAGTTTATTAGTCAAAACATGTGGTAAATATAATAGATCAGAATATATTGAGGAAAGTTACTATAAAACAGAAGTTAAAATTTTAATATTATGTTTTAATTGAAATAGGTTTTTAAATTAATTGAAAATATCCTCAATTTAGTTATTGTCCCATTATTGTCAACTGCATGTCAGATGATTCCATAAAACACAAACTGAAAACAAGCACCCAGTTAAATAACCAGGGTTACATAAAGAGGATTTCTGTGTTACTCACTCTTGTACTCCTAACATCTCATACAGATTGGTATTAAAATAAATGCTTCATAGTAGTCATACAGAAAAGATAAATGAAAAGATTAATGCTGATGAAGTCATTAAAACATATAGCTGGAAATAATCTTTAGAAACATCTGGGCTAATCACTTCATATAGAGAAAAGATATGGTAGGCCATAGTAGAATGGTCTGCAGTGTCACAATCTCGAATACAGTCCATGGCACTGCCAAAATATAGAACAAGTGTATAGCTGATGAGGGAGAATTTCCCTGTGTTTCTAAAGGGAACCACTGCTGGCTAAGACTTCCTTCTTACATGCTACTTCCATACCATTGTAGAAAAGTATAAAATATAGCAAGCCCACAATTTGGTATTCTTTTGCTCTGGTGAATTTCTTCTCACTTAGTATTGAGCCACAAAGAAAAAACAAAACCAAAAAATGACACTGAGTAACGTCTTGTGATTAGCAAAGTGAGGCATTGTGGAGCCACCTCTATCAATGTGTTTCTCTGACTTTCATGTACCCTTTGACGTGTATGATCACTGACCCTGTAGGACAGTGAAAGCTCTATTAAATTGAATCTAAGTTATCTTCCACCATCTTAGTTTAACACACAAAGTAAATGAAGTTTAAGAGAGAAAAAGGCTGCTTGGGGCCTGTAGCTCAGCAGTTAAGGCGCTGGCCACATACATGGGGCTGGCGGGTCTAAACCCTGCCTGGGCCTGCTAAACAATGACAACTACAACAACAACAAAATAGCTGGGCATGTGGCTGGCACCTGTAGTGCTGCTTGGGAGGCTGAGGCAAGAGAATCCCTTAAGCCCAAGAGTTTGAGGTTGCTGTGAGCTGTGACACTACAGTGCTCTACAGAGTGTGACAAAGTGAGACCCTGTCTCAAAAAAAAAAAAAAAAAAGGAGAGAAGAAGGAACACATTTTAGCAGTTTGGCCTTATTTTGCTATATTAGCATGACTCTCTCTGTCTTTTTTTTTTTCTACCAGTTATTCAAAAAGGGCAATGAAAAGGATTTACCAAAGCTTCTTGAACCACATAATTTCTAATAGCGATAAATACCGAAAACATACAAATTAAATGTTTAATGATTATTTAATCCTTAGTTGTAAAATTCTAAATTTAAGGAGCACAATGTTAAATAAATTCTAATAAATTACAAAGGGGTATTTTTTTTCAGGAATAAAGTAATGAGTCATTATAATATATTTAATAATGTAATTTCCCACATCAATAGCTAAAAAGACTTTCACACTCAATTTGTAATTATAGAGTGTTTATTTATTCTCTTGTTTTCCTTTCATAAGGGCTTTATATTCAAATCTTTTTGGCATATATTTTAATATTTCCCAAACATATCAAGATATAATAGTTATTTATTAATAAATATTAATGCCATTCATAATGCTGAACAAAAGATGAAGTTTCATTAAACTCATTAACAAGACAAAATGCCTTATATATGAATGTGTATATTTTTTTCATGTCATTTGAAAATATAATAGAAAATTTCATTAAGTGTGTTAGTCCATTTCTGCAGCTCTAACAAAAAACCACAGAGTACGTATTTATGTCTCAGTTCTGGACCCTGGAAAGTTCAAGATCAAAGTGCTGGCAGGTTCCATTGGTGTCTGGTGAATGCCACTTTCTCAAGTGGCAGAAGAATTGAAAGGGCTGAACTCACCCCTTTAAGACCCTTTTGAAAGGCACTAATTTTGTTCATGACAGAGAAGCCTTCATGGCCTAAGCATCTCCTGAAGACCCCACCTCTTAAATATGCTGTACTGGCAATTAAGTTTCAATATGAATATAAAAGAGTCACAAATAAAAATTCTAATTATTGCTTTTTGAAACCACGTGAAACAAACTTTAAAAGGTAAAATTTACTGAAGATGATTAAATATATAAATAAAGGTATTTTAATTTGTAGACTCAGAAATGTAAGCTTTTAATATTACATAAAACATTTATAGTATGATATTTAGAACTTGAGCAATTCATTTTAAAGTGCAAGGTATAACCAAGGAAATGTTGAATAGGGCAACAAGAAAGCTTGCATGTTTATGGAATATTTTAAATTATAGTTAAAATATTATATTTTTATAGAAATGCAGATAAAAGGAAATAAAGTTCAGATATGCATGGTATATATAAAATTACATAACGGGGGGATTTTTAATCCATAGAGAAAGATTTTTGTGTTATGCCTTGTGTTATTTTGAAAACTCTTTCTTTATACTACACAAAAAAGTAAATTCTATGGGGATTTAGCAAATGAAATTGCAAACCAAAACATTAAATAACCTGAATAAAATAAAAGTTAATATTTGTTTGATCTCCAAATTTTAAATTGTAATTTAAAAGTTTAGCCCTAAAAGTAAAAATAGAAAATTATAAATTTAACAATGAATGCATTTTATAGTAGACTATCTTCAAAGCCAAAAATTGATCGTAAAATATAGTTAAAACACAGACATGTTTTACCTTATAAATTAGACATGTGATTATCAAGTTCTCTAATGTACTCAATTATAATATGAAGCCAATTAGATGATCTAATACACACCCACATAAGTGAAAAACTCAATCAATTCAAGGTGGGGGGTGGGAGAATACAGAGTATGGCATGCCTCTTGGGGGTGGGGCACAACTATAACAGGGGCTTTACCAAACAGAGTAACTGAATTCTTTATACCCTCAATGAACCTGACACAATAACAATAAAAAATAAAACAAATAAATGGATTAAGCTGACCACTAAAATAATAAACCAATTTGTAAGCGGACTCTATAAGTAGATGGTAAAAATATATTCTAAAATCATCGAAGATAATTCAACATACAAAATTTTAAATAAGACACAAATTTTAACTATTCATTTGTGAATTTTTTGCCCCCAATTGTATTAGAACAGACACAGTGAAGGCCCTCCAGTCCGGTGATAGGTGCGTAAACTGGCACTGTTTGAGGGAGGATTAATTGAAAACAGAAATTGGAAAAGTTTTAAAATATTGTAACTTTAATTTTAGAAAATTATCACTGATAGAACCAAAATTATATCATTAGGATATTTTTACCATAATAAATATTTGCAAACAACTATTATCTAAGATGGTGACTTTATTAAATATTGATGTGGAACATTATTTTTTCATTGTATAAAACAAAATGATAAAACCACACATACAGCATGTTTGTAAATACATGTGTATATGAACGCTACTCATATCTACACCTGATGCTTTACTGCATTAATGTTTTAATTTTTTTCATTTTCTAAAAGTTTTACATGTGAGTACATAGAATATATCTGACTATTTTATTCATATTAGACCAAAGTAATAAAATTTTTACAAGAATCGTTGTATCATGATAGTCATAGGAAATCAATTGAAAAAAATTATATATATTTCATGGAAGAGCACAGAGCTATATCTTCATGTTTAAACATGCCAGCCATCCACATCTTTTAAAATTAAATTATTATATTGATGTTGAAACTGTTAGTAACATTTCTGTAGCATTCTTTACTTTTTAGTGAAATTAAAAGAATGAAATCAATCACATCATCTTATTCAAAATTGAGATGTTCATTGACATTTACATTGTGCCGGGCACTAGATAGAACCGTAATAGTTTGCTTGCTTGTTTGTTGCGGCCCAGAAGCATTGAAATATAAACTATACCTTTTAAAAGTAATCACACATTTTTTTTATTTCCATTTATTTTGAATCATGTTTATATCCGAGAGTTTTTTGAATCATGTGTTTATATCTGAGTTTTCAAACTTAAATTTACAATTTGTCAACATTTGGTATAACTATACGTGTGTGTTTTTATAATCCTCAGTTTGGTATATTTCACTTCTCTGGCCAACATTTAAGTAACAGCCACACACGGGCTGAGAACACTTCAAACTTCAGACCTGCTTAATCCTTCTAGAGCCTTCTGTGTGCCTGTCCTCTGCACCATGCTGATGGAACTCTAGCACAAACACATGGACAGTGGTAGATGCCCCTTATTCATTCTTTGTGAATCGCTGAGATCTGCGTCCAAGGCTCACTTCAGGGTTGTGTGACCTGTGAGTCACGTGGGACTTCATACTCAGAAGGCCCCCACCCTTGGTGAACCATCGTATGTAGGAGTTCCGTGAGTCTTAGAGATAGATATGGATGTTATGAAAGCCAGTGGCTGCAACAAAGCATTCTTAGAATGTGCACATATTGAGAAGTACAATAGAAGTAGGCAATTAGAGATTATTTTTCCTTTTTATGCTTCATTGTGCTAAGAACAAAATGCATGTACAAACTACAGAATATAAATTATATAATTTTGACGTTTCTTTCTAAGTATTAAATTCACTTATATTTGCTATTGAAACTGGCACTGCATAATATAAAGATAAATATTAATATTTATGCTAATAATTGAATTTTTTTTTTAAAGATTGTGTCACCCCAGGTAGAGTGTTGTGGCATCATCATAGTTCACAGCAACCTCAAACTCTTGAGCTTGAGCAATCTTCTTGCTTCAGCTTCCCAAGTAGCTGGGACTACCGGCTCGTGCCACTCTGCCTGGCTAGTTTTTCTATTTTTAGTAGAGATGGGGTCTCGCTCTTGCTTAGGCTGGTCTCAAACTCCTGAGCTCAAGCAATCCACTCACCTCAGCCTCCCAAAGTGACCACAGACATGAGCCACTGCACCTGGCCAATAATTGAGAATTTTAATTTTTTCTACCTAAAATGACATTAAACAGCAAATAAAAATACCATGAAAAGATGAGAGCAAAGCCACGGAAAAAGGAAAAAGCTTTATATTTTAGTACATTTAAGGGTATATTTTTGCTGCTTTTTTTGAACAAATGAGCCTGCATTTTCATTTTCAACACATCTTAGCAAATTTTGTTTGTGGTTCTGTTTGTGGCTGCACTGCTGTGTAATTCTCTTCCCCCTCTACCGACCCATTTAATGAATGGATTTCTCCTCCTCGCATGCTGACCGCGCCACTGTCAGAATACTTCAGTGTGTGTGTGTGTGTGTGTGTGTTCTAGACTTTTCTCCAGCTTGTCTTTTTCCCTTCCCTTCCATGCACACGTCACTCTTCCTTTGTCAGTTCTAATTCCTTTATTTTGAATTTGCTCTATAGAAATATAGCACTATATTCAATGGCCTCCAATATGTACAGAGATAGGGTCTTTTCACTTTTGATTATTGAACATGTTTTGAGGTAAAATTCTTATCTCCCAAGACCAAAACCTCCATCTTTCTTCCAACTGGTACTTTCTTTACTCCTGACTCATCTCTCAGGTGAAATTTATGTTCATCTACATTTCTAAGCCTCAGGGTAAAGGTAAATGATTTTTTTTTTTGAAGTGTACTGTAAATTCTTATTTCAGAATACCTGTTTCTTTTCTTTTTTCAAAAGCAACTTTCAAATTTTAATTTGTCTTTTTGAGATATGGTATTAAGGTAAATTTTCAGGTTTGGAATTACTACTTCTTCTATAGAAAATAATGGAAACTGGAAAACTGAAAATTTAATGCAAATATAATTAAATTTAATGTTTTGCCATTTTTTTTTTTATTGTTGGGGATTCATTGAGGGTACAAAGAACCAGATTACACTGATTGCACTTGTTAGGTAAAGTCCCTCTTATAATTGTGTCCCAAAAGGTGTGTCACACACTGTGATCCCCACCCCACTTCCTCCTATCCTCTCTCTACTCTTCCCTTCCTCCACCCCCCACTGTGTTTTAGGTCATCAACTGTCCTCATGTGAGAATTTAGTACATAGGATTCTTGCTTCTCCATTCTTGTGATGCTTTACCAAGAAGAATGTGTTCCACTTCCATCCAGGTTAATACAAAAGATGTAAGTCTCCAACTTTTCTAATGGCTGAATAGTATTCCATGGTATACATATACCACAGCTTGTTAATCCTGGGTTGGTGAGCATTTAGGCTGTTCCCACATTTTGGCAATGGTAAAAGTGAGCTTATGATAAAAGGATTTTTTTCCTTCTGGGTAGATGCCCAGGAATGGGATTGCAGGATCAAAAGGGACGTCTAGCTTGAGTTCTTTGAGGATTCTCCATACTTCCTTCCAAAAGCATTGTATAGTTTGCAGTCCCACCAGCAGTTAAAAAGGCTTTTCTTCTCTCCATACCAGCTTCTGTACTTTTGAGATTCTGTGATGTGGGCCATTTTCACTGGGGTTAGATAACGTCTCAGGGTGGTGTTGACTTGCATTTTTCTAATAATTAGGGACAATGAATATTTTTTCATGTTTGCTAACAACTCATCTGTCTTCGTTAGAGAAGATTCTATTCATCTCTCTTACCCGTTGACATATGGGATTGTTGGATTTTTTTCATGTGGATTAATTTGAGTTCTCTATAGATCCTAGTTATCAAGTTTTGGTCTGATTCAAAATATGCAAATAGGCTTGGCCCCTGTGGCTCAAATGGCTAAGGCACCAGCCACATACACCTGAGCTGGCGGGTTCAAATCCAGCCTGGGCCCGGCAAACAATGACAGCTGCAACCAAAAAAATAGCTGGCCTTGTGACGGGCATCTGTAATCCCAGCTACTTGGGAAGTGGAGGTAGGAGAATTGTTTGAGCCCAGGAGTTGGAGGTTGCTGTGAGCTGTGATGCCACAGCACTCTACCCAGAGTGACAGTTTGAGGCTCTGTCTCAAAAAAAAAAAAAAAGCAAATATTCTCCCAGTGTGTAGGTTGTCTATTTGCTTCAGTTGTTGTCTCCTTAGCTGTACAGAAGCTTTTCAGTTTAATTAAGTCCCATTTGTTTGGTTTTGTTGTTATTGCAATTGCCATGGAAGTCTTCTTCATAAAGTCTTTCCCCAGGCCACTATCTTCCAGTATTTTTCCTCTGCTTTCATTGAGGATTTTTATCATTTCATGCCTTAAATTTAGGTCTTTTATCCATCTTAAATCAATATTTCTAGTCTCTATTCTCTCTATTCTGTCTTCCAGATTACTTTCATAAGCATTTGTAAGTATGTATATGTGTGTGTATATGTATACAGCTAGAAGTAGTGAGTATATACATGTGATTTTTATTCCTCTGCTTTAAAAGCTACAATAATTATTCATTTTTGTAAGAAAAGGTTTAAAATCCTTAGTATTCCAAGTAAAATACTCACCCATGGTTGCATCATCTAAATATATTCTCTTCCACTGACCTGTACCCTATTTTATGACGAAGCACTCCTGAACTCTGTCATGTAGTTGCACAACCCTGCAGTTCAGTATGCATAGGCCCTTCTCAGAAATGTCTTGTATTGCTCAGTTTTTCAGAATTTCTATCCTGAGGCCCAATTCAAGTATCACTTCCTATTAGAAGACTTTGTAAAAGTCCTGAAGATTTGATATTTCCCTTTATTCTTGCTCCTATAGAGCCTTTTGCATAAATCAAAACCATCTTGATTTGGTAACTTGTTTTTTCTGATTTCCCTCAGTAGTATTTAGGGTCTTTCAGCATAGGAGTCATAGGTTAATAGATGTAATACAGTATCCAAAGCTTTGCTATAATGATGAAGATACCAGGAAAGACTATAAAACACCTATCTTAAATTGCCCTAAAGTCTCATCAAGCTAATATAGGTTAGGAAAGTTTAGCTGTAAAATAGTGTACCAATGAAAAGAGCCGCACAAACTGTGGACATGTGGAAGTCTGGGAATGGGAGGTAAAGTAGGGGTGAAGAATACCCCACGACTAAAGAAATGAGGCAAAAATGTCTAGCCTCAAGAAAGAAGCTGGACAGGAATCTCAAGCAACTATCAACTTAACCATGGCTAAGTGTGATTCGGGGCAAGTAACTGATTTGATACCAGGAGACTCTAGGCAGCTAGTACCACATGTAAAAGTAGAGGTCATGGTCTATTTCTAAGTAATCAGGAATTATAGGGCTTGAGTCTAGATGTCCAGGATGCAGGGTTCATTAAGGAAACAGCTGTCTGTTCTTACAGAAGAATTCAGCACAAGTTCAGCAGAAGTTAAGGCCAGAGTATCAGCTCGACAGTGGGACTATAAATGAGAATCTGCATTTCATATTCTAAGTGGAGGATCTAAGCCACTAACCCAGACCTATTACCTGGTCCAGTGCTAAAATAGGAGTGGGGGAGAATCACAGGGAGGAAATAGTTTGACCAACAAATAGAATGATCAGTCAGGGGGTATTTCTGGGTATTATGAGACTAAAGACACTACCTGGTTTAAAGGATATTGATAATAGCCATTTATTTAATACCAGCTTAATAAATGGCAAAGATGTCGGGCTGAAGATCTGGACTCTATACAACTTAGCAGATGAGAAATAGGCTGTGACTATTTTGGCTTAGGTCCCTCAGCTAATACATGAATTGGCACTGGAATTTGAGTTTGTGAGATCCAGATAAGTTGGATTTTTTTCTACCCGACATCTGTTCATTGGAGTGAGATTCTGCTGATTCTTCATGTCCTTCTGGCCTTCATTGGCTCCCATGCTGGGGAAGATCCCAGGTGCGCCTTCTGGAGAATGGCACCTCTCACTCCACATATCAAGGGAGGCCTGAGCAGACTTAGGAAAAGTGAGGGAACAGGGAACAAAACTGGGTTAAAACCTGAGGCTCACCAGACGCCATGAATCAGGCCTGCAATCCTAGCACTCTGAGGGGCCAAAGTGGAAGATTGCATGAGCTTAGGAGTTCGAGATCAGGGTGAGCAAGAAGAGAGAAACACTGTCTCCACTAAAAATAGAAAAATTAGCTGGGCACTGTGGTAGGTGCCTGTAGTCTCAACTACATAGAAGACTGAGAAAGAGAGATTACCTGAACCTAGGAGTTTAAGGATGCTGTGAGAAAGACTGAGGCCACAGCACTCTATTCCCTATGACAGAGTGAGACTTTTTCTCAAAAAAGAAAAGAAAAGAAAAGAAAAATCAGCCTCACACCTTTTTGCCCACTGGTAAGACCAACATACTTAATTCTGCTAATGCGAAGAAGAACTTGTCTCTCCTCAGACATAGTTTTTCTCAGTTCTACTTATATTGTCAGCCACTCGTACACAGGAAATTAATAAAAAGATATATCTGTTTCCTCCCAAATCTATTTATACTTGAAGCATGTGGTGCAGTCTGACAAGTTGTCACTTTAATGAACATCAATCAGCAATATTTTGCGATGTTATTTAATGTCAATAATTAAGATATTATTCAAACCCCTTGACACTGTTATCATCTAAGTGCAGCAGTGAGGAGCGTAACATATGTTCCTCCTTAAGAACCATGTTGCACTTGGCAGCATATTTTATTAAGGTTGGACCATGTTCTAGATACTATTTATGGTTTGAGTGATACGTTACTAAATGAGAAAGGCAATTTCTGCCCTCCTGGAGGTAATTTCTAGTCAAGAGATAACAAACACTAGGCATAATGAATTTTTGTTCTAGCATGTTTTATATATACATATGTATAGTATCATATATCATATACACAAGTCTATATACTATTGTCTCATACAGCTCATAAAAATGTTTCTTACATATATGTGTGTGTGTGTATGGGAGGAAAGAAGGATAGAATGTGATAACCTCTACGGATAAAAAGTGGAAGGAGATCAAGTGAGGGAAGTCCCAAGTTCCAGGTTGATGGGTGAGAGATAATACTAGGAAGTTTTATGGTCAAGAGTGCTGTCTTTGAGGACGCCAACTTAAAGAGGATGAAAGTAGCTATGTGACAGTGGAGAGGAAGAATATCCCACACGGGGCCACAGTCGGTGCTGCGTTAAGGCAGGCATGTGTTGACATATTCTAAGAACTCTGGAAGAGCCAGCGTGTATGAGCCGGTAAGCACATAGGAGACTTATAGAGGATTAAGGTCAGATAGATAATTTGGGAAGGTTAAAAAATCAGATGCTAAGAAGTTTAGGCAATTTTAAGAACTTGTCTTGTAACCTGATGTAAACATAGAATTATTCCAGGGATTTGGGCACAGAAGTAAAGTGCCCTAAGTTGTCACTCTGGCTGATTCATGGAGAATAGATCAGAAAGTGGGCTGGAGCAGGTACACTTGCAGGGGGACCAGTTCTGGGTCTGAGGTCCTAATCCCAGTGGAAAATGGCCATGGTCTGTTCAGTCTGTCAGCCGTTAAAGGCTTGAGAAATGGTTTCAGATTCTGGATGCATTTTGAAAGTTGTGCCAACAGGATCTGCTGATACAGTGAATTATTTTATTTATTTTGGGAGTTAGTTTTAAAAAGCAGAAAGTATATTAAGCCACTCTAAAGACAAAGGGAAATTATGCAAACAAGTTTTTCTGGACATGCTACAAGTAGGTAGTTTATCAGAAATTTTTATCAGCTATAAAACTGCATCTAACAACAGCTCTATTACAATGCCAAACTCTGATAAGTTTATAATGACATTCTTGATAATGGCCTTGAGGCACAGAAAGACCCTGCGATTTCTGCATCTGCCAAGAATTAACGAGTCATGTTCAGCCGGAAATACATGTTTTGTGTTGTGTATTGATACTCATTTTTGGAAATTTATTTATGTCTCAGTGTTGAATGAGGAACTCTCTCTTAATGATAATATTTGATGACTAAAGCTCTGAAAGCCCTGATCATACAATTTTAACTAACATACTCTGTGTACATCCGTGTGTGTGAGAGAGACAGAGAGAGAGTGTACATGACAAGGATTCATTATGGAGTGGAGAGACTTAACGATGCAATGTAAACTATTAAAAAAGAGAGCAGATGATACCATCAGAAAATACAGACTTAAAACATATCGGAAGTTGAAAGGGAAGATGCTGAAGACATGGTATTTGATCACAGTGCCTCCTAAATTTTGTAACTATGACACAAACACTGGAACAGATCATCGCGTTTGTTTTCTAGGGCTGCCATAATAAAGTAACAAAAATTGGTTGGCTCAAAACAACAAAGATTTATTTTCTTCCAGTTCTAGAGACTGCAAGTAGAAAAAAAAAGGGTCAGCAAGGCCACACGCTGCCTGAAACATGTAGAGAGAATTCTTTCTCGCCTCTTCCTAGCTCTGGCAGCCGCCATCACTCCCTGGTGTTTTCTGGCTGGCAGTGGCATCATTCCAATTCCTGCCCTCCTGTCCCGTGTGTTCTTCTGTGTGTCTTTACATTATCTTCCTACAAGGACATCAGTCATATGGGACTAAGATCCAGCCTCATCTTAACTAATTACATCTGTAATAACTCTACAAATAACATCCAATTTTGAGATATTGGGGGTTAGGACATCAACACCTTTTTTGGGAGAACACAATTCAATCTGAACAAAAAGCTACAATACTAGATTAGCTTTCTCAGAAATTAATTTCTAGTTTTCTCCTAATGGCCAACTCTCTTAACCACAAGGCTGGCCCATCATGGAAAACAATTGCTATATTTTATAGTTCTTACTTTTTTTTTATTGAATGATAACTATGTACATTAATGCAATTCTGGGCTACACTGTGGTGTTTTTACATACAATTTGAAACATTTCCATCAAACTGGTTAACATAGACTTCATGTCATTTTCTTAGTTATTGTGTTAAAACATTCTTATTCTACTCTTAGAAAGATTCACTTGTACCCTTGTAAGATAAACCACAGAAGTGATCTCTCCTATAGCTATTACTTTTTATGTAATTTTCTCATTCAAAATTAGTTTGAAAACTTAAAAGAAAGCTGAGACTAATATGATCTAGACACAAACTCCATGAATAGCATACCACAGGTATGTTGATATTCAATGTTTTTAATTTTCTTTTTTCTGGCCCCAGATGTGGTTTAATTCTTTTGTCAAAAATTTAAGCAGATTAACCTGTCTTAATCTCAATTTTCTCATCTGAAAATACATACATCTTTTAAAGTCATTTCTGTCTCTAACATTTTCCATACGTATAGATGTGCATATAGTCATTAAAAATGAGTGCCACACCCCTGAGGAACAGATTGTGGAACATAGTTCCCAAGAACATTTAGGAAGTGCACACATCACCTAGACACGGCGTCCTTGCAGGACTGTGGTGGAGCCCTGACTGTTTTCAGATTACCTGTGAGCAGGCCTTTCGTGGCTAGTTAGGGGTGGGCCAGACGCTACCACAAAATGTTGTTTCAGGCTCCTGACTATACTTCTAGCACTCTGGGAGGCCCAAGTGGGTGAATTGCCTCAGCTCATGGGTTCAAGACCAGCCTGAGCAAGAGTGAAATTCCATTTCCAAAAAATTGCTGGGCATTGTGGCAGACACCTGTAGTCCCAGCTATGTGGGAGGGTGAGGTAAGAGAATTGCTTGAGCCCAAGAGTTAGAGGTTGCTGTGAGCTATGACACCACGGCCTGCTTCTGAGGGTGACAAAGTGAGAGTGTCTCAAAAAAAGAAAAAGAGAAAAGCATTATTTCAGAGCTTGGCTCCATTTTGCAGGCTTTTTCCCTAGATTGTTTAAAGTCCTGAGTTGTATGATTTCATTGCCTGGTAATAAGGCAGAAGCTTGGAGGGTGGGTGAATAAATTATAGAACTCCCATGCTGTAGCTTGCTAGCTCCTTGGCTTTAAAAACATTATCTGACTAAGCCACAGTTTTCTCACTTGTGAAACAGAGACGGGAGCCACTCAGAGGAGTATGTGAATTAACCACATACATTGCTGTCACCCTGCCACCTAAATGCCAGCCTGTTTTCAAACTTTGTTATTTTGACTCCTCACACTCTCTTTAGTTCCTAAACTACCATCATAATCTATTTAATACCAGTCTGGTTATTAAGCTCCGAACCTGACGCTTGCCCTGAATTTTTTTAATAAGTACCCTGTTTCCCTGTTTTTGATTTGATCACTCACTGCTGACTAATTTCGTCTCTATTTGGTTCCAAGACATTCGGTTTCTTGCCTTTGTTGCCGTTCTACTTACCTAACTACAATTCGGCCAGGGCCTTCAGTCCTTCCCCCCCAGATCTCATTAATTGCTGTTTCTATTTTTTAGTGTCTATCACTAGCTCCAGAAGATTCAAAGCTGATGCCCTGACCCACCCTTACCACATTCTCTGAGCTCCGAACTTCTCATGAGGTTGTCTCCACCGTCCTAAACTCCGTGCTCTTCCTCCTGCTTCTACAGCTTGCTGTTAGACAAGATCTACCTCTTCGGCTCTCGGCTTTGAATTCTAAGATCCTTCAAGTGCAGAAATCGCATTAATTTCTGTATTCAGCTCATGTCTGCCTGCTTTCTCTTTGCCCTTTCCCTTGAAACTTCCATAATATTTTACTTTCAAAAGAGCAATTTAATCCTGAAAAAACAAGACATGAAGATTCAATCTATATTTGCAAATGGATAAAATTCTATATATAATTTGAGAAGTTCAGAGGATAAGCATAACTCTTTTTATTTAAGATTGTAACCAGACACTATACTTTTCCATTTGAATTTTAATCAGGCTCTTATTTTGGGTGAAGTTCTCTAAGTAGCTTGCCATTTCGCTTAGACTTTGGATAAATTTCCATCTTCTCTACTGTGTTTTCTCTTCCTTCTTTTGCTACCAGCGCTTCCGTCGCCCTCCGCAGCCCCCTGACGAGCTTTCTATAATGGAAGGAAATAAAGTTATGTGTTATCAGTTTGACAGCCGAAATCAATAGAGTGAAACCGTGTTGTTGCAGACCATTTAATATTTATACCTAAAGGTATAAAAATATCATTGCTTGCACTTGGAAAAGGCTGCTTTGTTAAAAACTAATAGAACCTGTAAATAACATTACGTATTTTTCATGAACTGGCTGAAGGAGTGGGCTTGTTTCTATTAACCCCAGAGGAATTACTGCCCCTTTTCCAATATTATATTTGATTTTTTAAAAGCATAAGAGATGGATATGTCAGTTTTTGCTTGCTTGTTTGGTTTTGTTCCAGTTGTGAGCCCTTTATTAGTACTGCTGCTTTTTCCTTAAGGTCTGTCTTTGTTGCCTGATGAATCCTATTAATTGAGTCAAAGCACCTCTTGAGTAAATCTGAGACTCTAACCACACCTATGTTATGCTCCTTAGCATTAAACTGGGAAGTGCTTTGCTATTTAAGTCAATGATGGCTTAACCAAAACCTTTTGGAATATGTCAGTTTTGATGCCAAAGAAATACAGTAGAAAACTGAGAGATAGAGATGCTTTTTTATTAATGCCCCAGTAGAGACATTAGCGTCTTGTTTCTGTCAGTGTCCTTACCGTGTTGTGAAAGCTTTGAATTTAGGCCCTGTAGTCAAACTATCCTGTTCTAAATTTGCTTAGTAAAGGGGTAATCTTGGGCTGACTTAACTGCTCTCTGCTGGCCTGATCTTGCTCTCTTTACCATGGGAATGGTAACTATAAACACAGCATACAGCTATCGGGAAAGTTATACTAGACAACATACATGCTCTGGTTAACTAAGTACCTAGCGTTAGAAAGCCTAGATAAAGTGTAGCCAACGTCATGCTTCAGGATAGAACCAACAAGAGCATCACACATAAATTCTCTATTAAAACATTGACCAAAATTAAGAGAAAAGTGTACATGATAAAGAGCATGTCCACGGAGCATGTTGGGAAAGAGATTTTGGATGTTAATCCTAAGTTATTATGAGATCATCGTGTTTCTAGGCCTGGTTGATGAGATATGGTCACACAAAAATGAACTTTGGTATCTATTACAAGCCTACAAGTATGCAAATGGACAAACTGAGTCCATCCGATATAAGTATCTGGGATATTTCTTTCTAAGTTAAGCGTATCTCAAGACTTTGTGAATTAATAGCAAGAACTATGGTAAACATTATCAATGACTATAACAAACAAAATTGAATTATTAATTATGAGAAGGTATGTGATTCACAGATAAAATCAATAGTATTTCTTTACAAAATCTTTAAGTCTTACGAGCATCAGAAAATACTTTTCAAATTCCATCTGAAAAGTACCTAGACAAAGTAAGTTTCTGGCCTAATCTAGAGAAGGCATGGTTAGAAGTACCAGCCAATTAAGTTAATGAGCAATTATCACTTTTGTAGTGACAAGTAATTAATCAATTAGTCTGATATTCTCCCACTATGAAAAAGCAGAAGCAGGAGACCAAATTATTTCAAACTCGTCCCATTTGAATTCACCATTAAAATATTTGTTACAAATTTAAATATGTATTTTTAATTTGTAAACAAATTTATGTCTATAAAATGTATGATTTTTGCTTTACATTGTAATCTCTATAAAATCTTACATCTTTTTATTGATTTGACTAAATTTTTTCATTTTTTATTAATAGAAATTGAGATTAATCTGTTTTTTGTATATAGTTCATTTCACAGAGACATTTTCTTTAGAGATTGTGTATTAACTGCTTAAACTACAAGATTTTGCATTAATTGCTTAAACTATAAGCAATTAAAATGACGTGAAAATTATTTCAGTATTATTCTACAACATAGACGCCATACATATCTGCCCATATTGTGAATAGAATCAACTAATGTTAAAGATGAAATACATAGGATTGTATTTTAATATATATAACATCTCTGGGGATGCTAATGTAAGTTATTTGAGAACATTTTTTTTCCAGTTATCCATGACTAGGGATGTGGCTGAGAGGAGACTTCTCAATGTGCTGTGTATGGCCAAATTTTTAACAAGGATGGTTCACTTTTAGATGCTTTGTTAACAAAGATACATTTATTGCCTCTTAGAATTACTTGAAAGCTTATTCTTTATGACTTTCTAAAATCTGAATCTTTCTCATGAGAAGAGAGACACATTTGAATCTTTTATCCTTTGTCCATTTATACGTCTGATTTCCATTTAAAGCGTTCCGCTTAAAGCTATCATTTTTCTTTCAAAAAATGTTTAACTGCTAATAACTCATGATTCAGTGATGCTTTTAAATATTTTGTTTGCATTAAAGTATTTATTTCCTTTCAAAGCTACTTCTAGTCACTTCTAGGGAAAGCTTCTATCTTAGCCTTTCCCAATGCTAAGATTTTCAGAAAAGCAAATCTAAATTTACGTGGTAAACTCAGGTCTCCAATGTCCTCACTTTAAAACTTGTCCTCATCCTACATCATTAATTTCAGTTCAACTCAAAGCCAATCTTCTCAAAGACATTTTGATGTTGATTTAAAAAAATTTGCATTTGAAATTGATTTAAGCTCCTTAGAATTTTTAGTATCTACTTTCATTTGTATAAAATGAATTTAGATGACAAGAGGGAAGAAGTCTGAGAGTCTTAGAGAAAAAATAACTTCCCACAGAATAAGTAAATATTCTTGCCTACCCACTATACCTTCAAAAGTGGCAAATTAAGGCAATATTTTAGTACTTCTCTTCTCTATTGTATTTGCTAACTACTGAAGTATTGTTACACATTTAAAAAGGAACTTTTATACTTTCCAACATTGTTCCTCTGAGTATTTTTGTGCAGAAAGAATAAAAATATAATCCTAACAATAAGGTAAAATTGGAAAACAACCGAAAAAAAGAATATTTAAGTCTTGCTAATCTTTGCAAATATCATATCTTCTTTAGAGCTGGTCATGATAAATGTGATGCAACTTCAGGGAAATTGGCAAGAGTTATGCATTCATTCCAAGTTTGAGAATTTAAAAACGTACTTTAGCATTAACTTTATTGATCCTGACAGTATGATTTAGAGACTAAATTAGGTCTAGGACCAGATAATGTATCTGCATCTAAAATATCTGGAAATATAATTTATTGTTTCTTTTTTTAATGAAGAAAAAAAGTCCATTTGTGTTCTTTTTTTTAATTAGAAAAGAAAAGAAAAATCATCCTTGCTGTATGTCAACTTCAAATTCTCAACCCTGCCTGGGCGGCTGACTGAGGTCTGACCTGCCTTGGGATGTTGGCATAAATTAAAGAGTTTGGAGTTGTCAGATGTTAAAGAAAAAGGTTTATACAGGTAGCATGTTTCTTAGCTGTTCAACTGTTGGGTTTGTATTGCTGTATAATATATGAAGACAATTTTAGTAGCGTAAAACAATACAAATGTATCATCATATAAGTTCTACAGGCCAGTGTCCAGGCATAGTGTGAGTAGATCCTCTGCCATGAGTGCAAGTTGGAAAACTTCATACCCATGCTGTTGTAGGACTGACATACCTATTTTCTTATTGACTGCCAGCTGGGTGCAATTCCTTGCTTTTGGAGGCCTTCTCGGGTCCTTGCCACATGACCTCCTCTACCTCAGCTGTGGAGAACCTGCCTGGTTTCAAGTCCTTCACTTTTGAATTTCTTTGACTTCCTCTTCTGCCACGAGCATGTGAAAACTCTGCTTTAAAGGGTTCACTGATTGGAGTACCTCTATCCACATACTTCTCTTTGTCAGGAAGCATAACACAATTAACGAGTGATATTTTATTGTAACCAGGATCCACCCCCCTCACAGGGAGAAGACTATTCAGTGACGAGGGTCACTGAAAGGATCACCTTAGTATTCTCCTACAATACAGGAGAATCCAGAATATTGCAGCTTTGCAGTACGAAGGGGTAAACAGAAGCTAGAGGCCCCCGGCCACAGATAAATTCACAGCTGATGAAGCCTGGTCAGTGTCCCACTGTTTGGTATCCGATCTGGGCAAAGGAAAGCAGGAGAAAATGAACCTCAGTGTTCAGGATGAATTCAGCACACAAGTATGAGGAAGGGGAAGAAGGGCAAGAAGTGGGTAAAAGAGACTAGTTGGGTTTGTGACTCCGACTCAAACTAGCAGTCGCCAGATTAGGGCAAATTGTGCCTGATTATTAAAAGGTTGGGGTTATATGTTATTGACAAAACACGTTTAACCACTTTCTTGCCAAATAAATTAATTGGCTAAATATGTTAAGGATTTTCTATGTGCAAGGAGTACATGAAACACAATTAGTTTATCTTCTGACTTAATCCTCACAGTGATCTCTTGGTGTTCTGGGTGACCTAGGACAAGCAATGTATGATAATTCTATCACAGTATTTCCTTTTCTACGTTCTAGGATACCATACTTGTAATTATATACATAATTATTCATTTGCCTTCAGCACAGTACACACATGGGGAGATGCACTGTTTATAAACAAGACCTGTGTCTGGTCTTTGTGTCCTTAATATCAAGCACAGAGGTAAAGAATCAGTATAAATTTGATTCCTTTTATTTTTTTCTAAACATACATATATATATTTATTTATTTATTTCAGAATCTCACAGGGGTACAAATGTTTTAATTACATAAATTGCTTTTGTACTGTTTGAGTCAAAGTTATAAGCATGCCTTTCACCCATATGGCAAGCATTGTACCTAATAGGTGTGAATTTACCCATCCTCACTTAGTCCTTCCCACCTGCTTGATTTACCTTGAATTTCACTTCTATATGTATACATTTTAGATTAACTTCTATATGTATATATTACTAGATTAGTTCCTATTTACTACTGAGTACATGTGGTGTTTGTTTTTCCATTCTTGAGATACTTCATTTAGGAGAATGGTCTCTAGATTGCTACAAAAAATAGTAGATCACCTTTTTTAAAAAAATGTTTGCCACTAGATAGTATTCCATGATGTACATGTACCAAAAGTATATTTTTGAGCTAAAGCTTGTAATGAAAGGCATTTAATTTGAGTTTGGAACTTGAATTCTAATACAGCTCCCCTTAATTGCTCCAAGATTATGTACAAATCACTTAATCTTAGTTTATTCATGTGACAAAGTGAAGAACTAAGATCTTTTCTGAATACAAACTCCTATGAATGGTTTTCTACCTTATAAACATTGTTATATTTTAATCTAACCTATGAATAGTTTTCTACCTTATAAAATTGTTCTATTTTAATCTAACTAGTGGAATTTTTCAGGTGGGAATTTTTAAACCACCTCAAATTATGGAGATGTTGTAACTGAACATCAAATGGTCATTTTTCCAGTGCAATCTGCTTTTATGATTAGCTATGCATTGTTATTACTTATAATTAAATAAGAAGTGATTCATTAAAATATAATTGCATCTACAAATATTTTCTAGCATAAAACTAGTATTATTTGTTTCTCAGTCCACTTCTTAAAATAAAATTGATAAGCACTTATATTCAAGAGAAGTAGTACTATTTTTTTATTATTCATTTCTTGCAGTGCATAGCCAATAACAGGAACACCCATACTTCTTTCTCCTGTTTCCTTAGAAATAGTTTCTATAGCAACTGAGTATATTGAGCTAGAGACCCAAGGAATGTCATATAAGAATGTGTGCATTTATACTAAAATGTCTTTACATGATCTTTTTTTTTTTAGTTTAAAAATTAATATGGAGCTATTTTTAATAAGTGGTACATAAAATACTATAATAAACAATGAAGCAAAACTTTGATTTATTTCTTTAATCATAATTAAGTAAATAACTCATAGCTAGTCACATCATTTTTAATTCATAAATGTGCCCACACTTTATGTCCTTGATATTAATGTCAAAAATAATGCTAAATTATTTTCTAGAAGTTATTACTTTCACTATGAGCAGTCTTTGTGGTTAAAAAGATAAGTCCTAAATATAAAGTCTATCTCATGCATGTGCATAATGCATTTTAGACAAATGGTCTTTTAAACAATTAGAAATGTTTAAGATTAAGTTAATAAACATTGTGTGACTGTCTCTCTCTGGAGCTACCAAATGTATGGATGTATGGACTTTGAAATCTTTTTTTTTCTGTATTGTAAAACACATAATTAAGCAAGTTTTTATCAGAAATAGAATGTAATTTAAAATAATGTATAAACAATTTGTAATGTCTATTTGTGGTTTCATTGCATTTGTTTTGTTTGGGTCTATTTCCACTATTTATTTCTTTATCCATTTCTATTCTATTTTATAATTTTTCTGTATATTTCTTTGTCTGAAAATAAATCAACAGTAGTCTGTATATGCTCAGAGGGAAGGCTTTTTCTCTAATGCCAGAGTTATTTTCCTAAAAAGCAAACCTAGTCCTTAAGTAAGCTGTTCTCTGAATTTACAATCACTTTAGTCCCCAATCCCGCTGACTCTTTGTTTCAAAGCCCATACCAAACCGTCATTCTTCAAGCACCCTGCCCTAGAGTCCCTCCAACTCTCAATGAAATTAGTTGTCCTATTTTTAAAGCTTTGTCTTTTTATAAGTCTGCAGTAAGAACCATTTACATGTGTTTGATTCCCGTGAAAACTTTCTGCCTCTCTACCTTTCTGCCTCAGTGCCCTCCAAATCTACCACATTTGCCCTAAATTGTGTCTTTCCAAATTCATATGCAGAAGCTCCACCTCTCCAGGTGACTGTAATTAGAGACAGGGCCTTTATGGAGAAAAGGAAAGTAAATGAGGTTTTAAGGCTACAGTCCTGATCGAAGATGGATTTCCTGAGAATAGTAGGAAAAGCAACGTCCCAGATCTCTCCTCACGGGAAGAGAAAGTCTGTGAAGACTCGGAAAACGCAGCCTCCACAAACTGCAAAGATCTCCCTCCCCAGAAATAGGGCTCTGTTGGCAACTGGATTTTAGACTTTCAGACTTCAGAGCTGTGAGCAAATAAATTCCCATATACCTGTATGATTTTGTGATGGCAGCTTGAACAGACTAATTCCACAAGGGAATTCTGAATTACATTAACTATGCTGAGGAAATAATTTTGCTCTTTCTGTGTCAATCCCAGAGAAATTTTATGCCGATGTAGGGAAAATTTCTTATTGACTATTGCGGTTGTGTTCAAGGGCTGGAGAAACTTGACAAATACTGGAACCTAAGTTTAAAATATTCGGACGAGGGAAAGGGCTCAGCCCCACGGTCACTGATTTTCCGCATCTCTTTATAGGCTACTTTGGTTCCTTTTGAATGTTCATTTTTCTCCTACTGGCTCTGGACATATCTCTTAGGTCTTCTCCTCAATTATAGGAGTAACAAGGCCTTATTTTCTCTGCATACATTTCCAGAGCAATCAATGTCCTTTCCATTCTCGTCAGTTCTTTGTTAGGACTGTTTTTGTCTGTGGGTTCTTTCCAGACCTCATAGTTTGCTCACACCGTTTTGATCGGTGCTCAGTTGAAGACTCAAGGGCAGCCCTGTGCAAACCTCTGGAGATCTCTGGGCAGCTTTCTTGTCAAGATGGCGAGGCACAGGGCCAGAGAGAAGAAAGCTGCCCAGAGATCTACCAAGATTCTACCCATCTTGGCCTTTTTGAATTCTCAGCTCTTACCTCTCAGCTCCTGGAGAGTGTCCTGCCAGGTTCTGTGTGTGTCCCCATAAACAGTCCCGGCAGTATGATAAGATAACCAAATATGTCACCATCATTTGTAGCTTGATGAGATAACCAAATATGTCACCGTCATTTGTCACTTTCTGTCCAGTGTTTGAAAGCCCTTGTTTTATGTGTACATCTCAGTTTTCTAGTTGGCTAGACCAGAAAGTTACCTCTGGTCTCTTATTACTTTATTATGACTGGAAAAGAAAGATAGTCTATTTTTCTGTGGCTCTTTCGGATATCTTTTTTCTAAATTATCTTTGTATTTTAATGCAAAACTCTTACCATACTTCATAACTTTCTACAAGATTGCTAACTAAATTGTAGTTTTTAGGAATGACTTAGCAACAACAGCCCCTGAAATTTATTTTGCATATCGTCCCTCAGACAAGTTTCTGTTTTAACTTTGTCTTAGGTGTCCTCCTATTGTGCTACCAAGATATGTCCTCATTCCCCCTTCCAAATAAACACACCGCATTATGTTTATTTGCTCACTTAACTCTCCTTTTACTTGACTGTGAGTTCCTTGAAAGCAAGTGGGAATTCTTTATTCCTGTCTGGAATATGTAAGAAAATGTTTGACATTTAAAATGTCTTCATCAGCTATTCGTTTAATATACATTAATCAAATTGGCAAATGAATGGCAAGAAACCCATTCTTTCCAATATATGGAATTAAATCTACAATTACACTGTAAAATTAACAGATAGGTGTATTTTACTGAATCATAATAGGTTGACTTAATACAATTTATTTTGCTAACTTTAGCTGCAAAGTATACTGTAACTGTATATTGTGAGATGTTGACAAATACTGGTTTCTAAGATTTTCTGCTGGAGTTCTGGTAGAGATTATTTTAAACCATAGGTTAAAAGACTGAGGGTTACACTGAAACATTTTCTTTTCTTTTCATAACTTAAAATATTGAGTTAAATTTGCGTCATCCCTAGTAAGAAGGCACAGGGTCAGATTTACAATTTTTGTTCATAGTTTCTTTTATATAAATGATTTTAATCTTTGCATATAATGTACACATATGGCTTTCTATGTGAAAATTATATTACTTCTATTTGATATTTTAAATTCTGCTTTCCCAAAAGTTATTTTAAAAATGTGCATTATTGTTTTTCTTAAATTGCACATTATTCTGTTTTGGTAATATTCTGTATTAGTAGAAATGAAAATTATACATACTTAATCTAGAATGACTTCATACTTTCATCTATCTTACCTCACTAATAATATAATAGAGCCAAGCCAATGGAACAAACCATATTGTCTCTCTACCTTCTTCTCTTAAATAGGGAAGAGAAATTAACTTTGTGGGAGCAGACATAGGGTCAAGCCTTGATTCTGTCAGTGACTAGGTGTATGATTCTGGGAAAGTTTACAAACAGGTATACAGGATGAGTAAATTGAAGTGATCTTACAGACAGCACGGTTTCTATAGTTAATAATACAGTATCATAGTCTTGAAATTTACTAACAGAGTGGTTAATATCACCACAAATATGCACACACAAGGCAACTATGGGAGGTAATGTGTATGTTAAATAGCTTGATTGCAGTATCATTTCACAATACATATCAAAATATCACATTGTACACAAATATGTGTGCTTTTTTGGCCAATTATCCTTCAGTTAGGTTGGAATATAAAAAAAATCATAAAAATTTAAAAAATAAGCACCAAGTCATTCAAAGTACAAATCAACAGCAATATATATGTGTGTATATATATGTATAAAAGAAATCCTTTATGTATATGTGCGTGTATGGTTCTATTCTCTTGGTAAATTTCAAGTATATAATACCGTACTATTAACTGTAATCACCGTGCTGTACATAAGATCACCTGAACTTACTCATCCTGCTTCTATACGTTTTGAGGAACATCTCCCATTTCTTCCCACCTTCCAGTGAGCGGCAACAACCCTCCTACTTTTATGAGTTTTCTTTTTAGCATTTGTGTATAAGTGGAGTCATTCAGTGTTTGTCTTTATATGTCTGGCTTACTTCCCTTACCGTAATGTCGTCCAGGTTAATCCATGTTCAGACTGAGGAATATTCCATTGTATACCATTTTTTATTCATCCATTCCTATATAGGCAGAGCCATCTCATTCCATGTAAAATGATTAAAAATGAATTGAATCTTAAATGTAAGACCTGTAACTGTAAAATTGCTAGAAAAAAAAAAAAAAGAAAAGAAAAGATACTTGACATTGGTTTAAGGCATTTTTTGGGGGAGAGGGGATATGGTGCCAAAAGCACAGGAATAAAAGCAAAAATAGACAAATCATATTTTATGAAAATAAAATGCTATGTACAAAAAGGAAACTATCAAAGAATGAATAGAGAACCTAGAAAACCACGGAAAGCATTTGCAAATGATATTCCTGATAATAGGATAATATTCAAGATATATATAAGAAACTCAAACTCACAATGTGTCCCCCAAAGCAACTAAAAAATGAGCAAAACCATAAATAGACATTTGTCAGAGGAAGACATACAAATACCTAACAGGCATATGAAACGTGTTCAACATCACTAATCAGTATCTAAATCAAGACCCAAATTGAGGTATCAACTCATGCCTGTTAGAATGGCTTTTATGTAAAAGACAAAGGGTAAGTGTTGGAGAGGAGGAAATCCTTGCACAGCGAAAATTGGTACAGCTATTGTGGAAAGAGCTAACATGGGAGTTCCTCAAAATATTAAAAATAATAGTAACATATGAAGCGGGAGTCTCATTTTTGAGTATATATTAAAAAAAAAAAAGGGAATCAGTATGTCCAAGAGACATCTGCACTCCCATGTTCTTTGCAACCTTATTCTTAATAGCCAAGATAGGACATTTGTTTTTTAAAAGCAGTATAAACTAAAAGTTAAATCTGCACTGATATAATAAATGTAATAATGTGGACTTTTTTCATTTTTATGTGAAATATTTAAAAAATTATGAGGTTGAAAAATAAGAACTGGTAAATTTTTATTTTCTAGGAAGGTAAATCAAATCTCTGAGAATCTTTTATTGCATTTATATTTTTATTCTAATATAATACCTTGTACTTTCAATTTATAAACTACTTTTTTATTTTTATTAAATCATAGCTGTGTACATTAATGTAATCATGGGGTATAACGTGCTGGTTTTATATACAATTTGAAATATTTTCATCAACCTGGTTAACATAGCCTACACAGCATTTTCTTAGTTATTGTGTTTAGACATTTATATTCTACACCTAGTAAATTTCACATATACCCTTGTAAGATGCACCATATGTGTGGTCCCACCAATTACCCTCCCTCCATCCATACTCCCTCCTCCCCTCCCCTCTCCCCTTTCCCCTTCTTCTTGGGCTATAATTGGGTTATAGCTTCCATAAGAAAGCTATAAATTGGTTTCATAGTAGGGCTGAGTACTACTTATTTTTTTATGTTATTTATGACTATTGGTCACAGGAGTCCACAAACTTTTTAAACACGAGGCCAGGTCACTGTCCCTCAGACTGTTGGAGGGCCAGACTGCAGGCTCTGGGACAGTCGGCTGCTAAGCAGGACAGGCAGTAGGCAAAAACACCCAGCAGGCTAGATAAATGTCCTAGGCGGGCTGCATGTGGCCCGCGGGCCACGTAGTGTGAGGACGCCTGGTTAGTCTATAGATCTTCCACTAGATTATCAACTCCTTGAGATAAGAAACTATATCTTTTTTACTCTTAAGCATGGTAAGGTGCTCAGGAAAGCATACAGTTAATATTCTATAAGATTCGTTCAATAAATGGGTTAATTGCAATGATAATTGATATGACCTGTAAAGCAATTTGCCACATTTTCTCAGACATCAAGTTCTGGCTCAGATTTAGTACACATACTGAGCACTCTCTATGTACCAATTATAATAAGAAGACTGTGCTAGTTCTTTTAAATTCTTAAATCAAATTTGGTCTCAGAATTTTGAATACATGAGATTTCTCTATACAGCTAAATTATTGATGATTATATTAGTGTTTGTTTGAAAAGGCTATCTGATGTTCTTTAAAGACCAAGAATTCTTTTTCATCTGCTTCAAAAAAGAAAAAGTGAAAGGAATGCTGTAAACTAGTTCTCTGAATCAGGGAATAAATATTGAATGCCAGAACTTCAGACTATGCATCTTTAATGAGCTCTAAGTCTGGAGAAAATATGTCTACTAATAACCCAGAAAGTATGAGAACTTAGATGGTCATTGACCTTTTCTAGTCAACAAAATTAGCCATTTTGATCATGTAAATTATTAATTTCATTTGTAAAACTAAGTCATCTACTGCAATATCTATTCCCAATGTTACTTATGTTTTACCATGATTGAATATACTTAAAGTTAAAATGTTTTCATTATGAACTACTATTAAAAAGTTAATTATCTGTGATGCATTCACAGATTCCATGGATTTGTGTTAGAATCCTGGTTTTATCCTTGACAGTTTTGTTATTTATGGAGAATCATTTATTTATCTCTAAAACCAGATGGAAATCAGCCCATTATCTGTGAAAATCAAGTTAATAGTTCCTTAGAACTATTAGTACTCAGCAGGAGCAAAGACATAGTAAATATTGTTATAAATGAATTAATGTGGGTTATATGCTGAAAGTTGTGTTACTCATATTAGTTATTTCTTTAAATTAGAAGTACAAATATACATTTAGAGAATATTAAAAATGTAAGTTTAAAGAATCCAAAGACAACCTCTCATTTTTTAGATGAAATCCTTATGGTGAAGTAATTTATTAGAACACTCATCAATAAATTATAGGCAGAGAGAAATTAAAGTAACAATGATATATTTGCCTTCCTTGTTCTAAGCCACATACAGAAGAATCCATTCCATTATCTTAAATGAGAAAACTTTTTTAAATTTTAGTAATATTGTCATTATTGGTAATTTATAGATTAAAGGGTATCTATTTATTCTTGAATGCTTTTAAACATGAGATTGTATAATTTGCAGACTAACTCAGTCTATTCTATTTTTCTAAGATGTTTTAAAACTCATTTTTTGCTGATAGTTATATGACCATTTTTCCTAAGAAACTAGATTGAACAAAATATTGAACATTAAAAAAAATTTTGAAGATCCTTAGCAAATCAACAAATCTGACTGATAACATACTTTGGGAATTTCAAAATTAATAAGGAAGAAAATGAGACAAAGGATAAATGTCAAAAATCAGGAAGAATTTATTCCTAAAAGAACAACTCCTATAAGCATACAACGATGACTTGAATTCTGCTAATAAATTTAGATTCCGAGAATGCCTGACACTTTGGAGCCATTTAAGTAATATTGTTTTGGATAAAATAAATAAGAACATGTTTTCTATATATTGAATATTGGAATAACTCCAATATCTTTCCTAACATTTGGTCAAGCTGTGACACACTGGCACTTAAGATCTGGAAGAAAAGTGAAAATTGGTTTCTCAGGAATGTTAATTTAGAACAAAAAATAAAATAATGAGTATTATAAAAAAATACTAATTCCAATTTTCAGGGTCATTGTTTTAGATTTAGTCATTTCAAATTAAAAATAATATCAAAAAATAGATTATAATCCAACGATCTTTATAGATGAAGAGAATTTGATTTTAAAGCTGTATGGTGATGTAGAAACAATTTTAAATAAGATTGTTTAAGGTGAAGCAATACAAGAACAATGATGTGCATAAATTTTATGTAGTTTTTCATAACTTTCCATGAAATAAAAAGACAGATGATAAGAATTTTATGTCAAAAAATACTGTGTATGACTTTTATCAAAATTCTAAAGTGTTTAATCTTATATAACATGATTAAGTATTATCTAAATTTTTAACAAAGAATCAATATTGCTTTTGTAATATTACATTAGCGATATCTCAGTCTTTTTATTGATATTTATAAAATCTTAATTTTAAAAATTATATATACCATAAAGAGAAGGTGTTAATTAATATTCAGATAATAAATTAAAAAAAATTAAAGTCCTGTTCAAATATGACATCATTATCAGAAAACATAAAATAGAAACATAAATTTGTCTTTACCTTGAAATCACCATAGTTTAAGTGTAACTTGGAGTAAAAATCTGAGTTTTTTATATTAAAATTTTATCAGTTTATATATGAATAATTAATGTAACAAGAAGAAATGTTTCAAAACATAACAATAATTATTACATAGGACTTCAGAGAAATAGAATGATACCATTACAGATATTAAGAAAGGTAACTAATAATGACACTTGGAAGAAAGAACATTATCTTCTTTTTTTAGACAACAAAAGCTTGTAAAACTTAAGGAGTTAGTTTATGGAGATTAGGCCTTGTCAGAATTTTAATTGTTTTGGAGGTTGGAATTATAACATCGAACAAAGATAATTTAAACTCTATGAATTTAACAATATTGGTTATGAAGGCATATTATAGGGCACTCTTATCTTCCTTAGTCAAGTCACACTACACAACATACAGAAGACTTTAACTATATAAGCTGGAATAGCAACAAGGTTACATTTAAAAAAAATTGTTTTTTAAAAAAACAATTAACCGCATGCTGCATGGGGTAAACCTTAACACCGCATGCAGCAGATAATTCAATATATTAACAACCAATTTTGCTTACAGGAACATTATTTTCTAGAACTTGTTCCTTCTGATTGTACATTGTTACAAGATAGATTCTGTAAAGCTCCTCCTGATCATTTACTTTGAATATTTGTGTCTATGTTCACAAGGGATAATGTTCTGTATTTTTCTTTTTTTGTTGTGTTTTTTCATGACTTGGGTATCATCGTGATACAGCTTCACAGAACAAGTTTGGGAAGATACCCTTCTCCTCAGTGTTATGGAACAGTTTCAGTAGGAGAAGGACCAGTTTTGCTTTGCAGGAATGATAACATTCAGCTGTGAATCTGTGTGGTCTGGGGCTTTTCTTTACTGGGAAATTTTTATTATTCACTTAATGTCATTACTCATTATTAATCTCTTCAGAATTTCTGTTTTTTTCCTAATTGAAGCGTGGGAGATTTGCTTTTCCTAATATTTATTCATTTTTCCTATGCTTTTTACTTTGTTTACATACATACAGATTTTCACAATAGTATCAAGTGATTGTATTTCAGTGGTGTTAGTTGCATTGTTATTTCTTCATTTCTGATTGAGCTTATTTGAACCAGTCTCTTCTTTTCTTGGTTAAAATTGCTATTGGTCTATCAATTTCATTTATCATTTGAAAGAACCAACTTTCATTGATATTTTGTTTTGTTTTCTTGGCTTTAATTTTTTTTTTAAGTTCTGATCTTTGTTATTTCTTGTCTTATGCTAGCATTAAGATTGGATTATTGCTTTTGTAATTCTGCAAGGCATGACATTAGGTTGTTGATTTGTGATATTTCTGTCCTTTGGATGTAGGTATTTAGTGCTATGAACTTCTCTTTAAGCACTGTTTTTGTTGTATATCAGAGATTTTATTAGTTTGTGTCATCATTGTCATTTAATTCAAAAAGTGCTTTAATTTCCATCTTAATTCATCATTGCAGAATGTTTATTCTGCAACAGGTTAGTTAATTCCCTTATATTTGCATAATTTTAAGAATTCCTCTCAGAATTGATTCCTAGTGTTGTTCCACTGTGATCTGAGAAAACACCTGATATAGTTCCAATTTTTTGAAATGTGTGGAGACTTCTTTTGTACCCTAATATGTGGTCCATCTTGGAAAATATTCCACATGCTGATGAGAAGAATGTATATTCTGCAGTTTGAGGGTAGAATGTTTTGTAAATTTCAAATTTCTGCTTAGCACTCTTTGTCTTAGAGTCTCATTAAGTCCAATGTTTTTCTTGATTTAATCCTTTGATGATCTGCCTATTTTGTCAGAGAGTGTTGAAATCCCCAACAATTATTATGTTGCTATTTACTTTATTTCTTAGGTATAGTAGGCATTTTTGTTTGTTTGTTTGTTTGTTTTTATAAACCTGATAGCTCTGCTGTTAATTGCATGTATACTTAGGATTGTTATATCTTTTTGTTGAATTGTATATAATGATCATCTTTGTCTTTTTTTATTGAGATTGATTTAAACAATTTTATCAAAGAATAGCTACTCCTCCTCAATCTGAGTTTTTATTTCCATAGAAAAAATTTTCTACCTCTTTACCTTGAGTCTATAAGACTATGAGTTAATAGATTTCCTAGAGACAGAAGATAACTTGGATTTTTTAAATCTATTCTGTCAATCTATGCCTTTTAAGTGGCTTATTTAGACAGTTTACATTCAATACTATTAATAAATCAGATACTGTTCTAGACATCATGTTGATTGTTACCTACCTGTGTATTCTCTCTTTCATTACTATTTTTATATTGTGTGTTTTTACACTGATGAATATCAATCATTCTTATTGGTGTTTAGATTTTTGAGTGTTTTATATAGGGTATGCCTAGTGGTCACAAATTCCTTTAGTGTTTGCTGGCTTTGGGAAGATTTTGTTCTCCATTTATAAAACCCAGTTTGGGGGTTATTTTAATTTTTATTTTAGTTTTGAAGGACATAATATTCTTAGCTGATGGTTATTCTGTTTAAACCAGTGGTTCTCAACCTGTGGGTCATGACCAATGAAAATACTTCCTGCATATCAGATATTTATATTACAATTCATAACAGTAGCAAAATTATAGTTAGGAAGTAGCAATGAAAATAATTTTATAGTTGGGGGTCACTTATGGAACTGTATTAAAGGGTTGTGGCATTGGGAAAGTTGAGAACCACTGGAACAAACAAAGATGGAACCCCAATTCCCTCCAAGCTTATAAAGTTTTTTTTCTAAGAAGTCTGTTCTGTTCATCTGATATGTTTTCCACTGTATATTACTTGATGCTTTCATCTCAACTTGCAGGATTATTGGAATTTTCCTTCACTTTGACTTTGGCCAGATTGAAGATTATTTCCCTTGTGATATCCTATTCACAGTGAATCTCTAGGAGTTTGATGACCTTGAATCTGGGTGTCTAAATCTCTAGCAAAACTAACATTTTTTCCCTCTGTTATCCCTTAAATATGATTTCCATGCTTTTTTTTCTATTACTTCTTCTCCCTCAAGATTTCCTATGATTTCTATATTTGGGCATTTTACATAATCTCTTAATTCTTGTAGACTTTTTTCATTCTTGATTTTCTTTTTTTATATTTTTGACTAACTGGATTAATTTGAAAACTGTTTTCAAGCTTTGAAATTCTTCCTTTTGGTCTCTTCTGCTACTAATACTTTTCCCTGTATTTTGAAATTCCCTAAATGACTGTCTTATTACTTGCAGTTCTGTTATTTTTTTTTTAAAAAAAATGCTTATCTATTTAGTGAATTTTTCATTTATGATCTTAATTATTTTTATTATTTGTGTTTGTCTTCAAATTTCTCATCAATTCCATTAAGCTTACCTTTAATCCATATTTTGAATTCCATATCTGAACTTTTAAAAAAATATTCTTTTAGGTGAAGTTCATTTCTGGAGAGCTAGAAGATCCTTTGAGACTGTCAAAATAGCTTGCTCTTTGTATATTGCCAAAGTTGTTGTGCTAGTTATTTCTCACCTGGATCCTATTGTCTCAGCTCAAAACAACTTGGCATTTTCCCTGTTCTCCTTTCCTGGGAACTCTGTTGCTCAGTGTAGAGAGGAAATATTTCACTGCTTTTTATCTTATGCAAGTAGGTACTCATGGAGTTGTTACTGACAATTTGTGTCAGTTGGACTTCAGACTTCTGTTCCTGTGCCAGTGGTGGTGGCCTAGGTTAAGAAATCCCTAGTTCCCAAGTTCTTGAATTGCATGCTTGAGTCCTGGGGATAGCAGCTAATTAACATGTGCATTACCTCACATACCAATTTTCTGGGATGATAACACTTAAAATCTATTTTTCACAATTTTCAGGAATATAATGCAATGTTGTTAACTCTAGGCACCATGTCCTACACTTAATCCTGGAACCATTCCTTCCATTTAAATGACATTCTTATCCTTTGACCTTTCCACACACCCCCCCCCCCGCCCCAGCAACCCCTGGTAATCATTATTCTCTTTACTTTTATGAGTTCAACATATTTTTAGATTCCAAATATAAGTGAGCTCATATAATATTTATCTTTTTGTCCCTGATTTACATCACTTAACATATGCCCTCCAAGTTCACCCATGGTATCACAAATTACAGAATTTCTGTCCTTTAAAGGCTGAATACTATTTTATTATGGATATATGAGGTCTGACAATTAAGTTCCCAAACTCGTTCTAGAAAAAGTGTTACATTCCTCATCGCAGAATATCACTATATGATCATCTTTGAAGAATCTATGCACTGACACCAGTGCCTACCCTTCCATGCAGTTTTGTAACTCTTTTTCTGGAATTACCAGCATATCTGTCATTGTATGGCACACAAAAAGACACAATAACAATCTGAATGTCACTCAGCAAGACACTGCCACACAGCAACATGAAACATAGCTTCAAGACACTGTTATAATAAAGTTATGAAATTTTACTAAGTTGTTCACATAGTGCCGTCAGCATAAGCACATGGTGGCAAGTTCACAATCTTAATTGTCAAACGCCACATAACAACATTTTATTTACCCATTCATCTATTGACAGATACTTGATTCCATATCTTAGCTTAGTGAATAATGCTGTAATGACATGAGTGCAGATATCCCTTCAATACCTTCAACATACTGATTTCATTTCTCTTGAATATATACCTAGTAGTAGGATTTCTGATTCATATGTTAGTGCTATTTTAAATTTTCTGAAGAATTACTATATTACATTCCATGATGGCTGTACTAATTTACATTCCTGCCAAGAATGTGCAAGAGTTCTCTTTTCTTCACATCCTCTCTAACACTTGTTACATTTTGTCTTTCTGGAATAACCCTTCTAACAGGTGTGAGGTGATATCTCATTGTTTGTTTGTTTGTTTGTTTGTTTTATTAAGTCATTTGTACATAGATCATGAATACATTTATGCCATTGTGGGATTCAATGTGTTGATTATTGTACAAATTGGAGAGCTTACATTCCACTAATTAACATAGCCTTCACCTCATTTACCCAATTACGTGGATTTCTCTGATGATTAGTGATATTGACCACCTTTGCATATGTCCATTTATTTTTATGTGTTCTTTTGCTAAAGATCTGCTCAATTCTTTTGCTATTCTTTGATTGGGTTATTTGCTTTCTATTAAGTTGTTTACAATGTATATCTATTTTTGATGTTAACCCCTTATAAGATGTATGATTTCAAATATTTATTCCCATTCTACAGATTGTTCCTTTATTCTATTGACTATTTCCTTGACTGTACGTTTTTGGTTTCATTTTTAAAATCCTTCATATATTTTTGAATTAAGATCTATCAGATATATGTTTTGCTAGTATTTTCTTCAAAACAATAGCTTGTGCTTTCAACTTTTAAAGAATGCCTTTTAAAAATCAGTAGTTTTGCCTAGCGCAATGGCTCATGCCTATAATCTTAACACTGTGGGAGGCCAACGTTGGTGGATGTCTTGAGCTCAGGAGTTTAAGACCAGCATGAACAAGAGCAGGACACCTTATCTACTAAAAATAGAAAAAAAAAATAGTCAAGTGTTGTGGCAGGTGCTAGTAGTCCCAGCTACTTGGGAGGCTGAGGCAAGAGGATGGCTCAAGACCAAGAGTTGGAGATTGCACAGCACTTCACCCAGGGTGATAGAGTGAGACTCCATCTCAAAATAAAGAAACAAATTCAGTAGTTTTATTATTAATTGATGGTGATTAGCCATTATTTTTTCTATGATAGTTCATGTTTTTTATCCTATATATGAATATTTATAAACAAAGAACTCAATAGTTTTCACCCATTTATTATTCTAGAAGTGTTATAATTTTGCTGTTTGCACTTTTTCATTTCAAGTGGATTTTTGTATGTGTGTAAGAAGTGGGTGATGCTTCATTTACATGAAATGTCCAAAACTTCACATCTTGTTGAAGGTATTATACCTTCTCCATTGAAATATAGTATTTGTTGAAAATAATTCAAAATATATATGCAACCTTATTTCTAGACACTCTATTCTGTTTTACTTTTTTCTATCCTTTGCAAAATCCTCATTATCTTAATTAAGTATGTCTCGTAACAAATTCTGGAAATCAGGTAGGTCGAGTCTTCTCACTTTGTTCTTTTTCAAAGTTCTCAGTCTTTTTATTTTCCATATAAATGTTACAACTGTGGGATGAGAGGAAACATTCCTTCCCTTAAAAGTTCACTGAATGATCAACTCAACAATTACAACAGATTAATAAAAGATAGAGGTATTTTACTATGTTAATGGGAGTATCACAGAGTGATTATTCAGTATCCCAATGGGATCCAGGTATTTTTATATACTTATTTTAGAGAGAGGAAGGATGAGCAATACAGGGAATTCTGTTTAGGGGTAATAAATGGTTGCTATGGAGGATGAATAAATTGGGAAAACAGATTAACTGTTAAATTATTCTCTTTGCAAATTAAATTGAGAGACAGGTATTATGTTTAAAATTATTTGAACCAGGCCTGATTGTATTTTTGATTTTCTTTTCTGCAAAATATTGAGATGACAGAGATCCGGGAGGTGAAGGGAAGTTTGATTTTTTTTTTTTTTTGATGGGTGCATCTTGTTGTGGAGATAGAAGAAAAGCCCCTTCCATGGTCCATTTATCTCTTATGACCCAGAGGAGTGATATTTTGGGGTGAAATTTCCTGAGCTACTTCATCACCAATGGTCAATTTGTATTTTAATTGAGATTATACCAAATATATATAGCAATTCACTTTTATTTAACTAAAATGATTTATATGTAGTGTCAAAGGATGTGTATCTGTTCCATATCTACCTGTCTATTGGTTTTGTGTATGTGTTTATAGACATAAATACATCTCTGTGTGTTTGCAGATGTGCATACATGTACATATATAAATAGAGCTTAAGTTTTCCAAATATTTCTTTTTATGGAACAGTGGATGTAGATCTTAGCATGTGAATTCTTTACTATATAGTATAATTTCTATGCATAAAAATTTGATGAGTAAATAATTTAAAAAATATTCAATAATGTATTCATTTTATATAAAACACATTTATATGATTAGTAAATCCATAATTTGACCACTTGTGTATTTAGCATATTGTATATACACTTTCTATTACAAGTTATATTTATACTCTATATACTATCTATAGGTATAGATAATATGGTATTGGTATTAAGGATAGACATAGATAAACAGCACAGACAGATCTCTACTCATTTTTGCTTCAAACTATCTTTGATTCTCTCTTAAAACTTATTTCTTCCCAAGTGTTCCCTATTTTATGAAATGGAAAAAATATTTAACCAAAAACAAAGATGGGGGTATCACCCTACCAGACTTTAGGCCAGGCGTCCTCAAACTACAGCCCACGGGCCACATGTAGCCTGCCAAGGACATTTATCTGGCCCACTGGGTGTTTTTGCTGCTGCTGCCTGTCCTGCTTAGCAGCCAACTCATCCCGGGACCTGCAGTCCGGCCCTCCAACAGTCTGAGGGACAGTGAACTGGCCCCCTGTTTAAAAAGTTTGAGGACCCCTGCTTAGGCTATAATACAAGGCCATAGTGAACAAAATAGCATGACATTGGCACAAAAACAGAGACATTGACATTTGGAACCAAATAGAATACCATGAGATAAAACTAACCTCTTACAGCCCAGCCACTTGATCTTTGATAAACCAAACAAGAACATACACTGGGGAAAAAGAATCTCTGTTCAATAAGTGGTGTTGGGAGAACTGGGTAACCATTTATAAAAGATTGAAACTGGACCCGCACCTCTCACCACTTATAAAAATTAATTCAAGATGGATAAAAGATTTAAATCTAAGACATGGGACACTAGAAATACTCAAAGAAAGTGTGGGGGAAACACCTGAAGATATTGGCCTAGGGAAAGATTTTATGAAGAAGACTTCCATGGCAATTGCAATAACAACAAAAATAAATAAATGGGACTTAATGAAACTGAAAAGCTTCTGTACAGCTAAGGAGACAACAACCAGAGCAAACAGACAACCTTGAGAATGGGAAAAGATATTTGCATATTATGAATCAGACAAAAACTTGTTAACTAGGATGTATAGAGAATTCAAATTAATCAACAAAAAAGACCCCAAATCCCTTATATCACTAGCAACAGACATGAATAGAACCTTCTCTAAAGAAGATAAATGGCTAACAGACATGTGGAAAAAACGTTCATCATCCTAATTATCAGAGGAATGCAAATCAAAACTACCCTGAGATATCACCTAACCCCAGTGAGAATGGCCCACATCGCAAAATCTCAAAGCTGCAGATGCTGGCCTGGATGTGGAGAGAAGGGAACACTTGTACACTGCTGGTGGGACTGCAAACTAATACAACCTTTTTGGAAGTATGAAGAATCCTTGAAGAACTAAAATTAGATCTCCTGTTTGATCCTCCAATCCCATTACTGGGCATCTATCCCCCCCAAAATTCTTTTATCATAAAGACATTTGCACTAGACTATTTACTGCAGCTCAATTTACAATCGCCAAAATGTGAAAACAGCCTAAATGCCTGCCAACCCAGGAATGGATTAACAAGCTGTGGTATGTGTATACTGTGGAGTACTATTCAGTCACTAAAAATATGGAGACTTTACATGTTTTATATTAACCTAGATAGAGGTAGAACACATTCTTCTTAGTAAGCATCATAAGAATGGAGAAGCAAGAATCCAGTGTCTCAATTCTAACATGAAGGCAGGGTTGAGCTAATACAAGGAGGGGTAGTGGAGTGAGCAAGTAGGGAGAGGGGAGTAGGCTGGAGAATGGGGGGTCATGATATATGGCACACCTCTTTTGTGGGCAGGACACAATTATAAAAGGGATTTACCTAACAAATGTCATCAGTTAATCTAATTCTTTTTACTTTCAATGAATCTCAAACAAAAAATAATAATAATAAAAAGTAAAATAAAAAACATTTAACCAGTTGCTTGTGATAATAATCATTCTTCGCTCCTTTATTTTTCTCATAAATTATCTTCAAAATATATCCTAAATTTGAACATATTTCACTACTTTCCTTAACAATGGACTATTATTTGTGGCTCAACTATAGCTGCCAATTAACTGGTTATTGTGCCCTTGACACAGGGTTCCCTGCACTCAGAGCTGGACAGAGACTCCCACTTTTCTGGGCCTGAGCAGGCTTACATCCAGATCCCCATCTTTAGGCCTAAATGGGCTTCTTGTAGGCCGCTCTGTCTCTATTCACAAACAAGCTCATTAAAAAGCAGCCTGACTGGTACCTCATGTGGACTGCCTTTCCTGGGGCAGGGAATACATCCTACTGCCCTCCCAGAGCAGAGAAGAGCTCACTGGGAGTGAAAGACTCACTATGGCAGTTTTAAAATTAACCTGTGAGCACAGACCCCCAGTGGCAAATGGTTGTGACATATTCTATCTTCCCAAAACCTTTGCCCATAGGAAAAGCAGTGTATAGACCCCTAGATAGAAGACCTCCGTAGGATACTCAGTAAGGTCTCCCCTTTGGTTTGCCAAAGGTCCTAACTTTCTCCCCCTGTATCTGTCTTTCCATCAGTAAATTCCAGCCTGTTGCTTACTCATATGGCCCAGGAATTCATTCTTTGAATCCCTGGATGGCTTTAGCAGAGAAAGATTCCAGCTACACCCTAATCTTGATTTCTGTCATTAATATCCTCCCTACCCAACAGCTAGAATTACTAATTTTAAGAATATTATATTCAGAATAGAATCCAAAATGCTTACTTACTATATGGCCAACATTTATGAGACTTACATCTGTTTCTCTGCTTTTAGTGTCCACAACTTTCCCATTGCTCTCCAGCACAATGGTCCTTGTCCTTTGAGATGCCAGGCCCTCTCCTCAGCCCAGGATCTTTGCACTTGTTTATTCTTTTGTCTGTAAGCTCTTCACACAGATAACTCAGGTCTCATTCCTAGACTGTGTGAGTCTGTCTTCTAATTTCACCTTCAGAGTAGCTTTTCATAACCACTCAGTCTCTAAAGTAGAACTATTAACAACATCCTGATTAAATTACTAAATGTTTCATACTATATGCAACTGAATACACACAGACCAAATACACAAATTCATACATATAGATTTCCCTATCTCTCTGCATCAACTATGCCTATAGCTAGAGCCTCAGATAGGTATTTTTGTTTGTTTTACCAGTAGACAGCAAATGTAATGGGAGAGAGGCTTTTTGATTATTGAAATACATTCAGCAGTTAGAAAAATGCCTGGGTCATAGGAAATGCCTGCTTAAATAATGAATTAATGAATTCTGTGTCTAACCCTTGAGCCATCTTGGATTATACACTTATTGTAAGATCCAAGCAATAAAATCTATTGGTGTTATATATCATAACACATTTTCGTGGTTCGATATTTGTTCTGTGTTTCACACATACACTAAATAGAAACCATCCATCCTTTGAGAAGACTATAGTAATCAATGAAGCTAGATGTCTTCATTAAATAAATAAAATGAAATTTGTGTCTCCTCTGTTGGTCTATAAAATAATCACATTAAACTAGAATTGATATGCATCAGTTTCTAAGGCATATTTCTGATACACTTATTTAGAATACATATTATGATATATCAATTGCTCCAGCGTAGTCATTCTCCACAGTAGCTGGTACTGAGATTCAGAGCTTCTGTGAGATTTCATACACAGTGAGGGAAGAGAGAGAAACACAATGGATTTCAAATAACAGTGCAAAATTGAAAGGCATAATGGAGACACTTGAGACTCCCAGCCTGTTTTGTCTAGGCTACATCTCAGGGTGGTTTTTATGTATTAATAGGATGCCTTGGGAGGAGAAGAAGCAGGGATTTATTTAAGGAGAGTTTATAAGTCTCCCAAGCCCCTCTGGGAAAGCTAGACAGTCTAAAGTGATTTGGATAGCTAGCTTTTTTTTTTCTTCCAAAAAATAAAATTTGTAATTACTTAATATTATAGTCCAAATGCTAATTATATTGTAAAAAATTGTCTGGAATTCATGCCCTTAAATAATTTTATGATCTTAGTTGGTGCCAGAGCATAAGAATATACTCACAAGGCAGCTGAGCAAATAAAAGTGTTTTAATCACATTTATATTTAATGGTGCCTCTACGTAGCTTAAAGTGGTTACTTCTATTATTTTAAAGTGTCATCATCTTGAATTTTTTAAAATCCTGTGAATTATTTTAAATGGATTTTTTTTTTCCAAGACAGAGTCTCACTTTTTTGGCCCTGGTAGAGTGCTATGGTGTCACAGCTCACAGCAATCTCAAACTCTTGGGCTCAAGCAATTCTTTTGTCTCAGCCTCCTGAGTAGCTGGGACTACAGGTGCTCACCACAATGCCCAGCTATTTTTAGAGATGAGGTCTTGCTCTGACTCAGGAGAGACTCAAACTCACCTGCCTTGGCCTCCCAGAGTGCTAGGATTATAGGTGTGAGCCACTGCGACCAGTCTATTCTAATGGATTTTTAAAAGCATAATAACTCTGGAAGATTTATATATGTGTATATATATATTTTTTGTTTGTTTGTTTTTTAGAGACAGAGTCTAACTTTATTGCTCACAGTGACATCACAGCTCACAGCAACCTCCAATTCCTGGGTTTAGGCAATTCTCTTGCCTCAGCCTCCCAAGTAGCTGGGACTATAGGCACCCACCACAATGCCCATCTATTTTTTGTTGCAGTTTGGCTGGGGCTGGGTTCAAAACCACCACCCTCAGTATATGGGGCTGGCGCCCTACTCGCTGAGCCACAGGTGTCACCCTGGAAGATTTTTAACTTTTTTGAAATCTTTCATATTGATTGTACAAGATCTTTGGTTGTTCCAAGTTGGAATTATCTAATTAATAAATTACCTAAAAAAACCAATTTAAATATGATATAATCATATTTAATACAGAATTTTCAAAAGTTCACCACCAGATCTTTTCAGAGTGAGCAAACTATATGCATAATTAATTATAACCAAAACTGGCCAATGAGTTTCTCAAAATAATGGGCTGGTTATACTGACATTAATCAATAGCAGGTAAAATTTATATAAAATTGTTTAGGTTTTGCTCAGAGTTTATTAATTTTTAATGACAATAAAAACCACTGGGAACTTGTTAAAATGCAAGTTCTGATTCAGGTGTTCAGAGGGCTCTGGACACTTACACTTCCAAAGAGATCTCAGGTAATGCCAGTTGCTGAGGCAGGCAGGCGGGCACTGCAGGACCTGGTGGACAGAGCTCCTTCCCTTCTGGTTTTCTTACTAAACACTGACAAATATCTAGATGTGAAGTATAAAATATGTTAATTCATCAGATGTTTTCAAAGATAGCAATGGTTTAACGTCATTTGAAAAGTAGGTTAGTTCATCATTGTTAACCAACTATTTTCTCCATCCCGAGAGGAAAAGACACCCTTTTTATTTAAGTGAAAAGGAAACAAATTTGTACACTATCAGCACTTTCCTCTTCATATATTTTATTATTTGGAGCTATTTCTATGGTATAGCAAAAAATGCAAATGACATTGCAATTTAAATTCATAAGAAGGTGGTTGTTTTATTTAACTGAGGTGAAAATACGGAGCGTCCAGGGAATAGAGCTATTGGAAAGTTGTGTTTTTCCACAGGGCCTGATGCATAAAAGCCCTAAGCACCTTTCCATATATGCTAACTGATCTGAACCTACAAAAATGTTTCAGGAATTAAAAACAAATCAGCAGATGATTGTCTTTGGATGCCATTTCACAATCTTGGCACAGAAAACACTCTAAAAAATACGAATTAATTTTCTTTTTTTTTTTTTGCAGTTTTGGCCAGGGTTGGGCTTGAATCCGTTACCCCCCGCTATTGGGGCTGGCGCCCTACTCTTTGACCCACAGGTGCCTTCCAATTATGAATTCATTTTCAAATTATATCTGTATAAGATAGTTGTGCAAAAGCAATGAAAACAAGTGGCACAAGCACTAGCTAAAGGTCTTATTTCTATAGACAGTGAAAGTTGAGAGAAAAATTATTTCAGTATAGAAATAATACTGTTTTGCCAATCATTCCTTGATAGTTAGAGAATATATTTTCTTTGGTATGTTTACATTTTTCTGAAATGTTGAATGAATAATTCCAAAGCCGCCATTCCTTTCTTAAAAGAGCCTCTTATTAAAGAGCCAAAGACCTATCAATGCTTTGTTGACGTTGAGTTAACTCAGGGTACTTGAAACGATTTCCACAAAGACACGTTTTTGCTTTTTAAAAGCAATGACTTGCTTGTTGCTATAGTGATTGCACATTTGCCTGTAACCACCTATGGGTCAAACAGAAGTCACAGATGTTCTTGATTTTCATTTCCAAAACTGTAAAGCAAGCTTTTCACTAATAAGTCTCAGATATAAATAACATGCTACAAGCCTGTGGCATGTAAAGTATTAGCTGCTGTGCTTCAAGCGGGGAGTAACCTCCGCTTTATATGGCACACTTTAAACAGAAAATTGTCAGAAAGGGGTATGATCTGGTTAGGGGAAAAATGAATTTGATGTAGGGTATTATTAATGACCAATGATGAAAAGGGAACCAAAATCACCTATTTTGCTAATAAAAGTGTCTAGCTGGCTAATTTCTTATGAATGCTTTTTGTTATCTGGATTATTTTTTCTGGATTCATTTGATAACCATGTAATCAGAAGACTGAGCAATGTAATCAGATGGGAGGCAAAACTACCAAACTGTTCAAATCAAAGACTCCTCCCCCTCCTCACTTCTGCAATCAGTCATTGGATCAATCTAACATCGCCAAAAAGTAGTCTCCAATTCTTTATGCATCATTCACTTGAACTTTAGATAAATTCGAATAGATCTTATGGGGAAGTTACCGCTTCCACACACTTTAAAATTATATATTACCTTCCACATTCAAAATTATTTTCTAATTGCCTGTAAATAGAAAAAGAAGGTGTGACTGTACCACAGAAAGATTTTTCTAAGTCTTCTAAGTGTCTGGACTGTATTGATGATGATTATTAGAAATAAAGATGATATTAAAATAAGTAGCATGGTGCATAAGAAGGATATATTGGATATTTCCTTTTTGTAAATTTGATATCACATAAAAAGAGTCAGCAATGTTCTCAGAAGTTTTATTTTCCATGACTCTAACCAGAGAAGAAAGAAATAAGAATCTGACTGGGCAGGGGAAGTTTATTCTGGAATATTAAAAAAGTAATTAATGTAGAAGGAATCAGTCCCATCGGGCATTAGCGCTGCCTTTCCTTCACCACTTCACATCTACTCTGCATCCTGTGGAGAGGGATGGAAGGGCTGCTGATTATTAAAATTATCATAGCAAATAAAATGTGTCAGCCTGGCCTTGACACATTTTATTTTCTGTCAGTTACAAATGGGCAAGAGATGTTAACAGAAACATCTCTGAAGCGGACAGATGAATGGCCAACAAGCACATGAAGAAATATCCATCATCCCTAATCATCAGAGAAGTGCAAATCAAAACCACCCTGAGATATCACCTACCTACAGTGAGATTAGCCCACATCATGAAGTCCGAATCTGCAGATGCTGGAGGAATGTCTGAGGATTTTTTTTTACACTGCCGGTGGGGTTGCAAATTAATATAACCACTACAGAAAGAGGTATGGAGAAATTTCTTTATTTTTATTTTTATTTTTTACATATACATGTATTTATTAGGTTTCCTTTTTTGCTTTCACAAAATTAAAAAGGCTTAAAATTTGTGCCCTCAGTAGAGTGATGTGGCATCACAGCTCACAGCAACCTCCAGCTCTTGGGCTTAGGAGATTGCCTTGCCTTGGCCCCCCAAGCAGCTGGAACTACAGGCGCCCACCACAACACCCATCTAAAAATTATGGAGAATTTTCAAAGAACGAAAAGTTCACCTTCCATTTGATCCCACAATTCCATCACGAAGTATCTACCCAGAAGCAAAAAATCATTTTGCCACAGGGACATTTGCACTAGAATGTTTACTGCAGCTCAATTCCCAATTGTCAAGGCATAGGAGCAACTCAAGTGCCATAAACTCATGCATGGATTAACAAACTGTTGTAGGTGTCTACCGTGGAGTACTATTTGGCCATAAGAAAAGGTGGAGACTTTACATCTTTTGTGTTTACCTGAATGGAGTTGAAGCACATTCTTCTTAGTAAAGTATCTCGGAAATGGGGGGGAAAAGTATTCAACGTACTCAATACTAATATGAAACTATATATTAAACAACTATATGCCCATATGAAAGAGAAAATGCAAGTATGGTCTAGCGAGGTGCAGAGGAGACAAGGGAGATGGGAGGGAAGACTGGAGGGGGCCATTGGCAGGAGAACGGAAGGTGATGGGCTGATTCTCACCTGATGTGCACAATGTGAGGGTATTCAGCATGTCCCTGGGTGAAGGGGTCAACTGCAACTTGAACTTTACCCAGAATTGAAAACAATGTAATCTAGCATTTGTACCCTCATATTAATCTGAAATTTTAAAAAAAGAAAAAAAATATGGTAGTTGAAAATCAACTAATAAATTGAGAAACACGACATCCATTTATTGATTCTATAACCTTGGCTAGATCATTTAAAAATAATTATAGCAGTACCATTGGAATATTCTATGAATATGGCAATTATGTCCCTTGACATCCCTTGTGATACAGGGAGACAGAGCAAAGTCTTGTGTTAGTGTTTGAGCATCTGGCTATGACACTCTGCTTTGAGGGGACCATGGCCCAGGTATCTCCAATAACAGTTGAATATGCTATTTCTGTGAAGGGTAGTTCTTGCAGCTATTGTGTGCTCCATATTTTGACAGAAGTAGTAAATGGAATGAGCAAGGTGATCTGAATGTTTTTCGGATCAAACATGCAACAGCTTGTGGAGATCATAAATTAAGAAGGTTGCCCTCCAAAGACTGGAGGATCTGTTCCCCAGATCCTGCATTACTGAATTCCAGCTGCGTTAGCCCATCTGGGACACTGCCCGACGGGGAAGGAAGAAGCTCAGAGATGTTTCCTCTCCCTCTCTTCCTTCCCAGCTGTTCTTAGAGTGGCTATATGCCCTCATGGCTCAGGGAGCATGCCCACCACAGATTCAGCATCCGGCCTGGGGCTACTCCAGCTGACACATTTATTTCTCTTTCTTCAGGCTACAAGTGGTAAATTGCTAATATCTAAGCTCTCTTACTCTCTGCTGATTGGTCCTCAATCCTCCTTTACCTTTTTAACCAAATAACTGAACTGGATTCAATGCGTTTCCACTCTCTGTTTTCCCAATTATGCCACTGCCTGTGGTGTTATACCTGTTTCCATCAACTAGTTCCCTGTTGTGTTATCTATATCAACTAGTTCCCTGTTGTATTATCTATGTATTCTCTCAAAGTAGGGATTAAAAAGAAAAATCCTCAAATGGAGTGGATGCCTGTGGTTTTGTCTCAGAGATTCAAATGGTCATAAAAGGCAAGTCCCATTAACTAGTCAGCAATCCCAAACAATTCAACATATTACCTACTGGGATTGACAGTGTGTTTCACACACAATTCTGGAGATAAAAATCCCTAGGAGCTATACCTTGTACATCTAACACATTCCTGAATATCTGTAAGAAACTATGTGCTTATCAATGAAAGTATAGCACTTCAGAGCATGGACTAAAGTTTATGAAGTTTCAATACTAAACCTACAACTTTCTACATGTGATACCCTAGATTTCTTAGCCTGTCCTTCTTT
>NW_003852430.1:8937187-9039691 GCF_000181295.1 Otolemur garnettii | reverse complement strand
TTTTTTGCAGTTTTTGGCCAGGGCCAGGCTTGAACCCACTACCCCTGGTATTTAGGACCAGCACCCTACTCCTTTGAGGCACAAGTGCCACCCAATTTCTTAGCCTTTCTACATTTTGGTTTTCATTTGAATACAAGGGGGATAATTCTCATAAGGTCCTGTGATATGCCTATTATTATCCCCATTTTATAGGATAGGAAACTGATAAATTATTTTACTCTTTGAATCTCAAAGTACAATAAATATGTAGATTAGCTGGATTTTAAATTTTCAAAGCTCTTGAAGTTATGCATATTTATCTACAAACAGTTTTTTGAAAACTTATTACTCCTCTCTATTAACTAGATTGCATTAACCTTATTAATTTTCACTAGCAAACATTTTCATCAGGGAGGCTTCAAGCCAGGGATAGCAAACTTCAAATGAGTAGGATCCAAATTTATAATACCACAACTGTCATTTGAATTTAGAAAAAAAGAATTGTGAAACTAAACAAAATTTATCCAATAAGTTTATTTTATGAATCCAGGAAAATCTAATATATAGTTGTGCTTAAATAAGTCTAATTTAAGCACAACTGCCTGAAAGAGAAAAGTAATTAAGATCTTTGGCTTTTATTTTAATAATGAGTTCTTAAAAGGCTTTTTTTCCCAATTAATTATAAATATTATTTTTCTGATTCTTTTCTTACCTCTGATGATTTACGTGACGCTGAGTTTTCAAAAGAGAAGTTGAAACGTAAAAGGCTCTAGAGATGGTAGTAACTTCTAATTCTCCTAAAGTTGAAATTTAATGGCACTATGAAAACAGTAAATCACTTGTACTTTCTGTCACTGTCAGGTGGTAGATTTTAAAGGACAAGGACTGTCCTATTCAACCTATTCAACCGCAAAAATTATCTGACTCAGTTAAACAGCTATCATGGCCTTGCCTTTTGAACTAAGACATCAATTTCTTAGTTCTCATACCTAAAGGAGTTGTTTGTTGTGGCATATAATTGTAAATACAGGAGTTTCTTGGTAAGAAAATGAAAATAGGAAATGAAACAGAAATCTTGCCTCAGAACCTCTTCTAAAATGTGACAGCAAAATCCCCCTTAAGGAAATTGCACTGTGGCCCCCATTAGCATGAGTCTGCCCAGATGGTCACTATATCTCCTTTTATTAAGAATGTGCTTCCAGTCTATTCATTAAATGTCTGATATTCTTGAAAATTGCTCAATTATTTTTTTCTGTCCTTTTATATATATTCTTATAATTGTAGTTTCTTTATTCATCTTACATGTAAAATGGGGCATTGCTTTAATCACAATTTTTGGAATGACAAAGGAAACAAGGCTAAGAATCGTACTCTGACAATAACTGTAGCCCAGGTCAGGTTAACAGGAATGTTCAGCAGTAATTCTTAGGTGTCCCAGATCCCATTAAAATATATGTCTTCTCTGTCCAAATGCTTTATATCCAGGCAAATGTTAGAGTTTATGTCTCAGCTGATAACCCAAGATAATTGAGAGGATTTTCCTTCCTAAGGGAAGCATCATCATATCAACATTAGTAATATTAGCCCTTGTAAATAGATAGAAAAATAAATTGGAAAGCATGGACCACTGTTCTGGGGTATATTTTTGTGGATGATGTTTACATAGATTGCTTTAAGACTAAGCCACAAAGGTCACCGTGACAGCAATATTAATTTGGTCATTTAAATGAAAAAAAGTGTTTGACTGAGATAGCTATTTTTCTTTCTTGATGGAAAACAGAACATGTTGATTTGCTCATCAAAATTCAGAGGTGGACTATTTCATTATTTTTGACAACTAATATCCAGAGCTTTCTGTTTTCTATTTATTTTTGCATTTTAACAAAAGATGAGTACAGGTCCAAAAGAATACATTTCGTACAGAGAAAAAAGTGATGACACTTTTTAAAACGGTGTGTGACCAAATAAATAGAAATGACAGACCACATTTTTAAATACAGAAGTCTTTCTCTCGAAGAGCATTTCACCATTCAGTAACTTGTTTCTGCCTGCATACAATGAAAGCAGGGTGGTTCTCCAGATAATATATAAAACCTATGGAAAACTTGACAGTTGGCTCGGCGCCTATAGCTCAACCGGCTAAGGCGCCAGCCACGTACACCTAAGGTGGTGGGTTCGAATCCCCAGCCCAGACCCGCCAAACAACAATGGCGGCTGCAACCAAAAAATAGCCGGGCGTTGTGGCGGGCGCCTGTGGTCCCAGCTACTTGGGAGGCTGAGGCAGGAGACTCGCTTGAGCCCAGGAGTTGGAGGTTGCTGTGAGCTGTAATGCCACGGCACTCTGCCCAGGGGTACAGCTTGAGGCTCTGTCTCAAAAAAAAAAAAAAAGAAAACTTGACAGTTATGAGACTCCTCCATGCACCTTTACCATCTTCATGCTCACATATCTATGAAGTAGAAGATGCAAGCATTTTTAATCCTAATTTGCAAATACAGAAAGTAGGGTTCAGTAGGATGGAATAAGCCATGTGATGGCAAATAGCAAAAATGGGAAAAGAACCTGATTCTTCTAAGGTATCAGCGGATTGACAAGGTGAATAACAGAGTTGAAAGAATAGTAGACAGCTATGGAGGGGAAGGGAAAGTAGAAGGTAGTAATATGAGAATAAAAATATAAATTGTGGCATGTTTAAAAATAATTTCTTACAGAGAAAGAAATTCCTAATTGCCAAATAAGAAATAGGAGGGGTTGGATCTCAGTGGTGGGGGGATACTGTTTGGAGAGGTGAATGCCTACTCATTTCTTTAAGCAAATAAATGGAAGATAAAAGAAAACAGAAATTCTCAAGGATTCTATTAATAATTTTGATTGACTAAACATACGTTTCTAAAAAAAAAAAATGCTGCTAGGGATCTATAATAGCAACAATGAAAGCAGACATTTCTTGTTGAGAATGTGTTACTTATAAACACACAGGTGCCATGAATATCATGAAGCTGAATGAAGAAGACCCCTGACAGCCAGCTCCAGCCAGTCACTGATGGAGTGGGAATCCTACCCTTGGTCAAGTCAGGAATCTCTCACACTTATTAAAGCTCCATCCATGGGCAAGGCTAATTATGAATTAAGCATTTGCAATTTGCAAGAAATCAAGATAAACCCAGGATTAATCCAGTTAATGGGGATATCTTGGAAGAAATTATAGGTAGGTGAAGAAAAATGAACTCAACAGCCGTGGAACACCACATCAGTTTCAGGGTCAACGAGGCCAGGAATTGTTTCCTTGGCAAAGTTGTCTCTTGATTCTGTCTTCCTATTAATTCTCTTTGTATCATTCACTTCCTGAATCTGCGACTATTATTGGCAAAGTTCATTGTCCTGTAGTATATAATTTTCATGCCAGTTAGATATTAGAAAAACTTGTAAATGGACTTTGACGTCAGTTTCTATAGACTTTAGAAAGTATTAGTGTGGTTGGGATTATAAGGAACAGTCTATGATTAAGCGATAGCCTTGCATTGCTTCCTTGAAACAGGTGGCTGTTAGCATGGTTTCCTCAAGAGAAAATTTTGGAATTGGCAGTAAGATGACACCCACAGACCCTGCTGAGCTTTGGCGAGCTACCTGAGCATAGACAAGCTAAAAGACTTATGGCAGAGGCTGGAAATTGGGACTAAGATTGCAGGAGAAATTCTCCCCACAGGATTTAAAGTTGCTCCCTCAGCTGCAGGCAGCTGACGGCACCTTTTTATCTGGAAAGATTTTGCCTGATATTTTCTCAAACTCTGGAAAATCATTCAACTTGTCAGTGAAGCTGAAAAGACAGGCTCTTTGATAGGTAACAGCAGCTGGGAAGCCGTTCCCCTCTTCTCAGCTGTCAGGGTGGGAGGAAGCTTCAGGATGTATCAGCGCAGAAGGTATTTCAGGACACAATTATTTTAGAAGTTTAAGGCAAATATGCTTCCAAGGCCAAAGACATTATTAGAATCGGAGATCTCTAGGGAACTGAAGGGCAAGAGACACAGTGGGCACTGTCTGCTCACTCATTCTACTAGCGTGAATGAAGATGCAGATATCAGCTGGAAAGGAAGTGTAGCGGAGAGTAAAAACTTGCAATAGGTTTTATCTCACATGCCAATTCAAATAAAATAGAAGTGACCTCTTACAGGTCTCCTCTGGGGGGAAAAATAATGTATACCCTACAGCAAGGGGCACTTACAGACCACGTTAGCACTGGCATCACCCGAGCCTAACCCCGGCCTACCAAAGGAAAATCTATACTTTAAAAAGTTGCAGTAAAATACACATAACTTAAAATTCACTACCTTAGCTATTTTTAATTATAAAATTCAGGAATACCAAGTATATTCACATTGTTTTGCAACAGTCTCCAGATCATTTTCATCTTGCAAAACCGGAACTCTCTACCCATTAAACAACAAGGGCAACATGCATGAAACTTGAGGACGTTCTTCTAAGTGAACTAAACCAGTCTCAGAAAGACAAAAGTGATTCCACTTACACGGAAATCTGTACTTTACCAAGATCCTCAGGTGATTCATCTGAATTCTAGAGAATTAATTTAGAGGCCATCTGGGCTCAGCAGGCATGAGCACCACACAAGGGTACCAGCACAGTTACTAGACATTTTATTCTTGGTAGAGTCGAAAGAACATACATTTTGAGTTCAAATAGATTGGTTTTATAATCCTGGTTCCACTGCTTTACTAGCCACTTGATAATGAGAATTTCTTTAAGCTCTCTGAACCTCATTTTTTAAAATCTATAGTATGGTCATAATAAAAACCCATTATGGACTTTTTGTGAGTGTCGTGGTTAAAGGGGAAGCACGCTGAACATTTATTGCAGTCCTTGGGCACAGTAAGTGCACTTAGTCAGTAATTTATTATTATCGTTATCAGGGTGAAAACACCATCACCACTGGCCTTTCAAATGTATTCTGTACTATCGCAGAATAATGCATCCTTGAAATTTATAGAATCTCCACCTAATAGAACAACCTCAAATAAGCATATAGAACATGTTGTAAGGGCATGGATGTTATGAAAAGCAAAAACCACACAGCTTACAATAACCTTGAAAGCCAACTCTGTAAAAGATTAAGGATATGGTACCTCACCAATCACAAACTTATTCAACTTTGACTATCAAGAAATTTTAAATAATATATTCTTCTCCTAATGAAATATGAAATAAAAAATGTATTAACTGTTAAATATAGCATAAGCACACTTCAAGCTTAAATAATAATTCAGTCCTCTTACATAATACTGACATGAAAATCCATCAAAATTATCATCTTTTATTACATCCTCACAAATGTGATGCTGGATAATATTCTTTTGCTGAAAGGTTCATGAACAATTTTCTTATGCATCCCAGTTTTAGAATTAGTAGCTTGCTGAATCATTGCCTCTCTGGTATAGACAAGCCACTTACTAAGCCTTTTTTCTTCTTTCCAAATATTAAGAGAGTATAAATATTTTTGTTAACTGGATAGCTTTTGTAATGCTTATGTCAGGGCTGTTACTATGCCAAACCCTCAAATACAGTTTATTGGACTTGTTAGGTAGATTTTAACCCTCCTGTCTTTGCTCCTCCCCTCCTCTTGAACTTCAGTGCTTTTTATTTGTTGTCTGTGCTCGCATGAGCCCGCTGATTGGTGCTGACATATTGGAGAGTACATGTGGTGTTTGTTCTTCTATTCTGAGGTACTTCTCTTAGGATAATGGTCTCCAGTTCCAACCAAATTGCTCTGAAAGACATGAATTCATTTATTTTTGTGGCTGCATAGTACTCCATGGGCTACTCGCGCAGCCATACACAGCCATACACAGCCCTACACAGCCCATGGAGTACTAGATATATATATACACACACAGTATACACACATAGAGGCTTATATAGTCATATGTATTTATAAATACACATACAGTATGCATATATATGTATACAATGTTTTTTAATTCCCTCATGGATTGACAGAAAATCGGGTTGATTTCACACCTTTGTAATTGTTAATTGTGTTATAATAAACATTTGTGTATGGGTGGCTTTTTGGTAAAATGACTTCATTTCCTTTGGGTAGGTAGGTAGGTGCTTACTAGTGGTATTGCTGGATTGAGTGGTTCTTCTACTTTCTGTTCTTTGAGGAATCTCCATACTGTTTTCCAGAGAGGTTGTCCTAATCTGCAGTCCCACCAATGGTGTGTAAGCATTCTCTTCTCTCTGCATCCACACCAGCATCTGCTGTTTTTTTGACTTTTTACTAATAGCCATTCTAACAGGAGTAAGGTGATATATTTGTGTGGTTTTAACTTCCCTAATGATTAGTAATGTTGAAGTTTCTTCTAGTGTTTTTTAATGTAGATATTAACCTTTTATCAGATATATAGTTCATGAATATTTTCTCTCATTCTGCAGATTGTTGATTCTCTCTATTGATTATTTTCCTTTATTATACAGAAGCTATAATTTAATCAATTCTCACTTAATTATTTTTCACGGTTGCTGTAATTACCTTAGGAGTCTTCGTCATAAATTCTTTAGAACAATATCTAGGAGAAATTATCCTACTTTTCTTTCTAGAATTTTATGGTTTCATGTTTTATGTTTAAAACTTTTATCCATCTTGAGTTAATTTTTGTAAGTGGTGAGAATATAATCAAAAGAAATTTAATATGACAAATTGTGAATTAATTAGATTTGGAAAGGATGTACTTCTAATTTCTGAAATCTCAGCATGCTGTGATTCTGCTTGATTTTGAAGAAAATAAGAAAAGCAGGAGACCAAGATATTATTTTAGTGACTTATTTTTAGATTTTTTTCCCCCTTAGTTTGATCATATTTAAGATTATTAGGAGTTTAAGCATTGTTCTATCCTTTATATTTCAGCAAACAAAAAAAATTAAGGTCATTACTTAATAATTTTATAATAAATGATACTTTTAAACTTAAAAATAAAGTCTTATATATGGACGGCACCTGTGGCTCAAAAGGGTAGGGCACCGACCCCATATGCCAGAGGTGGCGGGTTCAAACCCAGCTCTGGCCAGAAAATAAATAAATAAATAAAGTCTTATAATAAAATCATGTGAAAAGTCACCAAGTTATTAAATCAATATTATAATGGTAAAATGGCTAAAAATTATTGCACAAAATTTTCCCTTTTTAATTTTCTTTTTTCTTAAAAATATGTATTAGCCATCACAATTGTAATGTATTTTATGTCGTTGGGAACACATGTAGATATAAACCCATGCAGATATAAACATGTGAGACTATCCGTCTAGAAACAGTAATGGACAAAGATTTTAATTCACATTTACATGATCATTTTTATTTCACTTCCCAAGTCTTCTGTTCATAAAGTACTTATTGAAAATCTGAGGTATTTTAGGACTTTAAAATTGTTACTGTTTAAGTGTCTGAAACAATGCATTTGTTAAAGTTTTCAAAATGGATAGTTTACATTTTTATTTTCAAGTGTTAGCTATTTATACTAAAGTAGTCACTGTACTATAAATATATTTTACCTATGACTTAAAGGAAACCTACACTACATTCAGTGGAACATGAAACATGGGCTGCACGTGAGAATGCCCGGGGTGGTAGAGCCAATACGCACTTCTTGCTTCTCCCTTTAAGAGCAGAAATATCCGTGCGCAGGATTTCGGGTGACCAGCCACTCTCAAGCAGGCTTTCTACTCGCAAAATCATTTTATTTCTAGCATTGGATTCTGAGATTCCATCTCAGTTTTTCTGCTGAAATTTATTTCTCCATCTTCATTTCATACATTTCAAAACTTTTTTATAGTACTTAACGTGTTCTGCTTGGCACACTCAGCAGCTCTGCAGACTTGCTTTCTGCTTTTGGTTTGTCAGCTCCTTGACAGCTGAGCCCTAGGATCCCTTTTCTTTTTTTTATTTTTATAGGAGCTCATCTAGCACTGATAATGCATCAAGCAGTGTTCCAAATGCTGTACGTTCATTCATTTAATCACCATAACGATCTTCTTAAATGGGTATTATAATTTTCCTCATAAGAAGAGTATCATTTATCTTTTAAGCCTTATGGACATAAATCTTATAATAGACTTAAGGGATGTCCATTAAATGTTGAATTGGACTTTAATCATTTAATGAATAAATATTTATTTAAAATCAACCAGTGTTTAGAACTCCAGGAGATGGTAGGTATTACTAAAATGATTCATATAGTTCTCACCTTCACAGGGATGGCACAGTTAGAGGCCACCTTTCCTCGAGGGTAGGGGCACATCAAGGTTTGATCAAGAATGAAGATTCTATATGAATTGCTGTTTAATAATATGTAGGAAATCAATAGACTGCCAAGAGGAAGTCAAGCATTCTTAGTGAAAGACAAAAAGAGGGTTGTGATATACTTGGAGAACTGCAAACTTTGATGTGGTCCACTCACTGAATGAATATATCATCTGGGCAAATAAGAGCAGAGAAGAGTCACTTTGTTAACTGTATTCTTTGCAGTGCAAAGCAGGTCAGATGTAATTCTGAACTAATTTTTCCAAAATATATACTAGGGAACACTGGTCTTGTGTGGTGTTTTGTAACACAATGAATAAATTAGAACAAAGACAGAAAGATTTTTAGGACCAAATAATGTCAAGAAACTGTATACTGTTGCATCTTTTAATTCCGATATTTAATATGCTCTTAGAAACATTGTAATGTAGAAAAATGTTAATCATTTAACACAAATTTTCATACACATAATAAAATGATCCAAACAGCTTTTTAAGAGTAAGTCCAATAAAAATCTGTAGGAAAAACTGAGAAAATGCTGTTGTAAAATTTTCACAAACCTGTAACATGAGCAGGATAGTGTTCTAGAATCAGTGTTGTGGCAGCATACAGAGAGATTGAAAAAGTCAGGGTGAAAGCAAAGTAGTAGGAGTTATTTCCTCATTAAGTCATCTACAAGTAATAGCCCAGGAGTAATTAAAGAGAGCTCCCAAGGGCTCTCTAAGGGGCCAAGATGGGTGGGAGGAGACATTTTTAAGCACTAAACGTATAAGGGGAGGAGGAAATAAATGACTTTCAGATTTTCAACATGAATGGAGAAGCGGATTTTTGCTATAAACCATAATATTATAAATCAGGGCTAAACACATTTAAGGAGAAACATAATAATTATGTATTGGCATATGAATTTGAGTCCATGTGGACGATCTGGATAGAGCAATCTAGGAGGCAACTGGTTCTAATGAGTGTGAGAGGTGATGGGGCAGGGGGAGAATAGAAGAACCCTAGGACTGCAGGCCGTGAAGGAGACATCGAAGAAGTGCTGGCCCCACGAATGTGGCAAAGTCAAGGAAAGAGATAGTTATTAAAAAGACTGAAAAGTCCCTGGTAGATGAATGATGTGAGGGGGGAGGTTCTGAGAGGGGTAAGAACAGAATACTCGCCAATAAATGAGAGAGAGAGGTGGAAGTGAAAACCCAGAAAAGAGTAAATAGTCAGCAATCAGGTTTTATACTTGAGAAAAATATTTTCAAGATTACTTCTTACAGTCATTTAAATTGCTGATATGTTGGCTCGGCACCCAAAGCATGGTGGTTACGGTGCTAGCCACATACACCCAGGCTGGCAGGTTCGAAAAAGGCCTGGGTCAGCTAAAGAACAAATGACAACTACAACCAACAATAGCCGGGCATTGTGGCAAGTGCCTATAGTCCCAGCTACTTGGGAGGCTGAGGCAAGAGAATCACTTAAGCCCAAGACTTTGAGGTTACTGTGAGCTGGCAATGTCGTGAGACTCTGTCTCAAAAAAAACAAAAATTAAATTTCTGATATGTTGTAGTAAATTTATATTTTACCACATGAACTCATTTTCTACACCCTCTAGGAGAGTGGGTGTGTGAGTTTATTCATGGCTGTATCCATGTATACTAAATACATGAGGTCTGTTCAGAAAGTATTGGGTCATGTCCTATGAAAAATAGACACATTTACTAAAGAACAATGGCAGGATACTTTCTGTACAGACCATGTGTATGAAGCCTGTCTTGTATAGCAATGTTCCAAAAAAGGCATTCCCAATTTTTTAGCATATGGAATTGTTTTTCTCTAAGTAACAGCTTTTAAGTAAATAGACGCTCTTCTGTGATCTTTGTCCTTTTCTCCTGCCATTACCCTTGGAGATTTCAGAAATGTGTTCTCTCATCAAGAGAACTATAGGTAAAAATGTTGCACAACTCAATTAGCCACTTTTGTTTTCCCTTAAATTTTTATTTTTGTTTCCTCATTAAATATTATATGTAAAGTAAGATATGCTAACTCTGTAATTTTTTGTTTCCAGGAAATATTAAAGTGATCAACATAAACTTTCTCCTTAATTAACCACTTACTTCATAATCATACTATTGAATTTTACCAATAGTTGAAAATGAATTTATTTTATTTTAGCAAAAGGAAAAAAAAAATCTTGTTTACCTAAGATATCAAAAATAGTCATGGGAACGATAAAGTGTTTTAACATACATGTAGTCAGAAAAATAAGAATGTCTTTAAAATCCTATTGTTTAGGAGCACAGAAAATGGCATTTTTTTATTTGCAAAAGTTGACTTGGAAGCATTATTTTCCTTTATGAAGCATTGTATAAAATAGGAACAGAAGGCGGCCCAGGGCCTGGCAGTCAACTTCATTTTGTCTTCCTCATTTCCATTTCTCTGTCCTTCAGTGGTTGTTACTTAGAACAGACGTGGAACCTGCTGTATGTTGAACCCAGGAGCTCTCACCTGAATGTGTTTCTGTTTCAAATGTAAGATCATTGGTCAACTGTTGAAATAGCAATAGACCCCTGTGTTTTATATACCTCCTCAACTTGTATTGATTTCCTTTTATTCTAAATATTTCTACTTATTTCCTGTGAAAGCGTTCAAAAATTCACCAGAAACAAACTTTTAAACACTTTTTTCTTTTTACTGTACTCAAGTACTCTTAAGCTATGATTCCCAGAATGGAGTCTGCTTTCTTTGATAACTTTTGCATAGATTGCAGGATAAAATATGAACTGGCCACTTAGAATTTAAGAGTAAATAAATCAGCATAATTATGTACCTTAGTATTAACTGTGCTTTTAGAAGAATCCCTACTAATAAATACTGAAACTAACGTCTAAACGTTGGGAAACTTGGCTCTGAATCCAAGTTAGGTTATTAGATACTTGATTATGTAAGTCATTTAATTCCTTCAGTCAATTTAGAAATCTACATAGAAGCATGGAAATATCAATAAGAAAACGTGCCTTCACTTCTCAGTCCGAATCTCCTTTCTCTTTATCTCATCTTTCCAAAGGTCATCAGGAGGTGTCTAAAATTTCAGATGTGGTAATATTCTGAAGACAAAATTTAAAAACTATAAAACTACACTCCTGCGCATATAGTCTGCATATAAAATAATGTAATAGACGTTGCACAACATATATTGTTAATATGTAATAATTTGGCCATCATATATTTTTTTAAATTGTTGGATAAATATAATTTTTAAATATAAGTAAATTAGGCCCATTTAATCTTAGTGTTTTTAATGTCAATGTACTTTAAAGTTGTAATGGTTGAATTCGAGCAGGTGGAACTATTTTACAAATATTTTATACATTTAAAATATTAAGACCACTGTGGCAAAAATATCTATGAAAGAATAGATTGTGTTGGGAGGGTCATAGACATAATCATGTATGTCTTTTTATGGGTTTATAAAGAGATGTGTGAATTAGTATTTGCTATGGTTAGATCTCAGAAAGTTAAACAGTTATTAATGTGATTTTAGCTCTATGTCTCACTCTATTTCCTGGAAGATAAGGAAAAAATATAGAAAAGCAAACCTAAAAGGAAAACAGATTAGAAACAATAAGGTATAAATACTAAAAAGAGAGTTAAGTAAACAAACTATATAATCAAGGGACTGTCTTTTGTTTAACTAAATAATGAAATATCAACACTTTGGCTCAACTTTTTAAATGGATTGTTTTCCAAAGATTTCAGAAGGGGGAAAAAAAGAAGGACTTTTTTTGAACCACAGCAAACATTAAGTAGCCTTGGAAATTAAAACTTCCACAACTTTGGGGTCATTCATATGCTCCATCTCAAGTAATTTTCCAGGAATTTTTCTAAACACATTATATCTTACCTACAGGAAGATATAGGAATTTTCTGGTTTGTTAATAATTGGTAGAATAGTAGTAATACATGAATGAAAATCCTACGATCACACAGCTTTAGAGATATTTATATGAATCTAAGTATACATTTCAGAAACTCTAACCCAATTTTTAAAAAAAGAAAAGAGAAAGTGAAAATGGGACTTAATCAGGTGTAAAAGATTGCATAGAAATGGAGCAAAGGGACTGGCTTAGCCTACACTGTCAAAATTTACATGTTCTTAATGGGTTTCGTTCTCAGTTTTAATTCTCTGAGTGTATACACACACACACACACACACAAACATATGTATATATATTTTAATGAATCAGTTTCTAGGCAGGCCCAAACCCTCACTAGTGAAACAAGAACTTCCTTCATGTCAAGAAGATGGGGGGAAATAGCTTATAAACCTTAACCATAAAATTTGATGTCATGCCCTGACATTTTTTTCCTTTGAATAGGTATTGCAAAATAAATGCCTGCTAGTTTTAAATATGTAATTGATCATTCAGATATTTTTTGATCATCCAAATAACGGAGCTATTTTCTTTTCATCTTTAAATGTGCACTTCACATTGCTGTCACCTGGAGAACTTACCATTCAGATACACGTAATGATATTTGTGCTTTCTTTTGACATCTGCTTTATTTATAAATTTTGCTTTACATTTTTAACCTTCAGAGATCAAGTATATTTGAAAATGAAAAGGCTTGAATTGGTGAAGAAAATCGTAATTCAGTTCAGAGTCAGAGCATATTGTAGATTAGAACTATAGGTGGAGGCACTCCCTGCTTAGCATTTGACCCTTAAATCTCCAATTTCTATACATTTACCTAGTTCAGAGATTTAAGGAGGCCATGAGGTTATTGGGAAATTGCTTACTAAGCTAGTATTACCAAAGTCCATATGGTTACGTTCAGTATGACCTTGAACCACCACGTAGCTGTCCCCATTCCAGCACACTCACTTGCTCTGGTTGAATGTTAGACTTTGGGCACTTCTTTTTACTATAGTCCTAAGCCTTTAAATCTGAATTTTGGTTCTCTATAATGTGCCAGAAGACCTAGAAGTGGTGAGTTAGAACGGGTGTGGCTTATTCAACTCAGTGCCCTCAGAACTAAGCATTGTTTACACACCCTTCTATGGCATGGGATATACGGGGATAAAACTGGTTCTTTTTCTTTGTGTGGATACCCAGTAGTAGGATTGCTGGACCAAATGGGAGGTCTACTTTTAGGTCTTTGAGAAATTGCCATACTGTTTTCCATGGAGGTTGTCCTATTAGGTAATTAAATCTGAAATGTCCAATTTTGAATTAAAAGTTGAGTTTATGATATCCCAAACATGAAGCAGTAAAAATAATCCAAACTACCATCACAGTTCTACCATCTTAACAGTGGTAGCTTGTTTATGCCAAAAGTAAAGAAGCCTGGAGAGCGAGAGGCAACGAAGTCATGAGGGGAGTTTCCACAGCTTTTTGAGAAATAAATATTTTCCTTGCAAGAAATGATCCATAGCCTGGAAGAGTTGATCATCAGTTGATGCAAGTGTGGTGATTACAGTTGATGACAGACAGCATCCAAGTCCAGCTCCTGTAGTTTGAGCAGCATTGTTTGTGCAACACCATTGTCTAGCAGGAGAGTGGACCTGTCTCTGTTGTCCAGTCTCAGCTGCTGAATCATGAGCCTCCTCTTCATTCTGTCCAGTTAATTGCAGTAGAGTTTTGCTGTAATCGGTACATCAGCTTTCATGAAGCCGTAGTGGATAATACCATGTTTCCCTGAAATTAAGACACTATCTTATATTTATTTTTACTCACAAAGACACACTAGGGCTTATTTTCAGGGGATGTCTTATTTTTATTAAGTATAATACAACCAGCTACATTTATTCAAATACAGTTAAGTCATCTTCTTCTGGAAACTGACCTGGGGACCGACCTTGTTGGTGGGGCTGGTGCTAGTGATGTGTGAACTCCTTTCTCCCAGCCATTTGTATATGCACAATAGGATGCCTGCAACCGTGGTTACCACACGTGTACCCATGCAAGGGTGAACAGCTTGAAGAAAGGAGCTGTGGCGGATAAAAGTTATTCCAGTCTTCCTTACCGCTCTGTGCCAAATTGGTGTGGCTATGCAGTGTATCACGCCCATCACTAGGTCTTATTATTGGGGTGGGGTTTATATGTAACAAATGCATAGAAATCCTGCTAGGGCTTATTTTTTGGGTAGGTCTTATTTTCAGGGAAACACAGTATTAAGGCTGGATGACCAAACAGACACAATTAGCTTTTTTGATGAATATTTATCTTTTTCTAACCATTGTGTGAACACTTAGGATTGTCAAAAAGAATGCATTTTCATCACACATAAAAATACAGTGTGGAAATGGTTCTCCTTTAAACATGACAGCAAAGAAAGGCAAGCTTTGAGCTAATTTATCTTCTGATGCTCCTAAATGCATGTGGAACCCATCCGTTCAGCTTCTTCACCTTGCCAATTTGTTCCAAGTGGGCCAATATTGTTGGAATAGTAACATCAAATTCACCAGAAGGTTGAGATAGGCTCGCTTCCATGACATCTTTCAGCTCCTCTTATACACCTTGTTCTCTGGAAGCCCTTGTGGCTTATTTTCAAGATTAGAAGCACCAAAATGGAACGTCTAAGTTAACATGCTGTGCGTTCACCAGTCAGATGCTTCCCAAACACTTTGCTGATATTTTGAACTGTCTGTCCTGCAGTGGTTCTACAAGCTCATATTTTAAACATAACTCAAAATTTTAACTTATCCATCATTTCACAAAAATTGCAGTAAGAAAATTTTGAAAGAGAATGTCAAGCCAAAATGCGAGCTTGGGAAAATGAGGATAGTACTTTCTCATTTAAAAAAAGTAAGTGTCAAAAGACATTGTCAGTGATATCAACTGTTAGACTTAGTACTTAAGGATGTCAGACATTTCCTGCTTAGTAACCTAGTCATGTGCAGTCCCACCAGCAGTGTGTAAGCATTCCTTTCTCTGCATCCATGTCAGCATCTATAGTGGTACTTTCCTTGTCAAAAGACACAAAATGAAGCTATTTTTCTTCAACTCCATATAATTAGTACCACCGTTTGAACACTTGTTTTTGTATGCCAAAAGAAAAAGAATCCCACATGTAAACTTATGTTTCCAGTTTTTCAGTGTGTATATTTAACATACCAATGACAGGGCCTCATCTTTCAAAAGTCTTCCTTTAACTATGATGTCCTGCCATCCCAGAGATGATTACTTACTCCCTACATATAAAAAATGTGTATTGACATGTTTCTTCATTCATGGACTCTCTCTTTCATTAACCATTTGAGCATTTCTTATGCACCTATAAGTGAGGAGGATCAGAAGAGTATTCTTCTGATAAGAAGCTGTGTCTTTCCACTGCACATGCTCAGAGCCAAACAGAGGGACTAAAGGATAGTCGAAGCTCTCAATGTTTCACAAATAAGTGAGCAAGTGATTGAATCAGTGTTGATCCAGATTTCAGAAGCCACATACAAATGTAAAATAATAGATTTACAGCAGTAAAAAAGTGAAATATGTCACTACAAAAAAATGTCATAAGGAAAAAGACATAAATAATTTTGTGCCAAATTAGTTGTCCTGCACTATCGTTGGAAACTTGGGATCACTGCCATTCTTTTCAAGAACTGCATTTCTTAGATCGTTCTGCCCTTAGTAGTTCTGTGCTAGAATCTGTTGGTGATAAATTCTTGTGCCTGGTTTGAAAGGTAGAATAGAAAAAGCAGCTATGATTCTTGGAGCTGCAGGCTCATTCATTGGCGTGTTTCTTGAATCATCCACCCTGGTGGTAAAGTATCTGTAACACCTAGATAGTGCTTCTTAAGCTGCAGACTAGAATAATCTCTGGTAGTTCCTCGTGAGTCATGAAATTCACTGTGGTCTAGGTGAGCTCCTGACACTTATCATATGTTGAAGAAGTCCTTGACTTTCATTCCTCCATCACTTTCCTGGCTGTGCAAGCCTCTGTTAAATAAATTTTGTCTCTGTGCACAGGAAACTTTAACCTAACTTATTATGTAAACAAAGGCAGTCTAACCTGGAAGTGTATTTTCGTAACAAGTAACCAAGTTTCAACCAACAAGAGCAGCTGAGCTTTCAGTCAATCCTAGGCTACGGAATACTCAAACATGTCCAAATAAGCAAACACCAAGCAGTAACCAATCAAGCTGTTTCTGTCTGTCACTTCCTTTTTGTCTGCATTGCGGGGTGGAGCTCTCTGAACCACAGGTTCCAGCTGCTGCCCAGTTCATGAATTTATTTACTTGCTCAAATAAAAACTCTGCTAAATTTAATTTATCTGAAATGTTTCTTTTAACAGCTCTAATGTTTGAAACTGAAATCTTTTTTTACCTGGGACATAAAGTAGCTTCTGTTTTCCTGACTGAATTTTAACTAATATGTCAGTGTTCCGAGAGTTTCGAGATCCAAGGGATAATATCAAAGTAAATAATTTTGTGTGTGCTATGAAGAAGTTCATAGTGCCTGAAGCAAAGCTACATGGTTCATTGAAAAGGGAAATATCAGGGTAAAATTTTTTAATTTTAATACTAATTCTTTTCTCATGGATGAACCTGCATAATCATTCCCCAGCTGACTTCTGTAAAATAGGTTTTTCTTATTATCAAATAAAAAAAAAGTCATGCAAGAAGTTTATCCCCCAAAGTCTTAATTCATTACTATTTATACCCACCTCAGTATTATAATCAAAATTCAAATTTGACTCAGTGTCCGGTACTCTCCACTGCACAGACCACCTACAGGGAAGGAGTCTGCAGCAGGAAAGGGGTGCTCTGCTGTCTTCTTTATTGTTTATTTCCCTGGTGTTAGCTGACCTCTGACCTTTGTAGAACTAACAAAAGTAGAAGAACAACATGTCAGAATTAAAAAATATTACTTAACAGGCAATAACATGAAATGTGTTTCTTGTGAGTACAGCAGGTCACAGCTGACTCATGTGGGCATATCTTGTGGTTTCTTCAGGAATATTCCCTCCTTGTCACTGAGTTTCTCACCAGCAGTTCTCAGAATGGGTTGACAATTTCCTAACTCATGGGAACCACACACAGAGACTTGCAGTTCCTCTTTGGTAGGGTCTCAACAACCCTGCAAGTGTCCACCTTCACCTTGATCCCAAACAGTGAAAGATATTTCTCCCCAACCATGCCTGTGTTGGGAATATGGTTTCTTTGTAAGCTCAATCCTCCTTTCATTTTGCTGTGTTGCAGTAGTTTTAGTCACTGTTTCTTACCCTTTAGATTTCTAAGTGAGAGTTAGATATTGGACCACCCTTTTATAAAAATTCTAACAGACATCGAAAACTCTGATGGTTTCTTTGATACTCTTCGCTGCCCAATTTGGTTTGGCACAGGTATGGAGCATGATTCCTCCCTCATGGATTAAAGGACTCAGAGAATGCAGACAATACTTTCCAGAGATATACTTGAACTTTCCATCTCTAGGTTTTCTCTGATGTTGACCCCTTCACATCTTCCCACTGGTGTGGAGACAAGGGGCACAAAACTTGTTTATAGCCATCTCCTTTACAAAGGCTACAAAAGTGACTGAATGCCTTCCTCTGGTTTCTAAAGGTAATGGAAGATAATATTTGGGGATATTAACTAAAAGTAAAAAAGTCACAGTTTAATATCTAGTTATACATAAACATTATGTACCCTCAATTGAGGTACATTGTGTACCCTCACTATGAGCAAAAAAATCTCCATATCAAAGATTTGCAAAAATAATCTAGGATCTCTGCCTTTTTCATTTTCCCCAAGTAACTTCCAGCACTAATTACATCAAGACTTTCCTTAATAAATCTTGGCCAGTCATAACTCCTCCTAGGTGCTGCTCAGCTGGTCCTTTCTACTTCTCTGAGAGTTGAACAACCCCTCCCTCAGTTTCTGGAAGGCAAGAAGTTTCTCCTTGGTCTTGACCTGCCATTTCTATCACCCACTCATGCACCTACTCAGCATCACAGCCCTTTATGAGCAAACCCTCCCTTATAGCTCTGCATTTCAGATTTGACAGATAAAGCATATATAAATCAGCTCTCTAGAAGATCCTGGGTTTATCTCATTCTCAGTAAAATGTTTTTCTAACCCTTTACACTCAGGAGTGATTTAAAGATATATGTAAATGTGATTATTAACTAAAGACTACTTTTGAGGAGTATAAAATACACTTTTCTTATTTATAATTACAGGACAAAGGGACAAATTTAGCTTGTAGGACAGTTCTTCAAAAGTATGTATGCATAAACATTTCAATCCATGGAATGAAATCACATTTGGGAAGAGGGATTCAGAGTATGTGTGAGAAGGTTCAAAATGTTCTGAGTAGAGTCCATTAAGATCCAGCCAGGGCTGGACCACGTGCTAGAGACCAACCATAGGATGGAAGAGTTGGACAGGGTTCTACACTAGTTATAAACCCAGGTAAAATGATCTTTTTTCCCATACAAAATCAATTGGTTCTATTTCTTGGAAATATATAAGGAAAGAGTGCATGTTTTAATAATTCCTTTAGGAATTTGTCACTCTGTTATACTGACAGCATCAGTAATTTGGATGATATATTTTAGGCTGTCCAGGTATCAGCTTTCCAGGACATATGAGAGACTATTAATAGCATGTAAAAAGCTTACAATGAGGCTCACTTTATAGGAACTTTTGCCTTTGTTAATGAAATAGCTGGATTACAAAGGAAACCTATAGTAATGTGTTGAGGACACTTGCATAAAACATAGCCAATATCAACTGGAAAAGAACAAAGGACTAAATGCCTTGCTGAGTAAGTTTTTTATTTTTATAAAAATATAATAATACAAGTTGGTTTATAAATATTTTTCTAAGCAAAAGTTTTGAGGTACTCCAAGAATGTCTACATTTCTATTATTGTAAAAACACATACAAACTGGAATGTAGTCATGAAAGTTTTAATTCTTGATTTTCTACTCTGAGAGCCCTGTAAATCTCAAAACGAGAGTTAATGAATCAGAGGTTTTCACACATTCTACCTTAGTATGTGTGGATCAATTCTTTGGGCAGGTAAAGGGAGGAGCAAGCAGTCCCTTGCCCCACTCCGAGTTTACTCCACTACCGGGCTTTTGTGTTGCGCTTCTCACTCAACTCTGTGTACTTTAAATGGTTTCTGGAACCTGGGAAATGGTGCTGCCCCATATGTCTGTAATTAAGTTCTTAAGTTTCGATTTCTTTCAAATTGCTATTTATTTTCCCCATTTTCACCCTATGCGGCTATGGCCTTAAATTTCTAGCTCCCGTGGTTATGGTTCTGCTACCCACATGCCTACTGTACTTTACCAAAATCTCCCCCAAATGGGTCCCTGTCCTGGCACACGTACAGTTAGGCATCCCTCAAGCAGTCTGCCTCCATTCTGAGGCTCAGGTCTTAATTCTTGGAGCTCGCCAGTAACTTGGACACCTGCCTTTGCGTCTTTCTCACTTGAGGGGTTCCAATCATGACTACTACTTACCGGGTCCAGAAATAAAGTCTTGTGCTACACTGATGAGAATGACCAGGATAAATCCAAAGTAATGGCTTTCAAGAATTAAAAGCATATTATCTTGCAATTGGAGAAGTAAAGATTTTCAAATTAGGTTTCTCCAATGAATTTGAAAGTACTTACTTACAGATATTTATGCTAAGCTCACCTTAAGAGTTATTTGTAATGCACAGGTGACTTTATTATGAAAATAAGTTGATATTTGCAATTACATGTACTTATATAATCCACCTTTGTATAAAGATCCAAATAATTTTTGGATATTTAGCTCAATATGTTTTTTAATAGAATTAAATTTCACGGGTGTTTTTCTGTTACTTTGGAGCTAGATCTAATGTGAACTGTAAAGGTATTAAAACTAAATAGCTGATAGAAAACAACAAATCTGGTTAGACTAAATATCTATAAAGGTGTCATTTTCTATGGACCCAATGATACACGTGAATATATTTATTTCTCTCAGTGCTCTGCAGTAACCCAAAGCATCTGCAGGTATTAACTGCAGGCAGAACAAAGGGTTTAGGCCTGAGGAGCTCTGACATTCTATGTCTGACTCAACTTCTGAGTAAGTCTCTAATTTTAAGGTGCTTTACAACTTGTTTACCCATCACACAGTTCTGTGGTGGGGGTATATATAGCTCATTGGATTTTGTAATTTTTTACTAAATTTTAAAATATTTTAAATGTCTTTCATCTTCGATGGTTGATTTAGTATTTAGAAATTCACTTAACAGCATGGAGAGCATAAATTGGATGCAATTATTATAAATTAATTACATCTTGGGTGACTTTTAAAAGCTGGAATTTAATGCACATATATAAAAGGGAAAACCTAGTTAATGTACAATAAAATTATATGAGAATTACTTAAACTTCGGCTATAAATGTAAATTACATTCTTATTAGCATATAAAACTTTCAGTATTACTGTTCTCAAGATATTTAGGCTTTGCCATAAAGCAGAGTTAGAGCCACAGTTAATTTTTTTTTTAAATAAAAACTGGATTCTTTTGATTATATTTTTGGTGCTACTAAAAATATGTTTAATTAACTTCTTAAAAACAATTCTATTAAATGAAAGTTACAAATGGCCATTGACAGCATTGCCTAAGAATTTGTCACAATACAATGATACTTGTGTATATATGTACAGTGATATATGTAAAGATGTCGTGAACTTTGTAAAATGAATAAGAATTAGTCACTATACTAAGATCAACCTTTAAATACATTTTTGACACTTGACAGTTACACATATTGGTATTTATTTCAATTAAAAAACCCATATGGCTAAAACAAAACAGTTGCGATCATAAAGCTTTCCTGTTACTGACATTTAATGGTGGATTTATATTACAGGCATTTTAGCAAAAAGTGAGAAGACAAACATAAATACTTTATTTAAAATTAAACAGGCATTTAAAAATTATATGTGTAATCATCACTACACGTAAAGCATTTTCTTCTGCTTATACAAATTAGTCTATAGGCTGGGTCATGATGTCTTCTTATTCATATAAAAAAGGAGACTGCATTTTACTTGTCAGTTTGAGGAACACAAAATATATTAGGCTCACTAATCACTAGTCTATACTACAATTTTGCTTTTAAATATTATTTTCATAGCTTAAAAAATAATAACAGAGAATCCGATAGAAGTTATAGCTTGAGCCATAGATTCTGTAGACCTGTTTGGAAAATAAATTTAACAAATTTATGAAAGTAGAAAAAATTGTACAAATAAAAGGTAGATGAATCTTGCACATGTTTGTAATATTCAAGGCAAAATATTAAAATTCGGACACTCAGATATTTCCTTCCTTCCTTCCTTCCTTTTCTTTCTTTCTGACATAGTCTTGCTCTGTCATCTGGATGAGAATGCCATGGCATCAGCTTAGCTTATAATATCCTCAAACTTCTGGGCTCAAGAAATCCTCCTGCCTCAGCCTACCAAGTAGCTGGGACTACAAGGGTACCACCACACCAGCTAATATTTTTTTTTCCATTTTTAGTACAGATGGAGACAGGGAGAGGCCTCCTGTTCAAGCTGGTCTCCAAAGCCTGACTTCAAGTGATCCTCTCCCATCTTGGCCCCCAAAGTGCTAGGTTTGGCCAGGTGTGGCAGCTCATGCCTGTAGTCCCAGCACTCTGGGAGGCTGAGGCAGGTGGATTGCTTGCACTCAGGAATTCAGTACCAGCCTGAATAAGAGTGAGACTCCGTTTCTACCAAAAAATATACAAACTAGCTAGGTATTGTGGCAGGTGCCTTGAAGTCCCAGCTATTCAGGAGGTGGAGGTGGGAGGATCACTTGAACCCAGGAGTTGAAGGTTGCTATGAGCTATGCCAACACCATGGCACTCTACCCAGGGCAACACAGTTACTCTTTCTAAATAAAAAAATAAATAATACTAATAAAGGATTACAAGCATGAGCCTCCATACTCAGCTGACACTCAGATATTTGTGACGCTCCCTTTGCTTTCATGAATAAAATTTTCACAAAAAATATGACTTTAATTTTCTTATCCTTGTTTCCTTTTGTATTTTCTTGTTCTTATAGTTCTTGAATGTCAATATGTCCCGAATTTGACCCCCATATTCAACTCTCTCTGGAGCCCTTTCTTTGACAAACATGACACTAGTCAGGGTTAAATTGACCCTGATGTGGTAAATAATTGCTTGGTGAATCCTGCTCACGGATGGCAGGATTCCCAAAGAACCAATGCTTTGGAAAAGAGGCCCGATAAAGGAAAAACCTTGACAAGAGAACAATTAACTGGGGATTTTACCACTCTTCCTTTCATAGCTGGACACTGGTAGCCACTTCAGGTGCTGTGGTATCATAACCTTCTGCCTGTGTAGTATTCCCTCAAAATCTAAAGTCTTTGGCCGTGCTCAGGTCATACCCTGCCCCAACTATCCAGGATGACTAAACGAAAGGCCTTTGTTCTTTCATGATAAATAGGGCCATATTATCCCCTAATTTTCTATCTTTCTGCTATTGTTTCCTCCTGGACTTGACTTCCCTTCCCTTCCCTTCCCTTCCCTTCCCTTCCCTTCCCTTTCCTTTTGACACAGTTTCATTTTGTCACCCTAGAATATCGTTTACAGCAACCTCAAACTCTTGGCCTTAAGTGATTCTCTTGCCTCAGCCTCTCAAGTACCTAGGACTACAGGCTCCCCCACAACATCTGGGTATTTTTAGAGACAGAGGTCTCATTCTGATTCAGGCTGTTCTCAATCTCCTAAACTCAGGCAACCCACCTGCCTTGACTTCCCAGAGTGCTGGATTACAGTTGTGAACCACTGTGCCTGGCCTCTGGACTTTCTAATTAGCACTGATAACTAGTATCCCCAGTGATTCCTTTCTTCTTGCACTTAAGTTTACAATTTAACTAACATTTACTTGAGGTAGGTACAGGGGACATAACTACAAATTAGGAGCCATCCTGGCCAGAGAGGTGAACAGGATCAACTGGAGAACCCACACAGTGAGTCTTGCCCTACTGTGGTAAACGTGATCCTAACCACAGAAATACTGCTATATAAATTCAGATGGGAAGGTCTACATGGAAGCTATTTTAGAAGCCATCCTAATTCTTTCTGCACTCACCCTCTTGGACCTTGCTGCCCCCAGGCCATTCATCCTACTCTTTCTTGGAAGAGCATCCTCTACAGTGCACTTTCTGCTCAGGCCTTAGCTGTTCCTCCTTCACAAAGGCAGGGTGAAATCTACTCTTTATCACTGGATTTGAAGTTCTATGGGGCTAGCTGCCATTTCTCATGATAACCTTTGTGTTAATCAAAATTCTTAATCTTCGGGAACACTGAAAACTTACCTGAATTAGTCTCTCCACTTCCTTTTGCACTCTACCTATAATACACCCCTCTCAGTGGTTCCTGCAAAAAATCCTATCAATATCCATACTTCATACATCCCTGATGATTTAACCAGAAATGGTCACCTTGGCCTGAGAAACATTTGTTTATGTTATTCATTAACTATCCAGGGACCATTATCCAGTTAGCATTTAATCATTTGCTGTGGGGAAAGTGACAGTGTTTTCTGTCTATTCAGGATCTTACACAGTTAGTAGATGCTGTGAGTTTACAGGTCTCAGAAGCCAAAAGTAAAGGAATACTTTTCTCTCTGCTTAACATATTACTTTATCATTTCAATTATCTTCATAGAGTATCAGTTTAGAATATCAAAGTGAACTGTTCAATGAACAGCAACAGAGTATTTTGATAAAGAAAAGAAAATCAGTGTGCTAAAATAATGACAGTTTTACCAATTGATATATTTTTATGGGTAGAGAACAGACCGTCTTGAACAGAGTTAATCCATTTTTAATTTAATTATGTACACTTTTATTAATTTTATATTACCGCTTATAAAATTGTCTACCTGGCTATTTTATAATTAAAATTAAATTGAATTGCCAGATAGGTTTAAGACCATATAAGTACCTTGAAGTAAAATATTTCAAGGCATTTTTGTAGAAATATAAGTAGTGAAAAAAAAAAAACAGTACTATATAAGGATGTTTGGGTCATTCCTATTGAGCTTCCTTTTTTTCCTCTGAGTAGAAACCATGTGACACGGTGCTAGAAATTCTACATCCATTGCTTTTCTAAGCTGATTTTAGTTTCCAGATAAATTATTTTTAAAAATTCAAACTGTGTGCAATTGTAACGATTGAGGGTACACAAAAAGGAGTGTTTTAATTATTTTTCTTGTAATTATTTTACACACCATTGTAGAACATATATAACAAAATGTTTGTGTTAGAGTAATTTACAGATTGCAAATGTAAATTGTTTGCCATTGTTTTTCATGGGAAAATCCCTGTATCTGTGCTTTGTTTTCTTCTCTTTTACTTTTTTTTTTTTGCATTATTTTGATCCCTTTTATATAGTTACATTATCTATTATGCCTTATCATGGCTTCAATTCTTTCTTTGCCTTTTTTTCCCACTTACCTCAAATATCTCAGATCAACTGCATCCTAATTTTTAACATTGTCTGTTTTCTAAGACATTGATTTCCTAATCCAGTGGTTCTCAACCTTCCTAATGCCCAACCCTTTAATATAGTTCCTCATGTTGTGGTGACCCCCAAGCATAAAATTATTTTCGTTGCTACTTCATAACTGTAATTTTTCTACTGTTATACATCATAATGTAAACATCTGATATGCAGGAGACCCCCAAAAGGGTTGCAACACACAAGTTGAGAACCGCTGTATCTAATCTCTTAACTTCCCCTTCCTTTCTCACCTCAATCCAGAGCAGTCGAGTACCTCCAGAATCTCAGCACACAGAACTTCCTCTCCAAGGCTCACCATCTGTACTGCCCAAATCAGTGGTCCTCCCAAATTCTTATTTCATTTAATCCTACTAAAGTAGTTCATTACCTGCTACTAAAATCCATTGTCTACTGTGGCTGGTACTACTCATTCCACGTACTCCTCCAAACTTTCTGAACATTATTTACTGGTAGTGTTTTGCAGTGATTTCTCTCCTATAGAAAAATATATATATTTTCTTTTTTTTATTATTATTATCAGAAATTCATTGAGGGTACAAGAAGCCAGGTTACATTGATTGTATATGTTAGGTAAAGTCCCTCTTACAATTGTGTCTTGTACCCAAAAGATGTATCACACACCAAGACCCCACCGCACCCCTTCCTTCCCTCTCTCTGCTCTTCCTTTCCCCCACCCCCACCATGTCATTAATTGTCCTCATATCAAAATTGAGTACATAGGATTCATGCTTCTCTATTCTTGTGATGCTTTACTAAGAATAATGTGTTCCACTTCCATCCAGGTTAATACAAAGGCTGTAAAGTCTCCATTTTATTTAATGGCTGAATAGTATTCCAAGGTGTACATATACCACAGAGAAATATATATATATTCTAAATGCAGGTCTTCATTATAACCAGTAGAACCCAACTCCAGGTAATTTATTGAATGTACACATATCACAGGTACACACATATGCATATGTATGCATGTTCATACATGTATGTGTGCATATATGCATATGCATGCATATCAGTACATGTGTATATGTGTATATACCTACACATATATAATTAAAAGAGGCATTTATCAGAATGATGTTGAGGAGAAAGATAAAGTTTTTCAAAAAGGATAAGATAAAAAAGGTCAAGAATAATTAGCAGAAACTATTGGTAGATTTCTTCAAATACTGCTATTCCCATGGTTCTGCCCCCAAATTCTTCTGTTTCTATGTTCTTTACTTAAAGGTTTACATTTTAGGAAGCTAGTGTTTGATTTGCCCAGGTAAGGCCAGGAGAGTTGACATATTTTAATACATAAATTTAGTTTCCAAGGGTTAAATCACACACACACATACACAAAAAAATCCAGATGTGTTTAAGAGAATAAGAAGAAAAATTAATAGACACTGGATAGACAGAAATAGCAGGCACCCACTGCATGTGCCTTTCCCTGTCCTTTCAGGAAACGTCCTGGCTCCGAAGGGATTTGCAGAGGGAGGGGAATCAGGGAGGCTGCCTACCTAAAGCAGTGTTCATGTCCCGGAATCACTGGGACCAAGAGTCCTGTATATATTTTCATCTCTATTCAACATGAATATGACTTAAAAGGGCAAACCACACAGTGATATTCTGCAAATGGACACTCTGTTACCATGTACCCTACTAAATGGAAACTAAAGCGTGAAGAACAGTGTTCACGTTCCAGGCCCTTTTGGCTGTGTCCTGCTCTTTGTCCTAAATCATCCTGAAATTGTTTCCTAAAAGGTCCATTAACAGCCTAATAAGAGGAGGCAAACCAATAAATATTGTTTTTGCGATGAATAATGCCTCCATTTGGATCAGATGTTCCACTTTTTTATATGTGTACATAATGGTCTTGTGGCTTTCGCTTCTCTTTCATTGAAAGAGGTAGCATGAGTTGTCAACTACATCTGACCTCAACTGAACAAATCAAGTAGTTCTATGTTAAAAATTGTTGTTTGTTGGTACAGATTAGGTTTTATTTCTATAAGAGTCTTTTTGCCTACTCTAGCAAATAACTCAGATTTTTAAAATCAACCACGAATTTCCCCTAATTTTGCTACTCAGAATTAGACAAAGGCATAGAAGGACACCAGGAAGACAGAATCACCCAAGGAAGAATGGGGTCTAGGTGCCTGGAATGAGGCCCTACATAGAAAGTTAGGCGGTTGTTGTGATACAGAGCCCCAATCACTTTGTGGAGCTGTCGTAAGCATTATCAGAGAAAAATAATCTTCACTGCTGCTTTTTCCCTCATGAACACATATGTGAGAGCTCCTCTAAGTACACAACTAAGGCAAAATTAAAATCCTGATGAGTTTTCCACTTGATCTGACCGAGTATCTGACCAATATGCTGGTATATTCAAATATACATATTACAAATGAAAATACAATCTGTGATTTTAAAATATAAAATCTAGAGCAATGCATTTTTTGTGCAGTACACTGACCATCACATTTTTTATCAGATTTTGTATAGGTGTATTTTTCATTTTTAAAATAGCTATGTTTTTAATAAATTCTGGATTTTTAAGCATTGTATAATTATCTAATCTTAAGCCAAAAGTTGAACAATAAGTATTCATGAACAACTATAGAATTTTAAAGAGTCACAGATGTCATTTAAGAACTGGAATTTTGAGAATGGCATTCCATGAAAAGCAAGGTGGATGGTACTAAAGCTTTATAGAAAGAAAGGAAGAAATTAAAAAAATACTTTTTTAAGATTTTGCTAATAATTTTACTCTTTCATGTTATGAATACTACTTCAATGTAAATATTTCTGATAAATTATATTTTCATTAATATTTCAAAAACTAACCTAGTGTCTGAAGATTAGTTGTAAGCATAGTTTTTAATGAAATGTTATCTGTGAAAGTTTGTGTAGATATTATCTCACTGTATGCCATTCTACCCTCTGTGTTTTTTCGTTCTAAATATTGTGAATTTATCTTTTTCATTTTTCCTCAAAGCAGTCTTTAAATGATGACTGCCAGTACGCAATCATTTACTGCTAGACTAAATTTCCTACCGGGTAGATTTGAATATGCATTATAGCATTTGGGAGAACAAAATAATAAAATAAATGAAAAAGAGATTGATTTCCCAGTGTTCATTGTAAAAAAAAAATAATAATGCCCTCATTAAAAATTGTGTGGGAGAAGGGAATTACATACACCTATCGTCATGAATTGGCTTAGCTCTTGCCTACGCTACTCCAAAAGTAGCACTAACAAAAGTTTGCAATTATATGTTTCTTTTCCTTTTTATTCTGTGCTTTATTATAAATTTCACATACATAATTGTTGCCATTCTAGAACAGAACAATAGCCATCTGTTCGTGATTATTCTGTATGATAGAGAGTTGCTCCTGAGAAAGACTCAGTCCCCTTGATATATATAATTGAAAAATACTCATTCACCACAGGGAAATTATTGCACACCACACTATTTCCATTAGTGTGTGCCCTGTAGAATTGGAATTGATCATTATTTTAATGTAGCCATGATGGCAGTCTCTATATTTCCCTAACCACATTAATTCCATTGAATACAATTAAAGTCGGTTCCCATAACAACCATGAGTGGAAGAAAGAACTACCGTGCAAGTCTATGCCACACTTTAAAGAGCACAGAATTTCAAAGAGGAGATGGTTACTGGGGCAGGTGGGGGAATTCAGTAGCCATAGAGAGAAGCCTAGGAGTCTGCACCCTCACGCTGCAGATCCAGACCCCTGCGGCTGCACTGTCAGGCAGACAAGGCGTGAAGAAGCACTTATTTCCAGAACAAAATTTGACTACGTCAGGAAGTACGGTGCCTTTCCAACTTTGTATAAGGATGCAAAGTATTTTTAAATCTAAAATTGGAGGATGAAGGAATAACCATAGTGGTTTAAAAAGCATCGAACTGGGACTTGCCACAGCTCTCTGTCTGTAAAATTGTAATTTTATAATTACAATTTTAAAATTAAAATTTAATTAAAATTTACAATTAATTAAAATTTAAAACCAATATTTCTTTTTTCTTTTCAAATGCCTAGACGAAAGTTTCAGCCTCTTTCAGCAGGAGATAGACATGATTTATGTAGGAGACAGAAGAATGATATTTTGTTTATCTGTTTTGAGAATTTAACTAAAACCTGCCTGGATAATAAACTAGAAAAACAGATCAGCTATGGATAGAAGCATGAAAATAGCCTCTAAGGTCACAGCCTATAACCTAAAGGTGCTGGTAAGGAAATTAATTTCTTTTCTCAGAAGATCAAGTTGAGTCATGCCAAGACTGATGAGGCCAGAGGCTTGGAGCAGAGCTTACATAGCAAAAGGCAAGTGACACTTAATATTAGTGCTGACTTAAGCTTTAATGCACTGTAAAGTAATTCACATAAACAAAAGCTCCTTGGAGTCCTCAATAATTTTTAAAAGCAGAGGAGAATCTTCAAACCAACAAGAGTAAAAACCACTAGCCTAAGATCACAAATCTCATAAAAATGCAGCAGGCCCTTGAGCCCAAGCCTAAAGAAAAATAATACGTAATGAACCAGAAGCCATTCCCGTCACGTAGTTAGCATTTCTCCTTAGTCATACGAGTGTAGCTCTTAAAGAAAAAGAGATAACTCATTCTCTCATAAACAGTTCATTTTAAGGATTGGGGAAACTGAGACTCAGAATATAAATAATTACCTAGTATTCACCACTAGACAAACAGGTGGTAATTCTTGTTGCTAAAGCAACGTGTCCTAGTTATTCTGCATTATTTTATTTGGAATTTTTATTTTTCTTTAGTATTTAATGAATATTACATTGTCTTATTCAATGCTAGAGTAACTAAAGGCAACAAGGCAAAATTATTTGCTTGTTGGAATATTTCAGTAATAGAAATATCGATTTTGTCCACATAAGTGCTGCCTTCTTCACTTAAAATGTCTTAAAGCAGTAAAATACTTGTTTTTTGTTATATAGTTTATACTAGTTTCTTTACATTTTCCAGTAGTTTTGCCTTTGCTGATGTGAAAACATGGGCATTTCTAATGTCAGACAAACTGCTAGAGTGGTGGGCATCACCATCTAACTAACTTCAGCAAGGCTGCAAAAACACCTTGTCATTCTGCTCAGGAACATCCTCAAGTGTCAAAGGCTTTGGCATTAGCTTGTCACTAAAGGTACACTTACAATAAGGCCTTTCCTTCAGAAAATGAAAGTTACAGAATTTACCAGTGAATTTTTTTCTAAACTTGGGGGAAAAAGTTTCTAAATATTTATATTGTCGTGACTTGACAGGGTCTCAGGATTTTAGAATTGTTTCATTCAAACATTATACAGTTCATTTTTACTCTACATCTAGAAAATATTTTCAATTTAAGAAAAATAATGATGCAGTTTCTTATTATAGTTGCCATATTGAAATCAAAATGCACTTTCTTTTTTTCTACGGCTTTGCTAGAAAGTTGACTTACATGATGAATGGTCCCTTCTACCTTACATTGAATTTTTAGGGAATGAATAACTAGCTAGAATTTTATAAATATATTTTTAGATATTGAAATTATTACTTCACTGTAGTCATACAGTAGAGCTGTGAAGACTTTTTTTCTTCTCATCAGCTTTTAAACAGGTGCTTTTCTTTAAAAACAAAATTTTATATCATTCCTACTATTAAGAAATCCTTTTATAGGTTTATTATCTATCTCTATTATCAAAGAGTTTTGGCAATATGATAAATGATTACTTTGGTTATCAGTACCATTTTATCATAAAAATGATTTAATTGAAATTTTTGTAATGATAATGCAGTACAGAATTTTAACCAATTTCCAGTGATTTTTGATATTCAAATGAAAGAACTAAAGTCTTAATGGAAATGATTTAACGACTGATGGAGCAGCTTTGAATTCATCCTGGATTGTGATGTGCTATGGGAAGGGAGGTAGTGATCATAATGAAAGAAGGGGGGTGCTTTTGTTGAACCTGAATATAATTTCCATGCTACATTCAGGTTTCATAAGTATATAAGAAAGGAGCTATTTTAAAATGTAAGTGAATTATAAGGTAGAATCTGTGGAATAATTAACAAATTCAAATACTATATTTTTAACAATATTTAAATTTATTATTTACAATATTTTACAATTTTTAAATTTTTAAATTTTTAAATTTTTAAATTTATTATTTACAATATTTTACAATTTTTAACAATATTTAAATTTATTATTAACAATAAATTAAATTTGTTAATTTAACAATAATTAACAAATTCAAATACTATATATACATAAGTATATAAGAAAGGAGCTATTTTAAAATGTAAATGAATTATAAGGTAGAATCTGTGGAATAATTAACAAATTCAAATACTATATTTTTTAACTCAATTGTCTGCAGAAATAAATGAATAGCTTTCCTATATGCATATGGCACACGTATTTTTGGATTATTTAACACCCTCTTCTAACAGAGAGAAAAAATAAGCTAGGGTGGGATAGTGGAATCATTGTGCATGTATGTACTATTTCAATTTCAGCCTGTACTCTAGGGTGGCTTAGCTTTTCTCCTGAATAGTTGTTGGGGAGTATGAGGAATTCTATTTTTCTCAGCTTCCATTTTTATCCATATTATTAGTTGTTGTTCCACAAGAACAGGTAATATTGGTGAGATCTTGGCATTAATTCCCCTTCTCTCCTTACCTCTGCTGACCTATGTGTTCTAAACCCTCTCGTTCTTTTCACTTTCTCTTAGACTTGACAAGCTTGTGCTATTATTCTTGGTGCAGGAGAGTTCTTAAGCAAGCAGTCCTCCTGGGCCAGCTGTGCAGCAGAGTGGGACGAATTGTGGGGTCAGGGACCATTTTCTAACCTTTGTATCCTCAACACAAAGGTGAATGGGATATGGTGAGCTTATTATCATGAATTAAAGGTGGGAGGTCAAAGACATCACTGGGATCTCCATTTGTCCTAGCCACCATTGCCCAGATACACATACTATTATACTCAGTTCTTGAATGTGTTTTCATCTATTGGACTTCAACTAGTGTTTAAAAAAACTGAGAGCAAGAGGAATGTGGGATTTAAACTCTTAAAACCCAGCAGTAAGCAAACAAGCAAGTTAGAGAGGAGAGCACAACCAAGTGTGCTCTTCACGTATGATAACTTTTTAAAATCTGTTAACTTTTAAGTTATTTAATTAATTAATTGATTGATTTTTTTTTTTTTTTTTTTTGCAGTTTTGGCCAGGGCCAGGCTTGAACCTGCCACCCCTGGCATATGGGGCTGATGCCCTGTTCCTTGAGCCACAGGTGCTCCCCAACTTTTAGGTTATTATGAAGTCAAAAAGAAATCTGATTTGTTCAAATTAGTGTGTGTCCATCATATTTTAAAATTTATCATAATTAGAAATTATTTTGGCTTTGCAAATCTGACTATATACAGTTTTCTGTTTGCCTATACCAACAGGATAATAAGCAACAGAACATGTATTTCCAATCCAAAGCAAGGCTTTTTTCTAGTGCACATTTTGACAATAATATCAGAAGTGCATCGATTTTTTGGCTATTGTAATATTTGCGGAAAGTAAGATTTTCTTTCTTTTGAATATGCAGTTGGTATCAATGCTCCTTGAGTTAATTCAAGCTGTATGTTCAATGGCTAACCATTGTAAGATTTTTTAAAAAGCAGTTAATAGACTTGTTTTCCTGCATGATCTGAGCTGCATTAAATGGTTCCTGGTAAATTATTACTCCCTAGACACAGAAATCATTGTAGGTCAGTGTTACAAAGGTTTCACATCACCGGCCTGGAAGATCAATGTTACATTCTCCATAGAAGAATAAGGTAGGTGAACAGAAAATATTAGGGACAAATATGATTTAAAAAATCATGAACTCAATCTTCCCAATCTAAGTACATTGTGACGTCCCGTGCGTGTGTGTTTGGTGCAGCAATGACAAATCACGTGGTTTCAGACAACTGTGTCTGGATTTGTCTTTGTGTACATGTAAGATGCTCTTGCCAAAACCGTATCTCCCCGGTCACATTTCAGGTTCATAAAAATACTTGACAAATAAAGAGAAATAATAGACAAAGAAGCCAAATCCCTCCTTAGATGGTCAAAAATAAGACTAATTCAGTAAAAATATAAAATTATGACATCTGTCACTCTATTTTAAAACATTTTTAAAAATTACATTAGGAAAACAGAATTTTTTGACATTAAAAATAATTTTTATAGGAAATTCTTGGTAGTTATGACTTATAATTTGTCTTTTTTCATTTTTACTCAATAAGACTGGAGAAATACGTTAGTATTTATTAGGTAAAACAGTTTTAAATCAGAAAAACATGGGAAGTTAAGTTACTTCGAACTGACCCTGTGCCAAGACATTCACGATTTAACAGGGTAATATGATGGATTTATAAATTATTTAATTTTATTTTGCTAATAAGGATATGAGCCTTCAAATGTCAATAACAAAAATTGGTCCCATCAAAAGCGTAACTATGCAAGTTTTTGCCTTTAACATAAGATTAGAAATAACTGAGCCTGATCAGTAAGCTGTCACATTTAGGAAATAGTTGGTTATGAAACCAAATAGCACAAAAAATATTTTTTATCTTTGTCAGTCAAGTTCAACTTAGGAGAAATGACTAATGGGCATAAAGTGGTAAAATCTGTATTTCTCACAACAAAAACATTGAGTGTTACAGTAAATTTACAGTATTAAGGGCAATGTCTCACAATCCAAATTTCTATAATTCACTTGCATCAATATTAAAGTTTCATCACACTTTATTTTACAATATATGCAGTATCTCAAACTTCATACTAGTTCTGTGAGATACAAATTTCTGTCTTAAAGGTGAGAAAGTAGAGTGTTGGGGAGTTTACACTTGCCCAGTTTACACCGTGAGTGAGTTGCTGAGAATATGTCGAAAGGACCACATTTCTTATTTCAGAGCTCTGATTTATTCCAGCCCTCCATAGGCTCCCGCATACTGAGGTGCCTTCAATAATGCCAAATAATGCTTTAGGTTGTTATTTATCAGTTATTCTCGTTACACCAAAGAAAGCTCCTCTCACAAGCATTGATAATAGAAGTTTTATCTGATTCATGGAATCAGTTGAATCACTTCACAGATCGCCTTTAACACTTCAGATGAGCATAAAGCTGGAAGGGAATCCCAAAGGGCCCGGAGTATACTTGATACACACATCCTTTCTTATTTTTTAAACCAGGTTTAGAAATAGCTCTATGTATGACAATTCAGTGCTTATATTTTTCTGAAACCACAGAAATTACAAGGAGGATAAAAAGATTTTGCAATTTCAGTCTTTTTTTTTTTTTTTTGAGACGGAGCCTCAACCTATCCCCCTGGGTAGAGTGCCATGGCTTCATGCTCACAGCAACCTCCAACTCCTGGGCTCAAGTGAGTCTCCTGCCTCAGCCTCCCAAGTAGCTGGGACTACAGGCACCCGCCACAGCGACTGGCCATTTTTTTTGGTTGCAGCCATCATTGTTTGGCAGGCCCAGGCTGGGGATTCGAACCCGCCACCTTAGGTGTATGTGGCTGGCGCCTTAGCCGCTTGAGCCACAGGCGCCGAGCCAATTTCAGTCTTCTAAAAATAAAACTCATGGACTAGCCAGAGCAGACTTATGATAAAGGTCACAAAAGAGTTAATAAAAATTGAAACAGAAATAAAAGCCATAAAAAGGACAAGGCGTGCATGCCAACTGTGAGGACCACATATGATTATTGGGTAGCTCTGAATTTCCTAGCCTTCAGGAAAAAGAGGAAAAAGTTATGGGAATGTAATAACCAAAAAGGGAATCTATGGTGAAATACGTCCCAAATCCAACATTAATCTGCATCTCTACCCTTAGAGTCATGCAGCAGCCTCATAACTTAACATTAACTTAACATCAATGTTAATTAACATTATCAACAGATAATAATTAAGCATATGCTATTTGTCTGAATTTGTTTGAGGTCCTGGAAATACAAGAATTTTCAAAGCACAATTAGCGAATCTATTCCACTAAGAAATTCACAAACAATTCATCTCATAAATCTGACGGTGCCCTGCCCCTTCTCTAAGTCTCTTAGGGACTCTGCTTGGTCCTCACAGTAGACCTGGCACCGTTTAGCTTAGCATCTCACGTCCTTTATGACCTACTGACAGTGCCTTTCTACCCCAACACCTGCTACTCTTATTAGCTACCTGGAATTTCTCTCTCTTAACCTCACGTATCTTTCTTCACTTTCATATCTGTGCTTTTGCAAAAGTGATAAGGTGTCCCGACGGCCCTTTTTAATTATTCTATTTACAAATGTTTATTCATGATGAAAGCCCTTTCCTAATGTCACCTCGGCTGTAGACCTCGTCCCACGTCTCACACAGTGAATCTTTCCTGCCTCCCCAGCTCTTCCTCGCATCAGCCTTCCCTGCCTTTCCTCCCAAATTGACAGTGACTTTCTGAGAGCATTATTGAACATCCAGTGCCGACTCTGGTCCCCATGGTAGTCAGTCAATATTCCTTTGATAAATAAATGAACAAAAATGAACACCAAATGTTTCTTCCTACTAAATCCTAGCAAAAAGTTGTCAGGTGGGTCCTGACACGGGGATCATTCAGCATCATAAGAGACATGTCATTGATGAGTGTTTCAAGGTGGAAGAGGAATTCTCAAATATTCTAATTTCATATAAAGGTATTTTATATTTTTATTTTTCATATAAGGATATTTCATATGAGGATATTTATATTTTATACAAGGATATTTAATATAAGGATATTTATATTCCATACAAGGGTATTTCATATAAGGAAATAATTATAAAATCAAGGATGATGATCATTCTGAGGACTGAGGTAATAAATTTCAAGAATGTAGTATTTCAGACATCTGACCTCCTGTGAGGATAGAATTTAGCATACCTGGAGGAAGGAAGGCATGTCAAGGCACTCAACTTCCTCTTTTAAACATTACTGAGTAATTAATGATTCAAAGCCAAGGCCATTCTCTGGGTTGGGAGACTTTATGTCATTAGTACCCAGTGGTGCTCTTTCAGAACAAAGATTTGGTCGCCAAAACAACAGTTAGGACACAGCATTTTAAGAGTTAGCTGAATCTGTAGCCTTGACCTCAAATACCTGCCTGGGGGAGTTTCCTATAAATCCATTAAGCCCTTTCTGAGAAACTATTACTAAATGTGACTGGAACATTTTGATTTCACAAAAACAGTTTGGGACAAGCTTATAAACAAGATATTTCTCAAAAAGTATCATCACATTCTCTTAAGAATGAATAATCCTTGATTCAGGCCCCTCAGAGTTTTATAGCACAAAGCCTTGAAAGAATGATTTGACCTGGAGTTTTTTGGTTTTTCTTTTCCTTCAAATCAAGTCAGTGTTCTCAGCCTTGGAAAATACATCCCAAGGACTATTTGTCTTTGAACTGCCTAGTGTACCTGCCAAGGGAATTCCATTGCCAAATGTTTCCAGAGGTACCTGGAAGAATTGGCTCATTTTGTAAAATTATTTCATGTCAATTATTCAGTTGAGTAAAAATATCTACAAAACAAAAAAAGCAAGTTTTGATGAATATATATATTTTATCCTGACGGAGTGAAATATCTGAATTTTCAACTCATAATCATCAAATAGTATCAGAATCTAAAGGAAATAGTTAGGCCCCAACCTATTGCAGCAAGAGGAATGAAATTAAGCTCTTCCAAAAACAGTGACAGATGATTAATAACTTACATTGCTGATGAGGGGCTAAAATAGCTCAGATTTATACCATGAGAAACTTGCTTCAGTGTTCCAGAAGAATATTCCAGCCTGCCTTTGTTCTTAGAATAATTTTAAATTCCTGGGGAGCAAAAATATCAGGGATCTTTTTTTTTTTTCAAGTTTTCTAACTCTTTCTGGTTTTATTCTGAGACAGGATTTGGATATATGATACTTGGCTTATGGCAAGACCCAAGTAAGATCCCCTACTAGCAGTATTGTTTTACTGATGTTGGCCATGATGACAATGGTGGTTGAATCCCAGTTGGATCTAGATTCAGAGTGCTTAGTACTTACATCACACTTCCACCTTCGGGTAAGATTAAGGAATAGGAAATTGAAGTAGCATCAAATGCTGGGCTTCTGAAGCAGGGTAGAGGTATGGAAGAAGGCTTTAGGGTATGTTGAGGCCATTCCTACAGAGCTATTCTGGTTCTTTTCCTTAAAAGAAAATGGAGCTGTTGTTCTACAGAGCTATTCTAACTAGTTCTTTGTCTCAAAAATATCACCTTAAATCTATTATTTTTATTAGGTTATAGTACTTTTATTGTTCAATTGCAAGAGATCTTTTTTAAGCTGAGGTAGTTTTAACCAAATAAGATTTTTTTCATTGGTTCGAAGACCAGATGGACCAATTAATATTGCAGTTTTCCTGGAAGGGTCCAGCTCCTGATAAAAAGCAAAAAATATGTGAAGTATCGATAGCAGAGAAACATTTCCCCCAAATGAGTTTACTAGTAACAAAAACTTTAGACCTGCATTTTCTTTGCAAAAAATAGGCATAGGACTAGAAAGGAAGAATTCTGAAAATTAGGAAATTCTTATTTATTTATTTATGTTTTAGAGACAGAGTCTCACTTTTGTCACCCTCGGTAGAGTGCTGTGGCATCACAGCTCACAGCAACCTCCAGCTCTTGGGCTTAGGTGATTCTTTTGGCTCAGTCTCCTGAGTAGCTGGGACTAGCGGTGCCTGCCACAATGCCCAGCTACAGAAATTCTTAATATGGAAGGAATTGAAGATTAACCTTTTTAAAAAATACCTGGTTCTTTTTATTTCTGCCATTATTTTTTAGCCTTCACTCTTGTCTCTCACCTATACACCTTCACCATATACAGGACATTAACACAAATAGAGGGTAAGTGTAAACATAATCATTACAGCTAGCAGCTGTGTGGTGCTGCTGTAAGCACTTTGCATGTATTAACCCATTGGATATTTATGACAGCACTGTGAGATCTGTTATCACTGTTTTATAGATCAGGCAGCCGAGGCACAAAGGTTAAGTAATTTGCCCAAATTCCAGAGCTAATGCATGTAAGAGCCGCTCCAGCAACTTGACAATCTGGGGCCAGAGTCTACATGGCCACACGTGGTGGAGGTGTAACCACAAGAGGTGGAGTCTCTGTTAGAGCTTTGCCTTCTTATCCTTTTTTGCCGAGGATGCCCACTTATGGCAATGTTAAGTCATTCCACACGCGTGCCCTGAGAACATGCCCTTGCATTTATTTACTCTCACAATCTTCTCATTGGTGACCAGTGGTACTTATTTAATTTAAATTTCTTAAAATTTGTCAAAATGTCTTTTTCCCCAAGTTTGGGTAGCCCCTTAAAACCGGAGACCCTGGATCAAGGCCTATTCCTCTTTTACCCAAATGGCATAGTCAGTGAACAGAAATTCACCTTTCTCTGATGAATATTTCAGTGTTTTCTTGGTAAAAATGTTCTCAGAACCTTGTTTTAATTTCGTTTATCTATGATATATTTGTGTTTGTGTGTATGTATAGATGGACATGGACATAAACATATACACACCCCCAAGTAGATATCCATAATCATAAAGAAAATCATGACATTTCTGCTTTCCTGGTTTTTCAGTATCATCCACCCTAATGATTTGCTGTGACTTCTTACTGTCTTCAGGTATCATAACTTATTTCAGAATTTCATAGCCCCAAACACCACGAGGTAAATGGGAGAGCCCTTTGTTCTCCTGTCTCACTTAGGCAGGATTCTGTTTAGATAAAAGGCTACTTGCCACGGTGCTGCTCATTCTTCTATTGGTAAGTTATGTACTTAATCATGGGATGTCAGTGACCGGGTTTCTCTCAATTCTCAAGCAATGAAGCTAATGAACAAACATTAAAATAATCTAGAATTGAAGGTGAGGGAGAGAAATTTTAAGGTGTTTTTTTAAAATTCTTTCAAAATAATAAGGGTCTGCCTAAACAAATGAAGTGAGAAATAATTGTGCCAATGTCAATCTGTTATTTTAACAAACTTAATAAGCAAATTGGAGCTCTGTGCAGTTAACATAATCAATGTTATGCAATCAATAATGAAAACAGCCAAAAACACTGACTAAACCTTGCCATGATCAATTTAGTCCCATCATCCTGACACAATCACATTGGTTTTCTAAAATGTTTCCTTCCTGATGGATGCTCTAAGAACTTAAAACAATCCATTTAAGGCTTTGCAGTCACCATTTCCCTAGCTCTGCATTTGAATTAAAATGTTTATGGGTCTTCCACTAATTCACTGCTAGGAGGACTCACTTCCCAAAACTGGGATTAATCGATACAGTAAACTTAATATCACGACTTCTTTATGATATACACAGTGAAGATATTTTAACTACTGTATTGGTATTTAGTTGACGCTTCCTTAGTTGACACATACTTAACACAATTTTTCCCCCTAGGAATATACATTGTTTGAATGTGTGATTAAACCTTTTAAAACCAGAGTAGAAAAAATACAATGCTAATGCAAATTCCAAGTCCATTTTCAAAGCTGTAAAAATTTACAAACACATGAATGTCAGCTTCAGCGCAGCAGCTTCCTGTTTATATTATGGAGATCTTATTTTACCCAGAGCAAATGTAAATTTGTTGTTCCTGGGAACTTGTCAAAGGGCAAACAAATAAGTACCATGAAGCAGGAAAATTGTGGTCCTTCAAAATTAATAAAATTTTGCAAATGTGCTATTCAACAAAAAAGACCTAGAGCAGTTATCCTAATATTTTATCCAAACATAAACCATTTGGAATATTTAATTTGAAATACTAGAATTGTTTAACATGGGTAACAAATGTACCATTTAAAATTTCAGATGAGGTGACTACTGAAATATGTATAATTCTTTGATTTTCATTACTTAAAACTTTAATAGTCACTATTTCATTTTTATTTCTTTTCTTTTTTTTTTTTTTTTTTTTCAAAACAGAGCCTCATGCTGTTGCCCTGGGTAGAGTGCTGTGACATCACAGCTCACAGCAACCTCCAACTCCTGGGCTCAAACGAGTCTCCTGTCTCCACCTCCCAAGTAGCTGGGAACATAGGCACCTGCCACAATGTCCGGATATTTTATTTGGTTGCAGTCGCCATTGTTGTTTGGAGGGCCCTGGCTGGATTCGAACCTGCCAGCTCAGGTGTATGTGGCTGGTGCCTTAGCTGCTTGAGCCACAGGTGCTGAGCCCACCATTTCATTTTTTTAAAAGATAAGCATGGTGGTCATTTTGTACTTCTTAAATTTCCCTTCAGGGATGAAAATCATACTCTTGCAGCTGCTACAAAGTTGCTGCAGAAAACCCCCTCACCTGTGAGCTCACCATAAGCATCACAGAGCTGCCTAGGCTAAGGTCAGGCCACAGTCCTGGGCAACCCTCATCTCAGTCCTCTAGAGAACCAACTTCAATTGTTATTTTATATTCTGGCCAAGGCATCTTGTCATACAAACTCCAAAGCCCATGGTTGACTGGATTAGTCCTTATTTATCTTCATCTAGTGTAAACATGTTTTAAACACTTAAAAATAGTAAAAATTGAATTGACCTTTCTGCTAGTAAATATAACCAAATAAATTTGCTATAATTTTGTGCTACAATTTATTTTAATTTTATAATTAGGTAAACATTAGGAGAACTCATATGTTATATCTCTGTATACAAGATGTTCTGGAGGTAAAAATTTAAAAGTATTAAATTTAGATCACTATTCAGTTTACTTATTTTTATCATTTTATTCAATTTAGTGTCATCATACAAGTTCTTCAACTCTAAGTGAACTTTCTCCTTCATCTAATTCTCCATCTCTCTTTATTCCAAAAGTAGAGTGTTACTTTTTCACTTATAGTAATGTCTACATCAACAATTACTTTACAATAGACAAAAATAACTATTCCTAATAGTATTATAAATACCCCTTCAAGGGCTTTTTAATGCACATGGCATTTTAGATGAGTTAAATCGGTGATCAACCTGTAAGAAATAGCACATTACCGAATGTACTTAGTAACCGGAGTAACTGGGGTTTGTAGGTGGATTTTGCAGGTGGTACTAAGAGCTTGTGCAAGCATCAGATGTCTAAGTACAAAGAAACTCTAGAGAAAACAAAGAGGTGAGAGGATATGAGAATGTTATTTTGACTTGACTCAAAAAAATATTATGCCAGGATACTAAAGGAGGGCTAAATCTCAGTTTTCACTTTGTTTGGTACCTTTCAATCGGACAGGCATGGTGTGGCAACAAGAATTCCAAGAGTGTGAGTTAAAAAAATAATATCAGGCATAGGCAGTTGTTGACATAACCACAGTATGCTTTACAATTATAAGGGGTGACTAGGAGTTTTCCAGTGAGTCATGGAAAAATTTTTGTTCAGTTGAATTAGTATACAGAAAAGACAGGAGATATGAAAGAATATGGCACAGCTCACAGTGGAAGAGAGTCTCTGTACGTGGAGAATAGATAGGGTGATATGAGCTTTGGAAAGTAAAGTCAGATATACATGCAATTGTGAGTCTGTAAATGACCTTATTTGCCATGCTTATTTTGATTTTATACACATAGTAAAGGTATTGCATGCTACCAAAAGTGTATAAATATGATATCACTTTTTCAATATAGTGGAATTATTATTTTTTCGGTCATTGGTTTTCTTAATTCAAATTAATATGAGAGCACAAATTTTTAGGTTCCATTGTTCTCACTTCCAGGGTAAAGTTCCCATTGTAAAGGCCCCTCACCCAGGGGCGTGTTATACAACCTGGCAGTGTGCACATTAGGTGAGACCCCTTCATGCCCTCCCTCCTTCTGCCAATCGTCTCCCCCAACTCGCCTCCGTCTAACCCCATACTACGCTAAATTTGTGTTTTCTTGTTCATACAAACATGTAATTGCTTATATATTGGTTTCACATTAGTATGGAGTAGATTGGATATTTATGTTTCCATTCTTGCGATACTTTACTAAGAAGAATTTACATTTACCTGGATGAAGTTGAAATACAACATAGAGAAATTATTAAATTAGGGAGAGTTTAGAGTACAGAACAGTACTGGAACAGAATTAGTAAAATATGAAGAAGATCTGAAATAGAATGATAATTTTTAAGAGGAAAATGAGGAGGCCAGGTGCAGTGGCTCACACCTGTAATCCTAGCACTCTGTGAGCTCAAGCTATGCTCAAGACCAGGCTGAGCAAAAAAGCGAGACCCGGTCTCTACTAAAAATAGAAAAAACAGAGGCAAGAGGATCACTGAGGCTGAGTTGGACATTGCTACGAGCTATGACATTATGGCACTCTAACCAGGGTGACAGCTTGAGATGCTGTCTCAAAAAAAAAAAAAAAAAAAAAAAGGAAAATGAGGGTATAAATGCTATAAGAAGTAGAATAAATAGATGAAATAGATGTGACTTGATTATTCTAAACTGGCTATTTGGGAAGAGGAAAGAGTATGCAGCAGGATACAGGATCAGGAGATACTTGGAGTTCAAAATTTGTTTTCAGGACTTATGGGATTTTTTTACCTTTGTTAAGCTATTTGAATCTCTGTACTTTATTAACCTCATCTGTAAAATTTTGCAATAATAATGTAGTAATTATGGGTGTTGTAAGGATTATACAAGTCAAAATATGTAAATCACTTAGGGCAATACCTAATTAAAAATATTAGCAGTAACTACTTCTTTAAAAGATAGAGAATGGGGTGGTGCCTGTGGCTCAAAGGAGTAAGGCTGGCCCCATATACCAGAGGTGGTGGGTTCAAACCCAGCCGTGGCCAAAAGCTGCCAAAGAGAGAGAGAGAGAGAAAGAGAGAGAGAGAGAGAGAGAGAGAATGCTGTCCTCCTTGGAAGATGAAGAAGGTAGAAAAGCTCCCACAACTCAATAGAGAATTCTAGTGTCTAAAGTGCATGTGTAGTTGATTTCACTTTACCCTGAGGTCTGGTTACACCCAGGCTGGAAGCCCGAAAGCCTGGTGTATTTGGTTGCTCTTAACATCACTCCAGCTACTCCTAGCCTCTAAATAAACTCACATTCCGTCCCTTTGTCTATATGTATGGCATTGCCTCTCTTGTTTACTTAGCCTCGAAACTTATTCTTGTTTTGACTCATCTCTCCCCTTCCTTTCTGTTGTGAAGACACTAAGATCTATTACTTATTAAAACAAGCAAACACAGCACCCTCGTTAATCAGTAGTTTACATTCACTCTCAGTTCAAGTTGTCATCCTAAGGTGCCCAGCTGAATGGAATGGCCTCCAAGCTGCTTTGTCTATCCACCTACCACACTTGCTCATGATGAGATTTTATACACACATCAGATTACTACGTCACTTCTCTGCCAATATTTCCAGCATAATTGATTCCTATTGTAACTACTCTGTTTTTATGTTTTTATTCTATTTCACCCATGAGTCCTTTCTCCTGCCCTTTTGCTAACCCCATTCTTGTCAGCTGTTCCTTGTTGACTTGCAGTCATGCTGTACCCATCTGTTTCTGACACATGTTTTTTTTTTTTTTGCCTAGATTGCATTTTGAAATCCCTCAATCATGTAAGATATTCAAGCTCTATCTATTCTTCTAGTGTAAGATCATAAACTCAATTCAGAAATATGTAAAGAAAATTACATATTTTGAAGGTAGAATACTTTTTTAAAATTGGCTCAAAGAATACAATCAGAACCCCTTCTTGACTATAAGGCCTTAGCCGCCTCTGTGCTTACAAAGCAGTCATACACAAAATTTTATACTTCCTTGTACAGCATGTGCAAGTAAAATACTTACTTTTTTCTTTTTGAGACAGGGTCTCACTCTATCGTCTCATATAGAGTGCCATGGTGCAATTATAACTCACAGCAGCCTCGAAATACTGGCCCAAGTGATCTTCCATCTCAGTCTCTCAACCAACTATGACTATAGGCATGTGCCACTATCCCAGCCAATTTAGTTTTCAATTTTCATTAGAGACAAGGTCTCCCAGGCTAGTCTTGAACTCCTGGCTTAAATCCTTTCACCTCTGGCTCCCAAACACTGGGCTTCATAACTTTATACAGGGCATGCCCCTCAAATAAAAATACTGTTAAGGACAGAGATTTTCTTATACTTTCATTGTGTCTTTTACCATTTCCAATATATTTTCTGGCAATATTAGCAGGTCTTCAGTACATATTTATTTTAGGTAAAATACACAAGTATTTATTTTTAAATATTCACATTTAAAATAGTCTTACCCAGAGAATATTTTTTTATTTCTCATTTATATAAATTTTCAAATTAAACTAGAGCTCAAGGTATCACTCATAATTTAGTGGAAGTGAAGATGAATTATAAAATTACAATTATATATAATAAAAATAATCACTTCCATGATTCATTATTTCTCTAACATGTTATAAATCCTTTAAAATACACAACAAACAGAAAACCACTACATTTAATGGAAAACTTCATAATTTATAAAATAGAGAGTCCAATCTAACACAAAAGGGAGACTTGTTGCTTTTAGAATTGAGAATTTGAGACTAATAATCATTTGGCATAATTTTAAAAAGAAATGATTAGCAGCCACAAATACCTAAAAATGTGTCTGACATTATGAAAGCTTATAATTGCAGCGTTTAACATTATAATTTCTCTGAAAATGGCAAGAAAAAAGAACAGTAGGTGTTCAATATGGTTTTTGAATGATTCCTTAAAGAATAATGGCACAAGAAAATACATGATAGGAGGGAGAGACAAGACTGAACTCTACTCAGTGAAGGAGAGAGATCTGCTTAGAATTAACTTCGGCTTTTATGATAGAATGAGGCAATGACAACAAAAAATATGAAATGACTTTGACACAGAGACATTATTCATATCGTCCATAAAATAAGGAGAAGAAAATTAGGTCAGCGCCTCGGTGCCTTAAGAATTAACTACCAGGTACACAGCTATGATTTAATACAAAATAAATAAATAAATAAAATTTAAAAAAGAATTAACTAGTAGGTTTATAATATAAACAAGAAGCAAGGCCACTACTCATTAGATAACTGGAGAAAAGACAAGAGAAGCATAGTAATTTGTTAAATTGTCATATCTAAAAGTGTAACCTGTTTCTAATTACCAGTTCAAAACAGATAACCTTCCTATGCTAATACTTTTGGCATATCAAGCAAAAAAAAAATGTCGTGCTAAATTTTCAGTATTTGTGACTATCCCATGGCATCAGGTTAAGAAAGCAAAGGATTAATCAGAAAATCGCACTCTATTTAAATAAATGATTTCCTGGCTGTGTACAGCTTAGTCCCACAGCCTGTATTCTAGTCACCTTCGTATTCCCCAGTGTCATGCTTAAAATGAATGTTGACTAAATGAGTACGTGAACTCACATTTACCATTTCTAGAAAATTTTTTTTCTTTAAAAAATTAATGATTGATGGCATACAAAATAAAAAGAAAGCTATAAATAACATTGACAAAAGGATAGTTAAGGGAAAGAAAAAGGCTCATACCTGGCCCTGTTTCTGTCTTCTCTACATGTCTTATTAAAATTTGTATAAATTGACTTGATCCATTATACCATTCTCTCCAGCAAAAGCTGCCGTACAATTATACAAAGCAAAAAAGTAGTGCTAAAGCGACCAAGCATGACAGTTATCTAGTTTGCTAAATTTGTCACTGTTTTTGTTTGTTTGTTTGTTTGTTTTCCCCTAATGGTAGTATTCATTTAAGAGTTCTTCTGGCCTGGAATGTCTTTAGCCTCTGTTTCAGTGTATTGAAATCATTTAGATTCTTTTAGGACTAATGCAAGAGCCAACTTTCCTGGTAATTGAATCACAAGTAATTCTACGTTATTTTTATGTTCTGGACCAAAGTTGAGGTCCCCACTTCGGGGACTTATGTGACTTTAGGGTATGTAACTACAAAGCACATGCAGAAGAAGATAGCATAGAGATGGAACCTAAGAAGTTGTTATTGCTTCTCCTGGCTTTAAAGGAAGAGTCACATCTTGATGTGCTTACATTGCTAGAAATAATGATTTAATAAGCTTAAAACCAATATGCAATTGTTTATTATAAGTAGATAAGGAATTGAATTAAGAAAATGATTGCAGATGATGGACAAAAGGGAGCAGAGACAAGAGAGAAGTGGATCAGGGAAACCCATAATCTGTTGCAAAATGCAACAGCCTGAAAGCTTGGCCCTTCAAGATGAGGAGTCTGTCTTGCTGGAGCTTCACTCCTCCCCCAGTGCAACTCTGCTCAGGCAAGGCTCACCCAGGCAGGGCTGCCTCTCAGGTAGGGTGAGTGCTTTCAGGGAGTAAGGGAATGCAAAACTCACTGGAGACACAACATGTTGAAAACTCATTAAGAGAGAAAAAGTCTCTCAGGAAAAGATAAGGAGAACTATATTTCCTTTCTTCTGTCATCTTGGTATAGGCAGAAGCACCAGCTTGTCTGAGCACAAGGCTTCTGGAGGGTTAATTGCCACTCCTCCGATTTGTGTGCGTGGTCTAATTGGGGTCTGCTTCATCATCATTGGACTAACTGGACTGTGTTCTCTGTTCCATGCTCTGTTTGTGTTAAGATCATAAATACCTTAGAGTAATAATAGCAAGAGGTAAATCAGTCTAATTAATGTCATTAGTTAAAGAAACACTTTGGTTAGAAAATACAAGCCCAGCAAGAACCATGACATAAGGGTTTAGCCTTCCCCTATTAGATTGATGATTAAAACAGTGATGTGTATAATGAAAATGGAGCTAGCCTTGAGGTGGTCAGTCACCCCAACCCAGCTCCTTTAAATAAACTTTGTTTTTGTGTCCTGACTGTTCATTTTTCCCTCACTCTCTCCTCTCCACCAGTCATTGGGAGACAACTCACAGTATAATTTGGGGCTGGTCCCTAATACCCACCTACGTGTATCACACATGACCCTCTCAAGCCTACACTAAGAATAGAATTCCCAGACCACCTGCTCTTCATTTATCTTTCGTTTTTTCCTTTTTTTTTTTTTTTTTTGCAGTTTTTGGCCAGGGCCAGGTTTGAACCCACCACCTCCGGTATATGGGGTCAGCACCCTATTCCTTGGAGCCACAGGTGCCACCCTGTTCTTCATTTATCTTAACATCAAAATGATAAAAACCAAAAATGCTCGGTCCCTAAGAGAAGTAGGCTGCTACTTTTGCTATCTCAGATATGACAATTTATGACCATGCCATATAAATCACATAAGGGTTTACCAGTTTTTGAGTACTAACACAATAATCAACCCTGGTACTTTGGGGAGTGTCATATTTACCTAAATTATCAAAACCCTCTGTACCCACCAACCATATTTGAAGCTTATAACTCTTCTTTAAAGAAATTTTTCACTTTGTAGGTTGGAAAACAGGCCCAGAGAAGCCATAAATATAACATTTATGAGTTATAAAATAGTACCTGGATTTAAGGCTCCATATTCCAATTTTAAGAGTAGTGTTTATTCCAGTCCACCATGTTATTAAGGGGAGCTAGAAATATGAAAAGACCAAAGGCTGCAGGCAGATCCAAGCCATATGAAGGATCTGTTTGCCCATCTCTCATCCACTCATTCAACTAATACCAGTTTATCTGGATGCCTTTCAGTGTTAGGCATGAAAGAAAGGAGTGGATATTAGGAACTTGTAGAAGGGCAGAAATAAAGAGCAGTGGGGGAAACAAGAAATTATACAATGAAGTAGAACCCTTATAGGGAAAGATAAACATCATCCCCAGAGCAGTGAATTTTCCCTGGGAAAGAAGGAAAGATATCTCAGAGAAAGTAAGTGTTGAAAGTCTGAGAATGTATCTAAGACATGTCTGGATTTTATTCTATAGAAACTACTGAATTCATAGAGTTTTTAATCAGGCAAGTTCCATAGCCAAAGTGCATTAAAATAAACAAACCAGTGAATTTAGCTGATCTCTGGAGAATGGTTTGAGAAGCGATGGGCAAAATCAATCTCAAGAGACCAGGAAGAGGCAATTTACTTTCCTGGGAAAATGAAAGTAGACTAGACAGAAAATATTTAATTGAGAAATTGAATTTTACACATAGATGCAGGGAATAATCTTTGTTACGCGTGAGTTTTTCTAGGACTGTGTGAATAAGACTGTTATTCAACTTCACTGTATGCTAGAGAAGATGCTCTTGGCCATGTGTCCCACAGAGTAAGCTGAAACAATATTTTCCTTCAGGAGCACTTAACCCTCTTAGCAACTGGACTTCCTGGATATTCTGGTTCTGATTATTGGCCTCATGAATTATGGAGAATATGGTTCTGGAAAGAGGGCATCATCTCAATGCCTCCTGGCAGATATTGAAGAAAAATGTGAAATTTAAGTGAGACAGAAATGGAATTATTCTGATCACTCTCTGGAAATTGATCCCAGTCTGAATGTGGAGACACAATTAGGTGAAGATAGAATACAATAGAATAAAAGACTTGGCTCGGCGCCTGTGGCTCAAGCGGCTAGGGCGCCAGCCACATACACTTAAGGTGGTGGGTTCGAATCCCCAGCCCGGGCCCGCCAAACAACAATGAAGGCTGCAACCAAAAAATGGCTGGGCGTTGTGGCGGGCGCCTGTGGTCCCAGCTACTTGGGAGGCTGAGGCAGGAGACTCGCTTGAGCCCAGGAGTTGGAGGTTGCTGTGAGTGTGATGCCATGGCACTCTACCCAGGGGGACAGCTTGAGGCTCCGTCTCAAAAAAAAAAGAATAAAAGACTTGGCCTCATAAATAATTTTTCAAGAGGGAACAAAAAATTCATGCCGTTAAGGAGGACTTTGAGACCTCTTGGAAAACTGCTAAAGGGTAGAAAGATTCTGAAAAATGACCATCTATGTACAAAGTACTTCATAGCATTTCCTTTTAATAGAGCTTTCTTTGTTTAGCCAAATGTTCTACATTTCTACCATAAAGTTATTTTTTTTTTAATTTTGGTCTTTTATTTCTTGCAATTTCATGAATACTTTGGTTTTTGCCAGTTTTTACTTATAACCCTACCTCGCTTTTCTTGCTATGAGCACGTTTTTCGGTTTTTATGGGTTTCTGGAAAGTCCCTCTAACAATTTCTTATATTCACTTAATTATTTTGATTTGCAGCTCTGCTATTTGGTTTTTATATTCCTTCCTGTTTAGAGTCCTCATTGCTATAGCCTACCGCTTTATTAGCTGATTGTTATTAAGTAATAAAGCCTCTGTGTTAGAAATACAAATTACAAACAAGGCTCAGTGCCCCTAGCACTGTGGTTACGGTGCCAGCCACATGCACGGAGGCTGGCGGGTTCAATCCAGCCTGGGCCTGCTAAACAACAATGACAACTGTAACAAAAAATAGCTGAGCATTGTGGTGGGCACCTGTAGTCGCAGCTACTTGGGAGGCTGAGGCAGGACGCTCACTTACGCCCAAGAGTTTGAGGTTGCTGTGAAGCTGTGACACCACAGGAATCTGTTGAGGGTGACATAGTGAGATTCTGTCTCCAAAAAAAAAAAAAAAAAGGTTACAAACAAACAACAAAAAGAAAGACCTTTCTACCTTTTATTCTTCAATGCTCCAAAGCAGTCTTCTAGATAGAGATGAACTAGCATAGCAAATATTTTAAAATAGTAATTGCAATTTCACAGTGATCTAGGTGTTCTAATCCTACTTTATTAAAATTTTTGTTCAGGGTGGCTCCTATGGCTCAAAGGAGTAGGGCGCCAGCCCCATATGCTGGAGGTGGTGGGTTCAAACCCAGCCCCAGCCAAAAACTGCAAAATAAAAAAAAAAATTTTTTTTTGTTCAATCTCCTTTCAGTGCTTCTTTATTTGCTTGCATTCTAACATTCATAGACAAGAATGAGTACACACCATTCCAGCCTATTCTCTGCCTTAGCCCTCAGTGAGCACGCATCCTCTGAACAGAGGGATATCAGCCTTTCCTGTCGCTCTCTCTCTGCTCTCTGCCTTTCCTTTTGCTCCCTCTCTGGGCTGATTTATTTGCCTTTCTTTCCATCACTTCTCCATGCTTATCATCACTCTAATCACCCCAGGGATTCCCAGCCATTTTTAAGCCTCCATCTCAGTTGTAGATCTTTGTTGTAATTCCCTGGGTGGAGTTCATTCTTCTTTCCTACACACTCAATATTTTTCATATTCTTCAAACTATTATTATAAAAGTTTAAGAGTAATTCCTTGTCTTAGCCATGATTAAGTTCTAAGATTTTTAAGTAGGATGGCAACAGATTTTACAACCCAAACCAGGGAACTTTTGTTTAAGCTAAAGGCTATATAGAAAGGGAACACAAAGATAGACTCCTGGGACCTCAGATGACTCCATGTGTAAGCAAAGGGGCATATTCTTGTCTTTGTTGTCCAAGTGCCTAGCACAGTTTTAGGAGTAAAAGAGGCTCCTAAAAATAGCAAGAAATGAAATTTTGAACAAAACTATATGTAAGTATTTAACACCACTCTTAGACTCTTAGGAGAAGTCATTTCTTGAAGAGTATGACTATACGAATGTTAGGCATTGGTCCAACTACTAACTGTATTATGAACTTGTGACAAGTAACCTTTCACATCCTCCATTTCTCATTTCTACTGTGGGATAGCACACCCTTATGGGACTAATACACTGATGTAGTAATAAGAGAAGATATGGGAGATATATACATGCATGTGTGTAAATAAAGAACTAATATAAAATGTTAGTAGTCCTAAAATATCGGTTAACATTTTTTCTAGGTATTGCCTGTCTATTCTTAGCTATGGTGTTTTATCTATAAAATACAGGTGTTGTATCTATAAAATACCAGAATACCTTTTGTGAACTCCAGGCCTGAAAATTTGTGCTTTTAACCTCTTGGCATTAAATTAGTTATATGTAAAGCATTTAGAACAATGATTACCATGTATTATGCACGTGTGTATTTAATGATTATGTATTCAATGTTTAACTTGAGGCTTACATTTATACAAAATCTGCAGTAAAGTATCATATTCATGATATGGCTTATTAGAGTTTAGGAGGATGAAGTCTACTTATAAATCACATCTTTGAAACACTGTATATGTTATCTCAGGCAACATATTTAAAGTTCTGTCTATGCCACAATTTCTTCTTCTTGTAAAGAAGGAATAATGGTTATTACCTGATGAAGCAGTTTATGAATATCAAATTAGCCATTAAATATGAAGCCTCTCAAAAAAGTAGTTGGACCAGTACTGGCACAAACAAATCTCAATATTTGTTATTATTAGCTATTGTTTATGTAATGTTAAAATAAAAAATTAAAATATTTGTAATTTTTCTATATGAACAATTGTAATATTTCTGAAAATGTGAAAGTATCTATTAAGATTAAAGTCTGTCTTAATAGGAGATAATATTGCAATAAATCTGATTTCTGTCAGGTAAATATATATTTGGGATAGTTTGGAGACTTATTCAATAGTCACTTGAGGAGTTGTGGTTTACTTTGTTACTTTTTTTTAAGAAAACAAAACTTTATGTGCACACATAATGCTCTTTCTGAAATTAGGTTAAGGACTTAAATTGCCTTGTGAGTTTGTGGATATAATTGTTTCTAAACAATTACACACATCCCCTGCAAAGATCTTCACATTTGATGATATTCTTATTAACCATCTCCCCCTTCACTCCAAAGCCTAGTTAATTAATATTGGTCAACTCAACAAGTAATTAGTTCAGTGAGAGGGGAGATTGTTATATTATAAGGTCTATACAAATATAACAATCTCCCCTCTCACTGAACTAATTATTTCAAAATAACTAAGAATAAATTATAAATGGCTTAGCACAAAAAATAAATAAATGAGGTGCTGGTTATGTTAATCAGTTTGATTTAAGCATTCCATATTGTATATCAAATCATCACATTATACCCCATAAATGTAAATAGCTATGATTTTAATTAAAAATTAAATTAAAAAATTAATCAAAACATACAAAATTTGTTAAACTCTTTTTACCTGCTGAAAAAAAATTTCTTTTGGGTTTGATGTTTGCTTTCCTCACGTGGTTGAAAGATGTCCTGTTTTTTAGTAGTTCTATCATATATTAAATTAAATTATATATAATTAAAAATAAAAAGTATAGTTTTACATCTGTCTAGAAGTTTTAAAATATAATTGTAATCTTTCGAGCATTGTCCGTTGGCTGTAGTTCTAATGCTGCTCTCAATTCCCAACACTTTAGTCATTAATATTCTAAAAGAAAAACTACAAAGTACTGTTGCTTTTTCAATATTTATAAATCTTTCATCTGCCTAGTGACTTCATTTCTAGTAATACTACACAATTTATTGCCCTGTGTTGAATTTTAAAAAGGCCTTCTATTAATATTCCTTATAATCTTATGACTTGAAGCATTCACCTCTTGATTTTAATGCTGGAAAGATACACATACCGCACAGCAAAGGCTCCTGTCACCATTAATCACCAAGCAGTTAAAAGCATAAATATTTGTATCCCAAGTTAGAGAAATTTGGCTTAGTTATATCTGGGAAAAAGCACTCTCGATGCATATTGAAAAATATCGATTTGTTGAATAAAATTAGTCAGATATTACCTTCTGTCCTTCAACCGCCATGACATTTTTCAGAACCATTTAGTCACTGAAAGAAAATATCTTTTACTTGTGGGAAAACTTCGAAAGCACATGGTATTGTGTCTGGCCCAGGGTAAGTGCTCGACGTCTGTTAACTGTTGATCGCTCATTCTGTTTTAGTGTAGGATACTGTTATTTGTGCTGGGAGTCACCTCGTTTTTTCTTCCTTCTCTTCTCCTTCTCTGGAATAATGAAACCAAAGAATTCTCATAGAATCGCAGTGTAATGAAAGGATGAACATACAAGATGTTCTTCTCTTCTCCCTTTCCTTTTCCTCTCCCACTTCTTCGTCTAATAAGTGGTTTCTCAAAAAACGAAAGAGCCCAGGGTAATCCCCGTATGTAATTGATGCCCTAACTGTTGTGCCCCACCCAGCATTAACTGGCAGGTTGCTAATTTAAGATTCTCTCTGTGCTGCCTTCTCCCTGCCAGTGTTCGTGTTTGCAGATTCCCCAGCTCTCCCTTGATTCTGTAGCATCTCTTATACCACTTAGGTGGTCCAGGCTCCTTATGTTGCAATTTCGTCTGGACCCAACCTTCCCACTTTCATGCCAAGGAAGAAGAACTATTGTTCACTTCTTAATTCATAATTTCAGCTCATGTGTAGAGGGACAGAGGTTTTGTTTTAATGAATGAATGCTATAATTTTTAACAAATTTTTCTGAAACCAAATTAGTCCTGACATTCATTGCTTTACTGGGAGACTGCCTTCTTAGGCTGATGGTGCCAGACTGTACTAGAATCACACTCGGTATGTTACTCGTTACTGAGGACTCTTCCCGAAGTCTGTGTCCTCCAGAGATTAATCATGAATACAGAAAGGAGACAACCTTTTTAAAGAACCACACAACATGTAACCAGAAGTATATAAAGAATATTTAATGGTAGATGATAAATCCTAAAAATTCTAATGAGAGAAAATATAGTTAATATTCTGCCTTATTACTTAGTAAAAATTTTAAAGGCACCATAATATTAATTTATTAAGTGACAGTGGTCTATCAATCTCAGATGGTGGAAGAAATATTACATTAACAAGTATCTAATGCCAAAATAAGGGGTGAGTGTAGTTTTATATGGAAACTCTAATAGATTTTTGTATCACTAATGTTGGCAAGTATTTTTTCTGTTTTGAATGAGTTATAAATGGATTTATTAATATCTTGAAAATATATACTTGTATGTACAGTAATACCACGCACACATACACACAAACACACATGCATATCTAAGAAAAAAATCTCAATTATTTGAACACCAAGTGCTAGAGTTTTATAAGTTTGACCTGGAAAACTCTTTAACCACAGGTCAACTCTATTTAGCAGAAAGTATTCTGAAATCAGATTTTATATTTCCGTGGTACGTAAACAATAATATATGATAAATTTCTGTAAAATCTGTAAATATATTTTCTTATATTGTGAGTTCTCTTACCTCCTTGCATATAAACACGTAGCATGTAGCCCTATAGATTTTAAAAGGTGGGTTCTTTCTAGTTCTCTGGATTTTCTATGGAGCAGCATTTTTTCTTCATTATCTCCTTTTGCCTACAGCACTCAAAGCATTACCATAAGATAATGAAAACTGTCCTCTACTATGCTAAGGAACAACTTAAAGTATCAGATCACATACAAACATATTTAATGATGCCAAATAATTCCCAAAGGTTTATCACATGCCTTGCACCCACAAATGACATTAAGAGTGCAAACATTTTGCTCCCGTAATATCATTGGGTTTTACCCTCCAATTACAAAGAAGCATGGAAAAATTAGCATCTGAAGCATAATTTCAAAGTCCGTATACTCCTCCATGGACACAATGACAAAGTGTGAAGTTTTAGCATGCGACCCACCCATTTCCTCTACTAAGTTTACTTTTTGCCCAAGAAGGTTGAAGCAGATGGCTGGATTTGTCCTTACAGAATACTTTTGATTAAAAAAAATGATTATAATAAGCAAAACCAAAGATTTCTCAGCATAATGAAATAAGGAACATGCTAAATGATTTGAGCTCAATAGAAATAAATAAACTTGTTTGTTCTGTGACTTAATATGATCATATTCTGTGGTTTAATATAGTGATAGCAAAAACAAATACGATAAACAAGGACCACCACTCTCAGGCAATGTAATGTTTTTTTCCTACAATCAAGTATGTGTACTCTCTTTTTTTTCCCCTTTTTTCTTCATTTCAAAATATTAAGGGGGGAAATGTTTTTATTGTGTTTTATATTATTAATTATTGTATTACATTTTATTATGTATGTATTATTTTATTACCTAATGCTTAGATCAGGGCTTTTAGTATCCCTATCACGAGACTAAATAGCTATCATTGTACCTGGTAGGTAAGTACTGATGCCTCAGCCCCTCTAACCCTCCTTGGTTTCCAACCTACTTTACATCTCTTTGTGCCCATGTGTGTACATCTTTTAGTTTTCCATTATCAAAGAGTGTTTTTGTTTTTTTTTTTTTTTTTTTTCATTTTTCCATTCTTGAGGTACTTCACTTAGGATAATGGTCTCCAGTTGCATTCAAGTTGCTGAAAAAGACTTTATTTCTTTCCTTCCTATGACTGAGTACTATTCCATGGGATACATACACCACATTTTCTTTATCCATTCATGAACTGATGGGCATTTAGACTGATTTCACACCTTTGCAGTTGAGAATTGTATTATGATAAACATTCGAGCACAGGTGTCTTTTTGATTAAATGACTTCATTTCCTTTGGGTAGATAGTCTACGTTTATTTCTTTGAGGAATCTCCATCCTGTTTTCCATAGCGGTTGTACTATTTGCTGTCCCACCGACATGTAGAAGTGTTCTTTCTCTCTGAATCCATAATAGTATCTCTTGTTTGGAACTTTTTAATAACAGCCATTATGACAGGGGGATGGTGAGATTCTTTGTGACTTTTATTTACTGGTGATTACTGATGTTGAGTATTTTTTTTCATATGTTTGTTCACATTTGTCTATCTTCTTCTGAAAAATGTCTCTTCATATCCTTTGCCTTTTTAATGGGGTGTGTTTTCTTGCTAATTATATTCATTGATTTGTGTGTGTTAATCCATCCTTGTGTCCCTGGGATGAAACCTACTTGATCATGGTGAATTTTCTTTTTGATGTGGGTTAAATCCAGTTGTCTACTATTTCTGAGGATTTTTCCATCTATGTTAATTATGAATATTGCTCTATAGTTTTATTTTTTTGTTGTTTCCTTTCCTGGCTTTGATATTAAGGTGGTACAGGTTCCTTAGAATGAGTTAAGGAGGATTCTCTCTTTGATGTCAGGGAATAATATCTGTGGGATAGGTACTAGTTTTTCTGTATATGTCTGATAGAATTTGGCTATGAATCTGTCCAGTTGGGCACTTTTTTGTATTGCTAAATATTTCATTACTACTTTAATCTTATTGATTTTTTTTTTATCTCTTCAGGATGTCTGTTTCTTCCTAATTTCAGGCTTATAAGATTGTATGTTTTGAGGAATTTATGCATTTCCTCCATGTTTTCTGTTCTCTGTGTATCAATGTATAAAAGTTATTTATACAGGAGAGTTTTCCCAAACTTGATTTTGAAATCATTTGTTGGTCAACTGTCTATACACCAGTTACTTACAGTAAAGTACCTTATAAATAAAAAATAGTGAATACTCATTTATTTAATTATAACAATAGTCTATCATATTAAAGTAACCTAGGTGTCCCATGATGCTAATTGCAGGAGAATTTTGCCTGTGGAGTTTACTTTCCTTTTGCATTTCATAAACTCTTTCCACATAAGTAGGTTCCGTACAGAACCTACAAATCAGAACTGAATAGTATGACTGTGACATTTGGGGAGATTCTGAATCTGAGGTTAGACCAAGCCAAGCGATGAAACTTATTGCTCGCTTAATTTCATACCCTAATTCAGAACTTGGCCAAACCATTGGATGTGAAAATTTCTCTGGTGAATATATTAAAATTGTGAATTGTCAGAAAAGATTATTTGATAAAACACTGTGTTATCTAAAAATTTCCCATTCTATTGTAATATCTTCGTTTTTAGAAACAATTCAAAACAAACAACTGTACGCTTTCATCTTTTTCAAGCCAAATTGAATCAAGTATGACCAAGTCAATTTCATTTTTTTCTGACCATCAAAAAATTAGTTTTTATACAAATAATTGGGTGGAGCTTAGAGACAACATGGGCAATTAAATGTAGGAAATCCTGTATTGTCATCTTATGATTTGAGATAGTTTGTTCTGCTGAAATCTGGGTTAGCATATTACAATAGATTTAGATTCTGGACAATTTATTGCAGAAAAACTGAGATGTAACTAAATGGCCATTTCCTTTGAGAGCTAGCACTATTTTTATGTTGCTTTTGGCTTTTAAACCCAGAATTTACACATGATAAGTACTCAAAAAATATGTATTGATGCAAATTAAAAAATTTTACTATAGTATAGTTAAAACTTTACAGTCTTGCACAGAGATATACAGGGTGGCCATAAGGTCTGTGTGCAGATGCAAGCAAACTTTACGGCCACCATGTGTAGCTTTTAATAATAATATATATACATTAATACAAATACTTGCTGGAGAGTACAATAAGAATTTTAAAATAGTAATTATAAAAACTATGAAATTAATTACAATAGCCCACATTTAATACATCCTTATTTTTTCATAAAAAATGTAAAAAGATAAAGAGCCATATGAATCTCCTCTCTTCCTTTAGTTCTAATATACTTATATTGCAATGTGACTAATAATTTTATTGGAAATATATGTGATATTTTAACATTCATTTTTTAAAAAGTAGATATTAATTCCAAAAATGATGCTTGTTATTCAGTTGCTATGGTACTAAGGAAACAATCTAAGTGGAATGGAAATTATTAGTTTATACGGCATTACATTTCTCAAAGATTCATATATTTGTTGTTCACAACTTTTGTCTTCTATTATCTTTTGTTTTCTCTATTTCTGTATGATTTCAGGTTAAGAATAAGAAGTTTATACAGTAACCAACATTCTGTCAGTAATAAATTCTTTTATAAAGTAGTGCCTCCAATAACATTCTCTCTTGTGTGTGCTCTCTTTCAAGCTTTTGTTCCAAAATTTTATGTCTGTTTAACATGAAAAAAGATTTGAACAAAATCTTCCTAAATTAGTTGTGAATGAATCTCTGTAGACTAGTTGATGCAAATGCTAAATAATTCTTTTATGATCCAAAGTCTGGAAAATCTTATCTCTGAATTGCTCTTTATTGTATGAATTATGAGAACGTAACCTTGGAACAAATGTTCTAAAATTCTTTCTAGAATGCTATCAGAACTACATAATTTATCACAGTGACCTGTATTCTCTAGGGTATTAAGTAATATAAATAAATTCACATAAATTATAGCAGAACAGTTGCAGGCTTGATGTAAAAGAAGATTCCACCTCCAGGGAATGTGGCCATCTCCTTGCCTAGATATCGTTCCTATAAGCTTTTCAATGTTCATTAAGACTGTATAATTCATGTGAAGGGAGCCCAGAATTGAATTAGATGACCCTTTAGGGTCCCTTAGAGACCCATGATTCAGTATTACTCTAAGTTGACCTTCACTTCATTCCATAATTCATCATTTGGGACACATGGATAGTTTTCCTTAGAAATAGATCCAGGTTCAGCTTCTGGTTGTAGTTTATATTTTTAACATATGACCACATGTCCATTGCCCTGCTACTGTTCAAGCAATAAATCAAGTGTAATAATTGTGCCCTTGGATACTTAGCCATAAATTTTTATGAATAATTTTGATAAACAGTTATACCAAACATGGAGATCATAAAAATTACTAAAAGCTGCCTATTGAAAAATAAAATATTTTTCAAAACCTCTTGAAATGTTTTTGAATATTGTATGCCATAGCTGTTGAACTCTGTTGTCTGAAAATCCAAGATACTGAACATATTTTGTTCTTCATAGTGGAGAACTTTTAAAACTAAAATGTTGTGGAATTTATTGTGATGAGACCTTCTACAAAAAGCGAGCTGCATTCTCTCTTTACTTCGAGCCAACTAAAGCACAACTTCCCTTAACCCCAAACAAGTTAGGTTTCAGGAATTAAGAACTTAATCTTTTTATTTGTAAATTTCTAAAACACTGTAACCACAGAACTTTGAAAGTCTTGTAACTAGGCTTACTCATTTGATTACAATAACTTACAGTAGAAAGACAATTTTTTTAAATGGCTGTCGTTTCCTTCAAAACAGCATATAATTACCTTTTCCCTATTTTCTCTTGGATTCTTCCTGAGTTGCTATTAAATTGAAATATAAATCCTCATTATTTATATAATTACAATGCAAAAATGTATTTATATGTTGAAAAATAAAACATTGACAATAGACTGCTTCAACAACACTTAGACCCAGAAAATTAATGTATATTTGCCTTCAGCTTTATTCTAACAAGTTCAATCTGTCTTGTAGATTTTCTCCCATTTTTTTTTCTTTTCTCCCATTCACCAGGAAGAAAGAGAATTGTTTTGAGCTACACATTAAATACTAACAAAAGCTAGTGAGCAGAAAAAGGACCCTGCATATTTTTCATGAATCTGACACCACAGATAAGCAAAACAGTCCTCAAATAATCTGCATGTAGGCCCCAGGTTGGACACCCCTGTAAAATTTGTTTGTTTGTTTATTTGTTTTGGAGAAATATACTAATAGCATCCTCAAATTGTTATACAATGAGTTTCATTTAGTAGTTAGCAATGTGGAGGCACAGGACTAAGCTTTCAAAATCAATGAGAGGTTTTTTTTATAAGCAAAATAACTATGGAAAACTAGAAACTATTCTCTGGATATCTTACCAGGACATTGAGTTGGTGTTCGGTTTGGAAAGATGAGGAACTCAACAAAGGGTGGTTATCCCTGTTACCGCCTGTTTGAATCAGTGAATAGTTATATATCAGTGATTATTTCTTCTGGTTGTACTGATGTCAAGAACATTGCTATGGAAATACTCTCTATGGAACTTTCTCCAATATCCCTATGCTTCTTTCAGTTGGAGAATTATCTCCAAAGTAGTCTTGAAATGAAGCTGCTGTTGTTGTTTTTTGAGTTTCTGCTCCTTTATGGCTTAGAGAAAACTAAGTCTTCTGTTTCTGTTGAGTGTTACTCAAAGCACTGCCTGTCGTTCCTTAACCCTAATGGGTTGTCCAACCTGTCCCTCCATCTTCCTTTCCTTCTTACATGTCCATTTAATCTAGTGCTTACCAATTTAATGTAATTCTTAAGTTAATTACTTACCATCTCTAACACAGTAGAGGCAGTACTTGTCTGAATCTCAACGTTGTCTTTTTTTTTTTACTTTCTGGCTTGAATGTTTATTTTTCTTTCATATTCCTAAAACAATAAGTTCTGAGTCTGCCAAGACTGTCCACTGTTCAAACAAATATTTTCTGTCTTCAGATTTTTGTTTAAAAATCATATGAAGTGAATATGCTGCCATCAGAATAGCATTAACTCAGGCCAAGCCTTCAACTGTGCTGGTCTTGGCTGGTTCCCTTTTCCTAATTCCATAAATGTTCTTGCAACTTATTTCTTTTTCTTTCTTTTTTTGGGGGGCTGGGGCTGGGTTTGAACCCACCACTCTGGCATATGGAGCCTGCACCCTACTCCTTTGAGCTATAGGCACCTCCCAATTTATTTCCTCTTTTGAAAATTTTATGGCACTTCATCATCCAAGTCTTTTGAATTTTCCTTGGCCCTAGTGCCCCATGGACTTTGGGGAGCTTGAATGAGCATTGTCTACCTAGCCCACTCACAGATAATGTAAAGCTAAATCCTAACTAGAGCAGCCACAGAAATGATTCATCTTGTAATTTAAAGTAATAGATACTGTGCCGCTTACCAGTGCCCTAAGCTCTGTGTGGATACCCTCTTTCCCCATCATCACAGTTTGGCCTTAGTCATAATTGTTTAAAGGAACCAGAGTAGTCTAATTTTAAGCCACAGCATCCTCCACGGTTAAAACCTTGGAGCAGGTCCTTTGTTCAAGTCTATCAGAGCATGTTTTTATTCCTGACACTTATGAGCAGCATTTGTAATAAATCCAGCAATGGCCACCTTTTGGTTCTTATACCTTTGTTAAGGTGCAGTTTTTGCAGAACCAAGTAACTAGGCTGAATCAGCAGAGTCTGACTTTGCTTACTAGGCCTGTGCACAGGCAGTGTTTGGTAAACTATCCATGGTCTGCCTGTGTCTAGAGACAATCATTTTTGGTTAGAACAGGTAAGATCTTCATGTCATTCTGTTAATGTAAAGGAAGGTGGGCCACTTGTAAACTGGTGTATCATAAGCAGATGTGCCCCAGCACACTAGAAATCCCTTGCGATTTTTCTGCAAAACCTCAAGACACTGCCCCAAGTCATAATAGTAAAAAGTCAACAGCTAAAAAACACATCATGGCTCATTTTTCCCTCTGCCAGCCACCAAGGTCAAAACTATTTTTCCATATACTAAAATATAATGATCAAATCCATGGACACTGGCTACTCCAAAAGCCTCTGCAAAATTGTAGTTTATGTGGTGGGCACCTGTAGTTCCAGCTACTTGGGAGGCTAAGGTATTGAGCCTAAGAGTTTGAGGTTGCTGTGAGCTATGATGCCATGGCAATCTACTGAGGGCCAACAAAATAAAACTGTCTCAAAAAAAAGCAAGTTGTATTTTAAGACTGTGTGTCATGAATAAGATAATAGATGTTAGAATTTCAGAAAACACCCAATAAACAGTAACCCCCTTCCCCATTGAAGGTTGAAATACAATAAGAGATAGGCAAGTGGTAAAACATGTGAGATCAAAATATCACCTGTATTAACAATTAAGCTAATACTAGAATGTAGCTTATGTCTGAGAGCAAGGAAGTTGCCAAATATCTTTCCGGGGAGTCAGGTTAGTCACCTGCATCCTAGCCCTGAATCCTGTGTGAAGCTTCCTCACACAGGCACAGAGCCTGCTCCTTCAAAACTATGAAGAAACAGAAAAGACCCCAATCTATGGGGCAACTAGAAAGAAAAAGGAAGGAAGGAAAAGAAAGGACTATTCTAACTCCAGATTCACTAATTGGATGACTAACACCCCTTTCCCCTTTTCCTAGTGAGAATTGAGACTCGGGCCTGAGATAAGAATGGAATTTAGCTAAAATAGAATTCTTCCCACATGAAAATAACCACCAAGGTTAGGAATGAGCCTTCTTCACCACCTCCAACATTGCCCAGGTTTTAAATAATCTTGAACTTTTATTCTTGGTCCACATTTAACTATAGGGTTTAAGTGTTTTACCCCTTAAAAAAGGGAGGACAATAAGGAAGTCTTTCTCATTTCATAGAGCTTTGCACATACGTTTTGGTAAATAAAGTTTTATTGAAACATGGCTATGTCCATTTATTTACACATTGCCTATGGCTATTAACACTTTAAAGGTGGTGTTTAATAATTGGCATACAGACACCATTGATTAAGACCTAGAAAATAAAATTCTAGAAGGCACTGAGTGAGCTGACCTTAGGATAAATATTGTGCGGTAAAAAGAGAGACCTGATGGCACAGGCATAATTGGAGTGAACCACATCTGAGCTCACTTTAACTCCATTGTCCTTTCTTTATGTGAATATAAGCATTAGCTTAGTTTTTAAATACCATTTTAGTTAGATTATTTCCTTTTTGGCATTAACAGATCAAAGTGGCTGGTTAAAAAATTAAATCAGACTTGAAATCCTTGAATGCAGGGAGCAGACATTAAGTGCTTCGACTAACATAGTAGTTTGCACAAAGTACATTCTTATAATGGCTTGGAATATCGAACTGATGCACTTAAAGTCCCGTGGAATGAACACTCAGCATGAGGAAATCTGGGTTCTTATTTTGGCTTTGTATGTAACACTGTGAGATTCTTTGTTCAAGTTAATTCAAGCCTCTCAGTGTGTTTCCTCTTTTGAAGATGGCAGAAGTATGTTTCTTAAGTCTCTTTTCAGGCCTAACATCCTAACCCATAAGACTGAGCTGAATTTATACTAACTTTAATACTAATCTCTAAAAGAGATTTTCTTTTTATACACACATGAGCATGTGTGTGCACAAACACACACATGCACACACGGTGCCCCCAAAATGTATATACACTTAAAAAAAAGAAAAAACTCTATTAAATTTATAGTAATCTATATTGATAACAGAAGATGAATACAAATCATATTTGAGCACCTCTTATCATTTTAATTGCAGAAGTTAAATGTGCCTTGAGTATTGCAATTTTAATACAGTCTTTTCCTTTCTTAAAATGTATATACATTTTCATGGCACTGTGTGGGTGTGTGTATTGCTTATCATTTAAAAATTTGTGTGAAATGACTACTGGCACTTAAACTTTTTAGTTGTTTGCATGTTTTGAATGTTGAGAGAGTTGTAATGAATTTCCACTGGCTTCTCATAATGATGACAAAAACAGAGCATTAAATGCTTTCAAAATCAAAAACAAGTTGTATTTAAGGAAAATTTTTCATCTGAAATACTGGGCTTTTTCAAAAATTATAAATATGAAAATAGTAGAGGATGGAGAACACCAACATTGTATGTAGAAATGTGGGGTAGTCTTTGATTCAAAGCCTTAAAAAAAAACTTGGAAAATCTGACTACAGAAATCAATGTACCCACAACACAGCTAAAAAGAACACAATGTTGTTTAGCCTCATGTCCAGCAAATTAAAAAGTATATTGTAGCTTATAGGTGAGGATTTATGTAACAGCAAGAGACTAAATGCCAGATGAATTAACAAATTGATTGTGCAAGCAACAAAACTCATTTCAGCTAAACTGGATTTGATAAATTGTATGACATTCTGTCTGGTAAATTTGAGGTGTATAATGTTTACTGCTTTCAACAAAAATAAAATGAAAGAGAACTTCAACATCTGACATTTTAATCTGTATATTTCACGTTCCTTCTTATTAATCAATGCTTAATACTGGAACATGGTTTATGTTTTGTTACTCCATTAGCTGCCAAGTTTGATGTAGTCTTATCAACATTAATTGAACTATAACATCCCACAGAGACTAACTTTTACTCTTCCTATTTTTAAGAATGAGAATTACTGGTTCAGCGCCTGTAGCTCAAGTGGCTAAGGCACCAGCTACATACACCTAAGGTGGTGGGTTCAAATCCAGCCCGGCCCACCAAACAACGATGGCTGTAGCCAAAAAATAGCCAGGAGTTGTGGCAGGTACCTGTGGTCCCAACTACTTAGGAGGCTGAGACAGGAGACTCTCTTGAGCCCAGGAGTTGGAGGTTGCTGTGAGCTGTGATGCCATGGCACTCTACCCAGGGGGATAGCTTGAGGCTCTATCTCCAAAAAAAAAAAAATAAATAAAGAATGAGAATTACTGTGGAGAAAATATATCTTTTTTCACTCACAAGAAAGTGCACGATTAGGTTTTTTGCAAGTTGAAATAAAATTGGTCAGTACATCCTTTAAATTGGAACAGATAGTCACTGGTGTGATTGATATATGGTAACAAATTTGTTTAATGATGGGTTGAAAGATAAAGAATAGATATTTACTAGAGCTCCTGACGGTGCAGTTCTGAATGGATAACACTCAGAGGAAATAAAGTTCCCAGCTTTCATGTATGAAATATCAGACCTTTTAAAAACTCAAATGTGTAATTATATCAGTTACTAGTGGTATTTAGTAGACATTGGAGAGAGTTAATGAAATAACATTTTTATATAGTTAGCACAATTACTGCTCGCTTGGAAAAGCTTGCCCATGATTTCAGCAATGTGCATTTGTGAAGCATGACAACGGACTCAGGAGGCCGATTTTCACACCAATCTGAATGCTCACTTCAAATCCTACATTTCAAACTCCCACTTTTGTGGCAATACACTTACTCTATTTTAATTGCTGTTGCTCAGAAAATATTTTTGAAACCCTCTATGGGTCTCTCCCTAGTCAATTCATTTCCTTTGCGTGAAAGAAGGAAATGAAAAAATAAACTTTTATTGTTTTTTATCACTGAGATTTGGGTGTTGTTTGCTGCTCTAGTCTAATCTAGCCTATCTTGATAGATTCAACAGAATCGGATGTCGAATACAATGTCAGTATGACAGTTTAAAGTATTAGAAACTAGTTTAATTTCTTGCCTTAAAATCCTTCCAATTTTCTCTAAAAATAAGGTTCGTGCTGTAGACTAAGGCTGGGGTAAACTTCAGGAACAAAGCAAGCCACCTCAACAAGCCCCATCTAAAAATAAGGTTCATGCTATAGACTAAGGCCAGGGTAAACTTCAGGAACAAAGCAAGCCACCTCACATTTGGAGAAAGATGGGATTTGAAGACAAAGCCAGGCACTTGTAATTCAGGGAGTGATGCTCTGCCAAGTGTGACAGACAGAGTAAATTGCCTAGTGCAGCTGGCATTTACAGTAAGAGGCTGGTGAGAAATGGGAATAATGGGCAGTAATGTAAAGTAAATAGCAAAATTGGAACGTGACATTCTTTGAAAGGTCTTGAATGTCTAACTTAGCAGTTTGGATTTTATGGTGCGGGCAGTATCGTAGAGTAGTATAGTGACATAATTAAAACCGTTTAAGGGAAGTAATTCTGCAACAGTGAGAAGAATCTTAGAAGAAACTTAGGTCTTGAGGTCAGTTAGGAGGTTATTACAGTAGTCCAGACAAGAGCTAATGAGAGCCATAATGTTATTAGAAGACCATGAAGGACTTGGATGCTAATCTCTTAATTATCGATTCAAAGCACTTTCTGCTGTACCGTATTACTTAAAGATTAGCTTTGTTACCAAAAGCTTGGCACTTGCCCTCAAGGCTGCATCAGGAGAACAAGGACAAGTGATTTGAGGAAAAAGAAAAAGGAGTTTATTAATTTGCTGGCAAGTAAGGAGGATGGAGACTCTTGTATCTAAAATGCCATCATCCTTTACATAAGCAGAAATACAGAGCTTTTAAAGGGAAAGCCCTTGGTTCTAGGCTATTGCTATTCAACTATAGTTATTAATGATTCTAAACCCAGCTCTACTAGAAAACAAAACCAGGACCTTCACCCATGAGGGAGGCCACCCACACCTCTGCTTCCCAGGCTTCCATCATCTGAGCCATTTCCTGTAGCACAAAGAACTAAAAACATTTCTCTGCCCCTCCTGACCACCAGATTGAGGTAGCAATACCGGTTTCCATTCCCAAAGAGAGTGGGAAAAAGAGACAGAAAACATTTTTGTAGTTTGTTTTCAGGTCATTTTATTACACTTTCCCTACATTTTCACCACATAGATTATTTTGAAAGGATATTTGTGAATTCACTAAGCAATATATGACCTTAAATAAACTTCTGTGAATACTTTACCTTGAAAGTGACATTACTGTCTACTATTGCCTTCAGCTAGTGCACATGTAAAAAGAATAAACTTTATAGTTTTGTATTGTTATAAAACTCTGAAAACTTAGGTTATTCAAATAGGGAGGGAGCCAATTTTAAAAACAAATATTATCCAAAATATATATTAATGGAAGTACATGTAAAGAATAATAAGAATATAACCAATAAGACCACCTAAATGCCTTTTACATCCATGGTAGTGTTTTACAGATAAGTTCAGTGTCCGTGTTGAGACTTCATGTAAAAAGCAAGTTTACTAAAAATATAATTGGTGGAAAACATTCTATCTCAGTAGAAAGGATGAAGACAGACACCAAAGAACATGCATATTCTAACTACACCTAGTGATTTGCTGAAAGTGAGAACAATGTAATGATAAGGATGAAAACTAGAGGTCTGATTCACAGATAAGAAACCTGAGACGGAGAGGCTGTGGATTGTTTGAGACATTTAACCATCAAATAAAAAGGGCATGGATTTGAACACAAGTATTTCCTGAAATATTTTTGATAGTCTACTTTGCATTACTTTGAAAGATTTTTTTTCAAAGTCCATATAGTCTAACATGGAACATGTTTCCTTTCAAAGCAATATTTTGGTACAATAGCTTATTTCTCACTGGTAAGTTTCCCAGCTGGCCCATTGGACCCTTTTTATCTTATAATGTTTCTGAAATCCTCTCAAAAATACCATGATTCCCCCATTGCTTCTAGTGAAAAGCACTTATGAATTATAAGTAGAGGATTTGTATTATGATAACACTTCTTCTTTGATACAATAGCAATGAGTGAAAGCATGGGGGTGCGGGGTGCTCAGCAGTGGAGCATGTGGGAAGGAAGGAAGCCTACGTTAATTCCAACTGTCCATCAGACATCAGACAGCATGAGGCAAGATTTGATTATTTACTGACTGTAGGCATACAACATGAGTTTGAAGTGAGTGTACAAATGTATTTTTCCCAAATAAAAAATTCTATGCTGTTAAAACCCCCCAATCAATGACAATGTGAGATGATGGAGGGGTGGTTTCAAATGAAACATTTGTGTAGCTATGCTCAAGGCGTTTATTCTTCAACAGGTTAGACAATTACATAGGTACTGGCCTTGGGAAAGATGAAGAATGCAAGGGAAGCATTAAATACTTGGGAGACGGGGAGAGAATAAAACATCACTTTTAACTGGAAAACCAAAAACGAATTCAGTAAGGAGAATTAATAGGTAGAGCCCCTTGATGGAAAAGTAAAATTTATATTGGAAAAAATTGTAAGGGCTAGTAAGCTGAGTGAGTCATTAGTTGAGGAGTCCCTTAAAATAAGGGCAAGAAGTGACAGGCAGAGAATCTTTTTGTTGTTGTTGTTGTTATATTAGAGAATCATATTACTGTATGATAATCTCATATGATTACTGAATGGATTACTATATTCCTTATATAATCCTGAATTCCAATCTAAGGCTTGGTAGACTCACTATGTGCATGTTATGGGACTATAACTTCTCTAAACCATGTCAAGTCAATGAGAAATGGAATGGCATCCTTTGCCCAGTCCGATGTAAAATGTTTAAGCTAAATATAAAATTTCAGCATGAGGTATACTTCTTATTGGAAAATCTGAACAAGTGTTGTGTGCGTTCCCTTATGATCCATTTATACACTTTAGAGGTGAAGAAATTACTTCAAACTGACACTGGCTTGTATCTCTTTGGCAATAATAATGAATATTCAGCCAAATGATTGACATAATTGGCTCTTCTGAGATGGGAAGAACAGTGGGGAACCAGAGAAATTCAAAGTGAACACGTTTCTTCCGTTAATAGAGGCTTTTCCCCCCAATAAGAAAAAAAAAGAATTCTTGCATTTTTTTTCTGCAAGTGAGTTAACGACATCCCCTTGGATATACCTAGGGATATTCTGGGGCGGTTTTGTATGATTTTTTTCACCCCAAACGGGCTATTTCTGTGTTCTCCCAATCTGGTAGCAGAAAAATAGGCATCTTACTTCAAGCAATATTAATTCATCACTTGTCCTTGTGTTATTCATGCACGTGTTAATGTAACAGATCTTCACAGACCTGAAATATGACCCATATTAAAGAATCAGGCAATATAGAGTTAAAGACAGCCTGGAAACCAGTTTAAAGCAGTAGACACAGGGCCACAGTATGAATAGAGGGCAATGAAGGACAATTAATTATCTGTGTCCAGAATTGCTAACGGAAAGTTTCCAGAGGTAAACAGCATAACAATTTTAATGAAAAAAATAAGAGTAATATATTTAATGTGACAATTTTGCAAATTAAGTAAAGGTTATTATTACTCTTCCCATTTTAAAGAAGGGGAAATTAAGCCTTCTGGTTTAAGTGACTTGTTTAATGTAGCAGCTCTTGTAAGTGGCAAACTGATACTTGCCACCAACTGTGTTAAGTGCTTGTTATTTTTTTCTTACTTAATATTCAGAGAAACCCGTGAAGTATATCATCATCTGTGGAGTATAATGAGCAGCAGAAAGCAATACATAGGTGGAGTATAGTATGTTAGGCTCAGATAATATGCCCCACATGAGAAAGCTTTCCAAATTAAGGAGAGACATCGGGAAAGAGGTGTAGGGACTTGTGAGCCCAAGAATATCTTTAGTAATTCAAATCTGATACGACTTTTCTGACTGGATCATAATGTAAATAAAAAAGAAAGATATTTGTGAATCAGTGTTTTCTCACCTTTGTTTCCTATTGAGGAAAAGGAGGCAATGAATCCAGGAGAAATATCTAGGCTTGCAATAAATGTGGCTGTCCATTGTCCTGAAAATGGCTGTCCATTGTCCTGAAAATGGCTGTCCATTGTCCTGAAAACAAATGTGGCTGTCCATTGTCCTGAAAACAAATGTGGCTGTCCATTGTTCTGAATGATGCATTTCCTCCCCCACCCTGCCAAAAACAGCCAAGTCTACATAGGACTTAGATATACAATTGAAACAACACAAATTCTATACTTTTTGTAATTAAGGAAAACTGAAATTTTAGTGAATTTCCCAAATTCTCACAAGTTACTAAATTGCAGCTGAATTCTTTGCTGCAAAGATCATTTCACCACTTTTGAATACTTTCATGCTACATCTTAAGAAAGAACTTTTGTTTCTAATCCAGATTTGTGAAACAGTCCACACATGGAACTTTACTACATCAAATTAATTTTGGTGAAATTGGTCACTCAGTTTGACCATCAGTAGTATTAACATTAGGAAGTGAAAACAGTTATGATCAGTTCCTGTCATTTGGACTGTGCAAATATATAATTAAATTAATAGGCTTCTGGAATACCAAAATCTCTTAAGAATCGCTTTTGAGAGTGTTCTCTCTTGTTCATTCTATGAGTCTAAGCAACAGTCTTTATGAACGAAGAAGAATAAACAGAAGCTGAAGGACTGAGATTGGGAAACTAATGTGCTATTTCATACTAACACTTTTTCTAAAACCAGAAAGGAATCCCCTTTGTTATCACACATGTCTGATTTCATACTTTAACAACAGGAAAGCATCATTTAATATATATGCTAGTCTTGGTCAAACGAAATATAAATTCATATGTAGACATAACCAAACAATCTACAAGACAATGTGGGGATGGTATGCAAGGTTTCCAATAGTTCAAGAAAAGGATCTTTCAGGTTAGGAAACTGAAAATGAACAAAGAGAGAATATAAAACCTCAACAATTGATGCCCACACTTAAGGGTTTGAAGCAATTTTTGACAAGTAGACCTGATGGATAACTGAGCTACTTTGACCAGATGAGCAGATTAATTGCTTCTGGTTAGAATATCCTGAAGCAAAAACTAAAGTTACTTATTGACTCATAATCCTGTCTTTCCAGTACAAAATTTTTCTGAAATCAACAATGAAGTCACTTTGCCATGGGTGGTCCAAAGTCTTAATCTATAATCATGTGGACACAGAACTTAATCTGACTGGTGTTCTACCAGTCCCAAAGAGGGAATCCCAGAGATCCTCTTTCATTCCATTAGTACGCATTTGTAGCATTGATTACATATTCTATAGCCTAGTATAATTTGCAATTCAAAGAAAAATTTTAATTTGAAAATAGGCATATGATATTTATATACTTTTTATTTTTGTTAAAATTTAACTCATACTATGTTAGTGATTTATTAATTTTTACTTGACATTAAAATTTCCATATTGTTGGTATAATTGTTGGTAAAATTGTTGGTAAAATTTTTGTTCGTTAGTGTTTAAATGTGTCAGTTGAGAAACAATTACTGACAATAGACTGATGTGTACACTAATTACCATTATTTTCATTTTCTCATATTAGTTACTTGTAATAGTATTTTATATACTATGTCATTGGGTAAATATTTCACATCAAGACATGCCATAAAATTAATATTCCATTGAACTTGCTAGTTTCTTTAACCTAAGAAAGAAAATAGAATGATTATTATAGATTAAACCTGGATTTTTTTATTTTGACCCATAATTTTCCCTAATACAGAAATTGTAAGAAAGTAAATACCATTGAAGTTTTAGCAAATTCCAAATGCATCTTTCTCTCTTGTTTTAGAATTTTCAAATTTCCTTTGAAATCTTCATTGGTTTCCTAACAAAGCACCAGTTGGCTAATAAAATAAATGCCAGATAGTCACCATCATTATAATTTTTTTAATCAAAACAAATTATAGCAAAAATTAAGCTAAAAATTAGTACTTTCTCATGGTAAAATTAGAGCTAAATATTATAATTTTAACTCATATTGGTTCATAGAAAATATGAATATACTCACAAAAGTATATTTTACAACAGGGGTAGCATGTGTGTGATTATCCTAGGATATCATTACTAACATCATTTTTTAACTATTTATTCCTTTAACTTCTTTGTGTTATGTCTCACCTAAACTTACTTATCCCATTCTTATAAATTTTTATCAATATGTGTCCTGGTATAAATTGGTATTTGAGAAGTATTTTTGTCTCTATTTTTGATGTGTCTATATTGAATATAAATATCTTCTCATTCGACTAATACATAATTTATTCTTATTTTTGTAGATGAAAATATGTACACAGTTTTCCAAAATATTCACTAAATTGATGAGTAAATAGATTTACATTGAGAATCAGCATTTTTTAGAAAAGCAAGATCTCAATTTGATGTGCTGTGGATGGACAAACATGTTCCTTTCAAACAAGATTAGGGTGAAACTGCTGCCTTTATAAATGTCCTGAATCTGTTGAACCAAATCTGACTCATGTGATTTTCTGCTGATTTATCTTCTCATCACTACACAGCCCTCATGTTGCCTTCCAAAATAAATTAATCTATAATGAGTTAAGTCAAGAGCAGTCTCAAGTAATTGAAAGAGCTGACCCATGGAGGCTCCCGCTCACCTCTATCAAACTTGATGATATAACGGCAGTGACAGAGTCAGGACCATATTTACTTAGCCTACATTAGCAAGATCACCAGAAGTGAAGGTTTGTGGGCACCTAGAGTCCTGTCTACAGTCATAGCTGATTTATATTTTATTTAGTCTTTCCATTTTTCCTGTAGTATATTTTCATATAGCAATCTATATAATGCTGTATCAGAGTTACCATGAAGGACAGATGAAATATGAAAAAACAAAGGAAACTATTGCAGGGTCCACCAAGGATGAGAAGCAATTTGTAAATGAGAAAAAACAGTCTCTGAAGAGAAAATCTCAGTCATAAATGAGTGGAGTAATTTTTAACTTATCGTAGCTGCTCGATCTGCCATAGTCTAATAATTGAATAAAAAATTATAGTGAATTAATTCATTTTTTTCTGGCAAATGGGTTAAAAAAAATCTCCTTCTCCATCAACATTGGGAAATCGTTCTCTGTTTCTTTACATTGTTTCTTTTTTAGACTAAAGAAGCCACAGCTATCACCCAGCTTGTTGATTTCTCAGGCAAGAAGGGAAGAGATAGTATTTTGGTAAATGTAAAGAGACAGAGTCGTTGCATATGGGAGACTGTATTGCAATAGACCTAAAAGGGATTACATGACAACTTTTAAAACTCCTTGTATCCACTGGAGCTATAAAAAATGCTAAGAAACTAAACACAGAACCAACTATGTGTGAATTTTTTCATTCCTATTTTAAAAAAGGAGTAAATGATCAATTATGCAAGTAAAGCTAATGAGTTTTTAGACTGAGTTTTTTTTGTGTGTTCTTTATTAAATCATAACTGTACATTGATGCATTTATGGCATACAGTGTACTGATTTGATATACAATGTGAAATGTTTACATCCAATTGATTAACACATCCATCACCTCGGTTACTTATTTGTTGTGGTAATTCAATTAGACTCTTTTCTTAATAGTTTTGAAATGTACCATTGCATCATGCACAATAGTTGAGGCCCCCCCAAATACCGTCCCTCCTCCCAGCATCCTCTCTCCTCTAACCTTCCCCTCCTCTTCCCTCCTACTTTCTGGACTATAGTTATGTTTTACTATTTGTATGAATGTGTAGGTGATTATATATTGGTTTCATAATTAGTACTGAGTACATTGGATATTTTTTTTTCCATTCTTGAGTGACTTTACTAAGAAGAATATGTTCCAGCTCCATCCAGGTAAACGTTAAAGATATAAAGTCTCCATCTTTTTATGGCTGCATAGTATTCCACAGTGTACATATACCATAATTTGTTAATCCATTCATTGGAAGATGAGGATTTGGGCTGCCTCCATGTCTTAGCAATTATTAAATCAACATTCTGGTGCAAATGTCTTTGTTGTCAAATGTTTTTTGATCATCTGTGTATATACCTAGCAAAGGAATTTCAGGATTGAATAGTAGATCTACTTTTAGTTCCTTGAGTATTCTCCAAACTTTTTTCAAAAATGGTTGTATTAGCTTGCATTCCCACCAGCAGTGTAGAAGTGTTCCCTTCTCTCTGCATCCACACCAACATCTGTAGTTTTGGTATTTTGTTATGTGGGCTAATCTTAATGGAGCTAGATGATATCTCAAAATGGTTTTGCATTTCTCTGATAGTAGAAGATGATGAGCATTTTTTATGTGTTTGTAGGCCATGAACCTGTATTCTTCAGAGAAGTTTCTGTTCAAGTCTCTTACCCACATAGAAATGGGTTTATTTGTTCCTTTCTTATTGATTAGTTTGAGTTCTGTGTAGATTCTAGTTGTCAGACCTTTGTGGAAAGCATAAACTGAAAAAATCTTCTCCCATTCTGAAGGTTGTCTGTTTGCTTTGCTTACTGTGCTCTTGGCTGCACAGAAGTTTTTTAGTTTGATCAGATCTCAGTAAGGTATTTTTGGTGTTGCTTCAATTCCCCAGGAGGCCTCCTCATAAAATATTCTCCCAGGCCAATTTCTTCAAGAATTTTCCCTGCACTCTATTCTGGTATTTTTATAGTTTCATGTCTTAAGTTTAAATCTTTTATCCAGTGAGAATCAATTTTTATTAATGGTGAAATGTGGGGATCCAGTTTCAGTCTTCTACAGGTTGCCAGCCAGTTCACCTAGCACCATTTATTAAATAGGGAGTCTTTCCCCCACTGAACGTTTTTGATAGACTTATCAAAGATCAAATGACAATAAGTGGCTGGGTTTATCTCTTGGTTCTCTATTGGGTTCCATAAATCTACCTCTCTGTTTTTGTGCGAGTACCAGGCTGTTTTGATCACTGCAGATTTATAGTATAGCCTGAAGTCTGATAATGTGATATCTCCTGATTTGTTTTTATTTCTTACTAATTTATTGGCTATTTGAATGTTTTCCTCATTCCATATAAAATGAAGCACTATTTTTTTCAAGCTCTTTAAAGTATGAGAAGGGTGCTTTAATAGGGATTGTATTAAATCTGTAAATTGCTTTGAGTAGTACAGACATTTTAACAATGTTGATTCTTCCCAGCCATGAGCATGGTATGTTTTTCCATTTGTTAATGTCTTCAGCTATTTCTTTTCTCAGAGTTTCATAATTCTCTTTATATAGATCTTTCACATCCTTTGTTAGGTGTTAAATTCCCAAATATTTCGTCTTCTTTGGGACTACTGTGAATGGAATAGAGTCCTTGACTGTATTTTCACCTTGACTATTGTTGGTATATATAAAAGCTACTGATTATATTGTTGGTATATATAAAAGCTACTGATATATTGATTTTTTTTATCCTGAGGCACTGCTGTATTCCTTGATCACTTCTAAGAGTTTTGTAGTTGAGTCCTTGGGATTTTCCAGGTATAGAATCATCTTGTCTGCAAAGAGTGAGAGTTGGATCTCCTCTGACCCTATTTAGATACCCTTGATTAGCATCTCCTGATTGTGATGGCTAAGTCTGCCATTACTATGTTGAATAGCAGTAGAGACAGTGAGCATCCTTGCCTAGTTCCTGATCTGAGTGGAAATGTTTTCAGTTTTACTCTATTCAATATGATATTGACTGTGGGTTTGCTGTAGATGATCTCTATCAGTTTAAGAAATGTCCCATCTAAGTCTATTTTCTTAAGTGTTCTGATCAAGAAAGGATGCTAATATTATCAAAGGCTTTTTCTACATTAATTGAGAGACTCATATAATCTTTGTTTTTTATTTTATTTTTGTGATGTATTATATTTATAGATTTACATATGTTAAACCAACTTTATAAACCTGGAATAAAAGCAACTTGATCATGGTGTATAATTTTTTTGATGTGTTGTTGAATTCTGTTTGCTAAGATGTTATTGAATGTTTTTGCATTGATATTCATTAATGATATTGATCTATAATTTTCTTTCTTTGTTGGAGCCTCTCCTGGTTTGAGATCAGGGTGATATTTGCTTCCTAGAATGTATTGGGAAATATTCCTTCTTTTTATATGTTTTTGAAAAAGTTGTATAATACATGTACTAGTTTCTCTTTAAAGGTTTGGTAGATCTGATGTGAAGCCATCTGGGAGATTTCATGTATTTGATGCTAATTCAGTAATTGATATAGGGGTATTCAAAATTTCTAATTCTTTCTGGTTGAGTCTAGGAAGGTGGTGTGCTTCCCGGTATTGTTCCATTTCCTTCAGATTTTCATATTTCTGATAATAGAGTTCATTTTCCTAGTAATCATTGAGGACATTTTGAATTTATGAGGTATCCATTGTTACTTCTCCTTATCATTTCTGATTGACACTTTTAGACATTTTACTTTTGTTTCTGGTTAGGTTAGCCAAAGGTTTATCAATTTTATTAATCTTTTCCAAAAAAACAACTCTTTGTTTCACTTACCTTCTGAATGATTCTTTTGCTTTCAATTTCATTTAATTCTGCCGTAATTTTTGTTATTTTTTTTTCTGCTGCTGGGTTTGGGGTTGGAATGTTCTTCCTTTCCCAGTTGCTTGAGATGACCCATTAAGTTGTTGGTTTCCTCTCTTTCTGTTTTCTTGATAAAGGCTTCCAATGCTATAAATTTCCTTTTTCGGACTGCCTTTGCAGTATCCCACAGGTTTTGATAATTTATGTCTTCATTATTATTTTTCCAAAAATTTGGTGATTTCCTCTTTTACCCAGCTATCACTCAGCCTAAGATTATTTAGTCTCCATGACTGTTTGAGTATGAAGATTCCTGTTGCTGTTGAGTTCAACTTTTATTTTGAATGGTTGGAGAAGATAGAAGGAATAATTTATATTCTTTTAAATTTGCTGAAATTAGACTTGTGTCCTAAGATATGATCAATTTTGGAGGATGATCTGTGGATTGATGAGAAAAAGGTATATTCAGTTTTATTAGGATGAAATGTTCTATAGAGGTCTGTTAAGTCCATTTGTTCTAGGGTAAAGTTTCAGTCTAATATTTCTTTGTTTAGTTTCTTTTTGGAGGATCTATCCAATCTGTCAAAGGGGTGTTAAAATGTTCAACTATTATAGTGCTGGAAGATGCAAGTTGTTCATATCTATTAGCGTTTGCTTTATAAATTCAGGAGTATTCTGATAGGCTGCATAAATGTTAATTATTAAAATCTCATCATGTTGAGTGTTTCCCTTGACAAATATGTAGTGACCATCTTTATCATTCCTTATCTTTGTTGGTTTAAAGCCAATTGTATCTGAAAATAAAATTGCAATCCCTACTTTTTTCTATTTACCAATATTATAGATGTCCATTCCTTCACCTTAGGTCTATTTTTATCCTTTAAGGTAAGATGAGTTTCTTGTATGCAGCAGATATCTGGTCTGAGTTAATGTATCCAGTCAGCCAACCTGTGCCTCTTTAAAGGACAATTTAAACCATTCACATTAATTGATACAATTGATAAGTATGGTAGTGTTTTGGGTGTCATGTTTTTCAAATGTCCAGTGGATATTTTTAATATTTCATCACTGTGGAAGTTGGGTTTTTTTCAAAAATTTCTGAGTGAGTTTTCTTTGGTGGTAGACCATTGTTATGGTCATTGTGGAGGATGGGTCTGAGAATATCCTGGATAGCTGGTTTAAAGTAAATTTCTTCTACATGTGTATGTGTTTAAAGTATTTGAGTTCTCCATTACAAATGAAACCCAGTTTAGCTAGATATAGGATCCTGGGCTAAAAGTTGTTTTGTTTTAGGAGATTCAAGTTCAATGACCATACATTTCTGGCTTGAAAGGTTTCAGCTGACAGATCTGCAGATGTTGTATTATTTCTTCCTTTGTAGGTAACACTTTTCTTACATCTGACTGCTTGCAGAATTTTCTCCTTCATGTTAACTTTGGCAAAGTTAATTACAATAGTCTAGGAGATGCTTTATTTGGATTGAGTCTTTTGGGGGTTCTGAAACTGTCTACTATCTGAATTTCTGTATCTCATGTAATGCTTAGGAAATTCTCCTCCATAATCTCTTGTAGTAGATCATCTGTACCTTTAAGACCATCCTCTTCTCATTCAGGAGTTCCTGTAAGATGAATGTTTGATCTTTTGCAGTGGCCCACAACTCTCTCAGGGAATCATCAATTTTTGCTCTCCATCTCTCTACCTCTTTGAGTGTTTGAGAATGTTCAAAAGCTTTGTCTTCCATTTCAGAAATACTTTCTTCTGCCTGGTCAACTCTATTACTGAGAGATTCTACTGTATTTTAGAGCTCCTTGAATAATTTTTTCATTTCCTTGAGCTCTTCTATCTCTTTTCTCATTATGTCCACACCTTTGGTGACTTTGTTTTTGAATTCACTAATTTTTTGAGACAACTTTAGAACTACTCTTTGGAATTCAATTTCTAACTTTTCTTCCATTCTATTCATCTTATTTGCCATGCATATTATGAATTCTATTTCTGACATTTCAGCCAATTGTCTATGCATGTAATCTTCAGTTGTATCTCCTTTGTTGTTCCTTGGGGGGGGTATCTCCTTTGATTTTCCATGGTGCCAGAGTTCCTCTGTTGGTTGCACCCCATGTTTATTTTCCACCATTTTGGTTATTAACTGGTAAGGTGAGATTAAATTGGAGGGTCCGAGGTAGTAGAGTTAATTAGCCCCTTACTAAAGAACTAGGCCTTATAATTGTGGCTTATCCCCTACCACCTTACAAAGGCCCCTTTCAGAGTTTTGGCCAGAGACTCTAGGGACCTACTTAGTGAGATAGTGCCAGCTGGCTCTATTTTGAAATCAGCCAACCTCTACCCCATCCTAAGAAGTATTGGTATTAGGTTTAAATCTCAACTAGGGAGAGATACAGACTACTAAAGTGCCCCCTACTGCCACCATTCAGTTCTTTTTAGTTACAGAACTTCCTTGGGTGGACAGCCTCAGACACAAATTCCAATCAAATTATCTTGGGCAAGACAAACCCTGCTCAATAGAGAGGAATCCAAGGGTCTCCAACTACAGGTAGAAATCCAGTCAGTTCTGTCCCACAACCCCTAGGGTATGGCACCAGATCCCCTCCAGTGAGCCACTAATTGCCTGTCAAAGTCCCAACTGGCATCAGGACCCCTGCCCCAGGGCACAGTCAAAGCTGGGAGTCTGACACTGCCTATAGGCTTAGTTCACACTGGGCATCCATGCCACTGCTTGCTAGCTCAATTGTAGCTGGGGATCCTCACTCCTGCCCACAAGACTCAGTGCACACTGGCATCTGTATCTCTACTTGCAGGCTCATTTGGAGCCAGGGCACAATGCCCCTGCCCCCTTACTCAGTCCACACCAGGTGATCACTACCCCACTTGTGGGCATCATCAGAGCCAGGGGTTCTGTACCCGCCTCTCACAAGACACAGCCTGAACCAGGGGTCAGCACCGCAGCTGGCTGGGCAAAGTCATAACCAGGGAACTGCTCCTCCTCTATCATGCCCCTTTTTTGTGTGCCCTCCTTCTTCCCCATGAGTCACAGATTCTGTGCTGATGTTCAGAGGTCGACATTATGCCCAGATCTCTCAGGAAAAGACCAAACATTCTGGGCACTTCAAAAAACAAAACATCAGACCACCATGCAAGGAGAAAGAGTAGAGTGGGAATTTGGAATTGCAGAAGAAATATTTGTTCAATTTTGTGGCAGGTGGGGTGATGTCTAGGTTCACAAGTGAGATCTCCCTGGAGAAGGAGATCCAGTGTTTAGAGGCTCTATCCAGTGAGGTAAAATGAGAGGTCTTTTGTCCCTTGTTCACTTTCAGCAAGCCCATGGGGAGCCTCCTGTTTGAGGGAAAGGTCTCCCATCCTCTAGGCAATAGGCTTTATACCTCCAATTTTTTTTCTTAAATACTCTTTCTTGGAGTCACAGCTTGTTGAACTTCTTTCTTGGCTCAACTCCCCACCTTTGGTTTCATAGAGTCCAATTTTGACCAGTTTTTTCCCCAGTGGTCAGAAGCCTCTGCCAATTGTTGCGACTAGTGAGCCATTTTCCCAAGAATGCTCAAGACTGAGTTATTTAAAGTTAGTACACAAATTTAATAAATTAAGTTGTATAAATTTTGTTATTTCAAACATCTTTGTAATAGCTTCCTTACTTTTAGGAAAATTGCGGAAAATGTTACAAGAAGAAAATACCGGCTCGGCGCCTGTGGCTCAAGCGGCTGGGGCGCCAGCCACGTACACCTAAGGTGGTGGGTTCGAGTCCCCAGCCCGGACCCGCCAAACAACAATGATGGCTGCAACCAAAAAATAGCCTGGCGTTGTGGCGGGCGCCCGTGGTCCCAGCTACTTGGGAGGCAGAGGCAGGAGACTCGCTTGAGCCCAGGAGTTGGAGGTTGCTGTGAGCTGTAATGCCACGGCACTCTGCCCAGGGGGACAGCTTGAGGCACTGTCTCAAAAAAAAAAAAAAAAAAAAAGAAGAAAATACCACAATGGAAAGAAGTAAATGAAAGGATGGCCATTGGGAAATAACTAACAAAACTAAACAGATGGTAGATTTCATGCATACATATAGTATATAATTTAATCAATGCTTATTTAAGTACACACTTAACAAATATGAGAATATTTAAATGCTGTCTCTCCTTCTTGCCTTTCTCTTTAATACTATTTTCCATTTTAAACTCTATTTCATATGCCACAAGTCACACAGTTACTGTTTATTTAGCATTCTGTACAAACTTGCTTTCCTTTGTTCATGATGTTTTCTTTTGCAAAATTCTCAGCCATTATCTCTTCAATTAGTGCTTTTCTTTATTTTTTCTTCTCTACTTCTGAGCTCTGGATGCATTAATGATTTACTAACTAAATTGTATATGTTTCCTATGTTCTTATTGGTGGTGTTTTGTTTTTGATGCTTTGTTTCTTTTGTATTTTGTGACATTTGTTTTAAAGCACTCTGCCTTGATGTTTTATCTGGTTCTAAAATATATTCTTCTACTTAAATTTTGTGACTTTTTTTCTAACAAATGCATGAGTCCTACAAACTGTACAGCGTTTCAAAATAAAATCTAGGTTTGAGGTGTCCTGAATGTATCTCTATCTATTCATCTATCTATTAAACATGCATACACACACACACACACACACACACACACACACAGTAAATTCAGCCTGCAAACATCAAACACACATGATGGCTGATTTTTTATTGTAAACTATCAGAAAAAATTTTTTTTCTCTTTTTCTTAGCACAATGGACAGATAATAATTTCTTTGCCAACAGCTTCTATCTGGCAGACCTGTGTCTAATTCCCTCTTGGAGTTCAGTTTTATATGAAGATTTCCTATTCCATTCCTACTCTTGATTATGCCCTAAACTTTTCTTCTGTATCCTGTGCCCCATTCCACTATCAGAACAGAAGTTTAATATCAGAGTTCAGCAGAGAAAGTGAGCTTTCAGGATGCTAACTTACTTCCTTGCTACTTCCCTATCAAAGTTTGCTTCTCAAGATACTTTTCAGCTCTAAAAAAGGACATGAAAGTTATTATTAAAATATTTTCATCAATATATTTGATTTTTAAAACTTCTTGTAAATTTAATTAATTAGATGGAGTCTCACTCTTCAACCCAGGCTAAAGTGCCGTGGCCCCAGCCTAGCTCACAACAACTGCAAAGTCCTGGGCCCAAGCAATCCACGTGCCTCAGCCTTCACAGTAGCAGGGACTACAGGTTCGTGCTACCACACCCAGCTATTTTGAGTAGGGACAGGGTCTCATTCTCACTCCCCCTGACCTCAAGCAGTCTTCCCACCTTAGCCTCCCAAAGTGCTAGGATTACAGGCATGAGCTACCATGCCCAGCCCTTGTAAAACTATTTATTTTGAAATAAATAAAGATTTACAGAAAGCTGCAAAAATAGTATAGAGGGATCTGGTATAGATATTTAATTTTTTTCAAAAACTAATTGCTTTTAGGCATTTCTATCCTTACATTCTTCCTGAACATTTTAGGGAATTGAAATCTGATTATTCAATTGTGGCACTTTCTTGTTAGAATTAGCAAATATCCGTTAACTTTTGGAACTTTCTGGTTTCACTTTGGACTACATTCATAGTGACAATATTTATACAGTGAAACAAAATATTTAACATTTTATTTCTTTTTTTTACTAAATGATGCATCTAATTGCATAATTTCCACCTTCTCATAACATTCAAACCTGAAAAACTATCAGGTATATTTAAGGTTTTCCATCAGTTTTACAATATTACATACAGCCTAGTATTTAAACTATCATTCCAAGGCAATAGATTATAGAATTTAAGGGTCAAAGTATAGGCAGCAATAGCTTAACTGGTATTTGTAGATTTAAATATAAAGCAGTAAAATTTAATGTAGAATGCTTCCCTTCTAGGAGGGAATCTAGTGATAAACTTACAGTTTCAAAAAACCAAGGGTTAGAGCTAGCATATAATCCTTATGGGGGAGGCAGAATCCAACATATTTTGACTGTATACATATTTTGGCTGTACCCTTAAAATTAAAACTGAGAAGATATACTTGAAAGCAATTCTGTTGATATGTAGAGAAGAATAGCTTTTATAAGTGAAAGATGTGAATTAATTAAAAATTAGTATTTCATTTAGAAACCATTAGTTAATCATGCAGATTCACCTGAGCTTTCTACTGAAATGCCTAAATAATGAGTAAAATTTTGTTATAGGAAGCAACCTCTTAGAGTAAAGATAATTATAGAGGAGAAAACAAACATAAAATTTTAGAAGCCAGATAGAATTGGACAAGTTGTAACAGACTTAGGAGAGCTAAGAATTTGAAAACTAAAGTTGGCAGTGAGAAAAGTAAAAAAAGTATGTTGATTTATAGCCCAGCGGCCACTCAGCCTCATGAAGCGACAACATTAGGTAACTGGAACTGTAAGTGAAAGTAGATTAACAATTCTCACTAGCTAAATGTCTTTGAGTTAATACATTTTTCATCAAACCATCTATGTGCTGACATATCCAGCAGTCCTTGAATGAAATCAGACTAATTTTTAACCTTAATATGTCAGGTTATCCTGCATAACCCACTGAGCCCACTGAGACGGGCAAGGACATCCAAATGACAAGGTGCTTCAAATCTGTACAAGATATTTTCTTAATTAAATGAATGTCTTTCCTCCAATTTTAGAGCAATTTGTTTTCCAACAATTATGTCATTCAAATTAAATTAAATCAATACTTCTATATCCTAAAGTCTTTTGGAATTAGAAGAATGTATTCTAAGTTACAATATGAAATTATTCCTCAGTAAAATTGTGAAGTAGAAAGAAATTTTTAATGCTAGTAAAAATAGAAATTAAGTGGTTACTATAGTTTTGAGAAATTCTAATAATTGAAACATTTTAAAAGCTTTATATGTACAAATGATTGCTTTTCAATGTTTTATTTTCTACTTCTTTACAAGTACAATATAGACAAATGATATAAAAGTATCTGCAAATTTCTGGAATAGAAATTTATCACCTCATTTCATAGGTGAAAAGACAATAGTATAGGTACCAAATCTTTATCCAAAATCAAAATAAAATCAATTTTCAAATATGTCCTAAAAATATCAAAAATTGTCCAATTTACCATATTGACAACATGATGAATATGACAATTTTCATGTAGACATATTTTTGTCATAATTTACACAATTATGAGAAAATGAGTCCTACTTAAACTAGATCCTCTGAGCCCAGATACAATATTTCTACTGTTAAAATCATTGTTCTCCACCAGCTCATTTTTCAGTAATACAAATGTATATTTCTGTTAAACCACCAGAATTTCCATAATCACTGGAAAATAAAGAAAATACGGCATAACATTTTTAAAATTTGCATAAGGAACACAAAACATATATTGAATGTACTTGCTCCCCAAAATGCCATTAATGCCACCCTAGTATTTTTACGATATATAAATAATATACAATATATGTAATGCTTACCTCCCTCCTAATCCTGACCTCTCTGACTTCTTACCTCTATGCTGAGACTGCCATTCTTTAGGCTTGTAAACCTCCCCCTTTGCACTACTGTGCTGAAAAATATATTCCATAGTTATTTACTCCTTAATTCATTCCAAATGGACTAGAAGTATCTTGAAAAAAATGCCACATAATGCAAATAATTAAGGAAAACTGACACATGTATGTGGTTTATGCTGTAACTTATTTTCATGATTTTTTTTAATTAATGAAAGGCATATCAAAATGTTATTGGCCAGTAAACCTTCTTAGAGTTTTCTACAAGTAGCTATTTTCAAAATAAATCCTCTATTATGTTACACCTAAGGGCAAATGGTCACATACAAAAACTACTTTCATCAGTGAGTAATACCAAGAACTGTTTTGTGTATATGTATGCACTAAGGTATATACTCTTATATGTGTGTGTCCTTATATAATATAATATGCATACTTTTTTATTTGTATAGTTTGCCTTATATCTATGTATCTAATCCCAAAATTTTGAGAAGCTTGAGTCTGTTGCTTTTGTAAGGTTCCCTGTGGCCAGCAGCTGGTTAAAAGTAGAAACCTGTCTTGAAGGTCTAACAATGTTGAATGATCCAGTAAAGAGCTGAAAATTACATTTAATTAAAAACTGATTGCTAGGAATAAGGTGAGATATGGAAAATCACTATTAACACCTCTACATGTCCTCTTAAGTATCCCATAGTCAGAACATTGAAAAGAATTAAAGCTGATAATTGCCAAGACAGCTTGAGGGGGACAATTGTCTAACTATAGGCATTTATGAAGTAGTATGATAGGTTTTAAAATAAAATACAGTAAGAAGAATATTAGAAGTGTAAGTGTAAAGTACATCTGATTCCATTTAGTTATATATAAGTGAAGAATTAACTATTCAATTTTTTACATCTTTGAGAATTATTTTACTTCTAAAAAATTGTTCCAAGTAAGCAGCAACATTTCTGAAAATCAAAAAGGTTTTTCAATTGTTATTAATTGTAACATACATTATTGAGACAGATTATTTGGTTTAGTTGCATACAGGAATAGTACTGTTACTAGTATTCGTATTTTATATTACTATAAATTCAATAAACAATACACATCAGTGATATGGGTATACAAATGTTTTGGATACATAAATTACTTTGGCACAGTTGTAATCAAAGTTATAAGTGTGCCCATAATCCAGATAGTGTGCATTGTTCCTGAAGACTGTGAATTTGCCTCCTCTATGGCCCCTCCCATATGCTTGCTTTCTTTAAGTTTTACTACAACATGTACACGTGGACGTTGATCAATAAGTTCCAATTTAATAGTACATGGTGTTTGCTTTTCTAGTCTTATGAAACTTCACTTAGAAGAATAGTCTCCAGTTCATCCAGGTTGATACAAAAGGTATTAGTTCACCATTTTTTATTTTTTATTTTATTTTATTTTATTTTTTAGTCAGAGCCTCAAGCTGTCCCCCTGGGTAGAGTGCCATGGCATTGCAGCTCACAGCAACCTCTAACTCCCGGGCTCAAGCGAGTCTACTGCCTCAGCCTCCCAAGTAGCTGGGACCACAGGCACCCACCACAATGCCTGGCTAATTTTTGGTTGCAGCGTCATTGTTGTTTGGCAGGCCTGTGCTGGATTCAAACCTGCCACCTTAGGTGTATGTGGCTGGCACCTTAGCCTCTTGAGCCACAGGCGCTGAGCCAGTTCACCATTTTTTATTATGACGGAGTAGTACTCCATGTTATGCATATGCTACATTTTATTAATCCACTCATGCATTGATGGTCACTTGCATTGTTTCCATATCTTTGTGATTGTAACAATAAACATTCAAATACACATGTCTTTTTTATAAAATGACATTTTTTCCTTTCAGTAAATACCCAATGGTGGGATTGTGGAATCAAATAGTAGGTTTACTTTTAGTTCTTTGAGGTATCTCCATATGATTTTCCATAGAAATTGTACTAGTGTGTAATCTCACCAGCAGGATCCAACATCCATGCCAACATCTATTGTTTTTGGATTTTTGATAAAAGCCATTCTACTGGAGTTAAGGGATACCTCATGGTGTTTCTGATTTCCATTTCCCTGATGAGTAAAGAAGTTAAGCATTTTTCATGTTTGCTGTCCATTAGTCTATCTTCTTTTAAAAAGTTTCTGTTTATGTCTTTGCCAACTTTAATATGGTGTTGTTTGATGTTCTTTTTTGTACTGATTTGTTTAAGTTCTTTATAGATTCTGGTTATCGGTCTTTTATTGGATATACAGTATTCAGATATTTTCTCCCATTCTGTAAGTTGTCTCTTTGGTCTCTTGATTTTCCCCTTGACTGTGAAGAAGCTTTTTAACTTAATCAGGGGCTATTTGTTAATTTTTACTGTTGCTGTGATTGCTTTGGGGGTCTTATTCATAAATTCTTTGCTTAGTATAATGACTGTAAGAGTTTTTTCAGCATTTTTTGTCTAGAATTCTTATAGTTTCATGCCTTATGTTTAAGTCTGTCATCTATCATGAATTAATTTTTGTGACCAATGAAAGGTGCATATCCTTTTTCAGTCTATATATTTGTCTATCCAGTTTTACCAGCACCATTTATTAATTAGGAGTTTTTTTCCCCAGTGTATGTTTTTGTTTGCTTTGTCAAATGTAAGATGGCAATATAGGGATGGTTTTATATCTTGGTTTTCTCTCCTGATCCATTGGTCTATGTCTTTGTTCTTTGAGACAAGCAGTACCATGCTCTTTTATTTACTATGCCCTTATAATATAGGTTGAAATCTTTAGAAGTAATGACTTTCAATTTGCCCTTTTTGTTTAAGATTGCTTTGGCTATTTGAGTTTTTTTTGGTTTCATATGAAGCACAGAATTATTTTTCTAGAGCTGTGTAAAATGGTATTAGTATTTTAAGGGGGTTGCACTGAATCTGGGGATCACTTTGGGTAGTACAAACATTTAAAATATATTCCTAACTATTTTTTTCTTTGTTACTAATGTGAAAGGTATTAAGCCTTTCCTTTGTTATCACTAATCTTCTAAATAGAAAGTGGAGTATGTCAAAATTGTAAAAAAAAAAAAAAAAAAAAAGGTGCATCCATCCTAACCTTAACTTTGAATAAGGGTCATTTGGGAGGCTGCTAGAGCCCTCATAAAAATCCTCTGAGTCACTACTTTTACAACTGTAAACTAGTTGGTCAAGAAGACGAAATGTCAATAAGGCTTAAGATGTCAATAAGGCTTCCCCGGTGTTGTCATTTTCTCGTTGCACTGTGAAAATGTATTTTCCTCATTAATAGATATTATAACCATTGGTCATATTTAGGGCCAACCTATAAAATCTCATATAGCCTATGATATTATTTATATATTAAACAGTAGAAGGAGAAGAAGATAAAAGATCAGACAAGTCATCTTAATGGTTAAATATAACTTAATTTTAGATTATCTTTATTCCAACTTTCTAAGAATTTAATTATTTATAAATTATTTTGGGGGGAAGATCAATGCTAAAAACCTAGCTTATAAAAAATTCTAGAACTCATTGAAAGGTGGGGTCCTCTTTGTGAATTCAACAATATTATTATATGCTCTCTCAATGTTGAACTCAACAAATATGAGGATCCATACTGAATTTTTGAAAAATAACTATTTTTAAGGAATTTCAAAAACTCAATTTAATATAATTTATAAGCAGATAAAACTGGTGTTTATAAAAGTGACTTGATGAAAGAAACCTATTCTTAAATTCTATAATTTTGATTAAATTACCTTTCAAATTAAGCCTCAGTTTCTTAGTATAATGATAAAGGGATTAGAGGATTTTCATGAATGAGAGGAATAACATAGTAGACTAAGACATTCTATCAATTCTTTCCCATGAAGAAATATCAGTCTGAACAACTGTCCATATGCAAGAAAGGCTCTTTCTTAAGAGCTAAGAAAACCAGAGGAGAGATTATAGTACCTAATAGTAACAAAATTAGAAAAAGGTCATTGAAGAGGGTAGGAAAGACAGTTTAATATCAGTCATGTCACTCCTCCCCCAGACCTAGACAGCACAGCATAAAGAAGATGCCATCCACTTGGAGGAAAGACACAGAAGTTCAGAACTCCAACACTGAGCTCACCAAAGTAAAATTTGGTAGACCCAACAACTCCACATCCCAGTTTGGTACCCATGGAGTACCCATTGACCTCAAGAGTCACGCTAGTGCCGGGCATTACCACAGAGCCCCAGGCTTTGGGCTTAGTTGGCAAACTCAATCTCAGACTCAAACTGTCTTTACACCAATACCAGTAGTCCTTGGCTTCAGACAGCCCTCACCAGCAGGCAAGTCATATTTCCCTCAGGTTTTTGATGCACCTGCCACTATATTTTCCATAATGGGCCCCAGGATTCTGGCATACCATACAAGCTGCAGTTGTCCCAGGATTCAGGCATACTCAATACTATACCTGGGGCAATTATTTTCTAAACCATGCCAGTCTGTGAAGAATTAAATAAATACTTACATATTCAAATGCACAGATATAGAAACCACCTCGGGGATCAAGAACAATCAGAGAAATGTGACATCACCATACAAACAAAATAAGTTTTGTTATTAACTTATAACCAGTGATTAACTCTTTAGAGATGGATTTAGAGATGTCAACTTCCTGACAAATATTCAAGATAAGTTCTTTGAGGAAGTTCAGTGAACTTCCATAAAAATATAGTGAAATACCTAAACAAAATGAGAACAGTAAGTGACAAGAATAAGAAATTTAACACAGTGATTTAAATAATTTAAAAAACCCAGAAATCCTGTTGCTGAAAAATATAATGAACGAAATAAAAAAAAGCAGTAGAGAGCATCAACATTAGATTTAATCAAGTAAAATAAAAAGTCTGTTAACTTGAAGACAGGCAGTTTGAAACTATACATTCAGAGGGGAAAAAAGACAAAATGAAAAGATTTATAGAATATTATCCAAAAGAGCAAATGCTTTAGTCATAACTGTTAAAGAAGAAGTGAAAGATAAAAGGATAGAAAGCTAATTCAAGAAATAGTAGCTTTGAATTAGCTACTTTTCAAACCTGGAGAAAGATATTCAAGTACAGCAATTCAATTAGATTCAATCCAAATAAGACTGTCTGAAATCATATTATAATAAAATTGTCAAAATTTAAAGACAGTGACAGAATCCTGAAAGCAACAATAGAAAAGAAGCAAATAAATGATGATGTATGAGTTCCAATATACCAAGCAAGAAATCCTTGGCAGAAATCTCATCAGACAGGAGAGAGACATGTTATAATGAAAGTGCTGAAGGAAGAAAAAAACAAAAACAACAACAACAACAAAAACTGCCTAGCAAGAATACTGTACCCATGAAAGCTAATTTTCAAAATTGAAAAGAAAATAAATAATTTTTAGAAAAATAAAAGCCAAGGAAGTTCATCATCCCAAACTTCTCTTATATAAGAAAAATGAAAATGGGTCTTTAAGCTGAAAGATAAGGATGCTAGTAAGACAAAAATCTTTGAAAGTGTAAAACTCATAGGTAAAATTAAGTACACAGTATTTAGAATACTCTAATACTGAATGGTAGTATGTAAATTACTCAAACCTCTAGATAAAGGTTTAAAATTATTAAAAATATCAATGGCTACAATATTTTGTTAAAATTATATAATATAAAAAGATATGACTTGCAAGATCAAGAATCCAAACTGTGGGTCATGAGGGGTGTGAAAGTGTATGTTTCCTTTTGTAATCAAAGTTTTATTTTCATCAACTTAAATTAACCTATGATAACTATAAATTATTATTTGTAAGCCTCATGTAAACACAAAGCAAAAAGCTATAGTACACAAGCACAAAAGGAAATCAAAATATACACGCGGAGAAAGGAACAGTAGAGGAAGAAAGGAACGAAGTTTTTACAAAACAACTAGAAAACAAGTATCAAAAAGGCAATAGAAAGTCCTTACTTATTAATAATTACTTTGAATATAAACAGAGTAAATTGTCCAATGAAAAGAAATAGATTGGCTGATGGATTTAAAATTAAAAATGAAACAACTCTACAGTGCCTATAAGAGATTCATATAACCTGTTAAGGATACATAGATTGAAAGTGAAGAAAAAGAAAAAATAATTCTATACAAATGGAAACCAAATGATAGCAAGAGCAGCTATATTTACATCAGATAGAGATCATATATATATATATATAAATATCAGAGCACCTAAATATATGAAGCAAGTATTAATAGATATGAAGGGGGACATAGATTTTAACACAATATTAATAGGAGACTTCAACACCCCCCTTTCAGCAATGATGGGTTATCAAGATAGAAATCAATAAAAAGTCATTAGAGCCAGGCACAGTGGCTCACACCTATAATTCTAGCACTTGGGAGGCTGAGGTGAGTGAATTGCCTGAGCTCGATTTGAGACCAGGCATAGCAAGAGCAAGACCCCATCTCTAAAAATAGCCAGTTGTTGTAGCAGGCACCTGTAGTTCTAGCTACTCAGAAGGCTGAAGCAAGAGAAATGGCTTAGGAGTCTAAGGTTGATTAGCTATGACTCCACGGCACTCTACTAAGGGTGACAACATAAGACTCTGTCTCAAAAAAAAAATAAACTAAAATAAAAACATAAAAAGCCAATAGACTTCAACTTCATTCTAGATCAAATGGACTTCAAGATTAGCAGCTGCAGAATACATATTCTTCTCAACTGAAAATGAAACCTTCTCCAGGATAGATCATATATGTTAGGCAAAAAAGTGAGTCTTAAAAATAGAAGAAAATAGAAATTTTATCAAATATCTTTTTGACCACACTGTTATAAAACTAGAAATCAATAACAGGAGAAATGTTGAAAAATTAAGAGACATGTGAAAACTAAACAACATGCGCCTTACCAACCAATGAGTCAATAAATAAATTAAAAGGGAAATTAAAAAATTTATTGAGACAAACAAAAATGGCAACATTACATACCATAACTTGTGGGTTACAGTAAAAGCAGTTCTAAGACGTTTACAGCAATAAATATCTTCAGCATAATAGAAGAAATCTCTTAAATAAATGACCTAATGTTACACTTCACAGAACTAAAGAGTAAAGCAAGCCAAAGTTAGTAGAAGAAGAGAAATAGTAAAGCTCACAGCAAAAATATGAGAAATAGAGAACAGAATATAAATAGAAAAGAACAACAAAATGAAGAATTGTTTTATTTATAAAAAGATTTTAAAAAATTGAAAACGTTTAGGTAGACTAAGAAAAAAAGAGAAAACTGAAATACATAAAATTGGAGTTAAAAAAGAGAAATTACTTTTAATACAACAGAAATGTGAAGAATAATAGGAGACTATTACGAACAATTATATACCAACACATTGAATAACCTAAAAGAAATGGGTCAATTCCTTAACACATACAGCCTACCAGACTGAATTATAAATGAATAGAAAAGTTACAGACCATAATGAGTAAAGACAGTGAATTAGTAATGAAGAATTTCCTATTAAAGAAATGCCCTGGATCTAAGAGATTCACTGTTGAATTCTATTAAATGTTCACGGAAGAACTTACACCAATTTTTATCAAACTCTTCCAAAAAAATTGAGGATGAGGGAATACTTCCAAATTTATTTTATAAGTCCTATATCCCTTCGGTACTAAAACTATGCAAGAATACAAAAACAACAAAAAGAAAACTACAGGTCAATGTCCCTGACAAATTAAATTCAAAAATCCTCACCAAAATACCAGCAAACTAAGTTTAACAGCCAGCACTTTACAAGGATAGTTCACCATCAGCAAATGGGATTTATCCCAGGGATGCAAGGATGGTATAACACATCCAAATCTGTGTGGGGGAGTGCTGTGATTTGATATTTAGTTTAGAAAGAATTACTTACCATCCTTACAGATTGAAATACTATGCAGCCACAAATGGAAGGGAAATCTTGTTATTTGCAATAACATGGATGAAACTGGAGGACGTTATGTTAAGGAAAATAAGCCAAGAACAGTAAAACAAATAATGTATGATCCAACTCATTTGTAGAGTTGAAAAACTATAGAGTAGAATGGTACTTGCTAGGTGCAGGGGTGGTTGGTGATAGGAACATAATGTGGCTGAAAGGTTTCCAAAGGATACAAGATTGTAGTTAGATGGGAATTCAAGAGATTCAATATGGTGACTGTGGCTTATAATATTTTATATTCCTGAAAAGTGGTAAGAAACTGGATGTAAAATTGTTCTCACCTGAAAAATAATTACATGAGGTAATTCATATGTTAATAAGCTATATCCAGTCACTCCACATATACTTCAAAACATCATACTGTACACAATAAATACATATAATCTTATCTGTTAATGTATTATACATATATGTGTGTATGTATGTGCATATTAGTGTATATATGTATGTATGCATGTTTTTGGTGTAATAAGAACACTGGCTTTATACACTCCCAAGATTTTAGATGCATCAAATTGATTGATGAAAAATAAAAATTAAATGATGCCTGTGGAATGTTATACAAAAGAGTAAAAGTCAGCTAGGCACCTGTGGCTCAAGTGGCTAAGGTGCCAGCCACATACACCTAAGGTGGCGGGTTCGAATCTAGCCCGGACCCGCCAAACAATAATGACGGCTGCAACCAAAAAATAGCTGGGCATTGTGGCGGGCGCCTGTGGTCCCAGCTACTTGGGAGACAGAGGCAGGAGTTTCGCTTGAGCCCAGGAGTTGAAGGTTGCTGTGAGCTGTGAAGCCACCACACTCTATCCAGGGGGATAGCTTGAGGCTCTATCTCAAAAGAAAAAAAAAAAAAAAAAGAGTAAAAGTCAATGTAACACAATCATCCTCATCCATTCAATGTACAGGTTTGACAATGAAACAAGTGAAAACATGAGCCGCTCTTCTGATCATGGGAAAAGGATTCCTTTTCCACACCACTGTGGAATCCTTAGGGCTCTCACATAGGATAATACCATGGGCCTCGGACCTTTCTAAATATAGGCCTCAGAAAAATTGAGAGCACATGCTTGGAGTGCCTATTGTTAAAATAAATTTTTGTTGCAAAAGTTTCTGTTTCACTTCCAGGGAAGGTTTTCTTTCCCAAATGCTAACCAGAAAAAATTCTGTTATCTATTATAATGAAATAACTTTGCTATTATTATTGCTTTCCTGTTGAAAAACTAAAATCCAAGAAGGTTAAAAGATTTATCAAAAATCCCACAAGTTTAAGAGATAAACTGTATAATTGAACCTAGTAGTCCTAAGAAAAATTAGATTTTATAAGTAAAGTGGAGAAGTGAAATGACTTTTCTGGGGGTAACACAGAGTAAATGAACAAATTAATACTAAAAGTCTGCTTGCAAGTTACTACATTTATAATATAACATTCTAATTCCTAAACAGTATATTAAACTGAAATCTTTCATAGTTATTTTAGGATATTTGAAGCTTACAATTTTGTAGTTTGACATAGCATTTGGGGATTGGGTCAACTAAAATTCAGAAATTAAAAAAGATGCTGGTGCCCATGTTCAGTGGTTAGAGCGCTGGCCCTATGTACCAGGGTGGTGGGTTTGAACCCTGCACAGGCCTCCTCAACAACAACAAAAAGGAATTAGAAAGGAACACTCATGTTGCCAAATTTATTTCATGAAGCTAAATAAAATGTCACTATGAAAATCTGAAAGGGCACCATGAAAAATAAAAATTGAAAGGCAATTTCAGCCATCAGTATAGATGCAAATATCCTAAACGTGAATTATTGCAAATTAAATCATATATGTTCACAAATCATAAGCAATTTGGATTTGTTCCTCTGATAAAATAATGGTCAACAATATCAAACTTATTTACAATACAATCAATACTAAGTTCTGCTAAGAATTTCTACCAAACTAAGAATAAAAGAAAAGTTCCTTAATGGTTAAAAAAAATATCAATTAGAAAAGAAGAGCAGAATATTATACTCATAGGTGAGAGTTTAAAAGCCTTCCCTGCAAAATCAAAATGAGAAGCAGAATCTCATTATCATTCAGCTCAATGTTGTTTCTGATCATCCTAGGCAAGGTAATAACCTAGTAAGATATTTTAAGAATTGGAAACAAAAGAATGAAAAATCTCATTACACACAGATGATAAGATTTCAAAAAGGTTGCTTAATATATATCAGCAAGTTGCATTTCTATATACCCATATAATGAGGAACACAAATACACAGGTATGTTACAAAACAGCTGTTTAAAATGTCAGGAAACCCATAAGAATTCTCTAAATTAACCTAAGAAAATAAGCACATGATCTTTATGAAGAAAAATGATGAAATTATATTAAAACTGTTTCAGAAGCTCTGATATAATAGAGATAGATACAATGTCCTTCTACAGAAGGGGAAAGTATCACAAAGATACCAATTAGTCGTCTCTTGGGAACTGTGAGGGACTGGGGACAGGAACCCCCTCCCCCTCCCAGGGACCCATCCTCAGCCATATCACCCTCCCTCCTATTGATACCCAAATCTACACATCCCCGAGTCCTACACTGGACACTGCAGAACCGGTGGAACGCACATATACAAAAAGGTAGGTCTTCCGTGAAGGAGGGTTTCAATACTGTGAATACCATATTTTCTATCCTCATTTGGTTGGGGTGCAGAACCCACCAATCAGCAGTGCTGGCTGGCTGTGTTATGGAAAAAAAAAATCAGTGTATAAGCAGATCTGCACAGATTAAACTCATGCTGTTCAAAGATCAATGAAATGTGTACTTTTTCTATTAAAATCAGTGGAATTTAAACCAATTTTTGATGAGAGTTTCCATAGCATGTAATGGGATATTTGTACATATAACTAATTCCAATATTTATATAAAAGATAACAGGGCAAAAAAGAATCACAATTTTGAAGAAGAAGAACACCAGGCAGGACTTGCCTTGTCCTATCCCAAGACACACCAGAAAGCTAATTAACTCTGTATCTGATGGGTCTGGGCGAAAGTCTGTCCAGTGGAATAGGATAATGATTCCAGAAGCAAAGGAAATGTACGTGGAAGGGCGCAGCATGGCAGAACTAGTGACACAGAGGAATCAACCCAGGATGACTGTTCTCTGTGTTACCCTAGAATAACTGGTACTCCACCTTAAAAGCAAAAGAGAGATACGAAACGATTCTATGCAGAGTGAATACTGAACACTTTTGCTATAGACAATGGCAGCAATATTTTTAAGCAGGGGAGTGGTGTGATTTGATTTTTATTTTAGAAAAAATTACCATCCTTACAGATTGCTATTAATGATTTGGTTTTTTGGTTGGTAAAAGAAAAATATGACCATAGATGTGCTTCCTTTCAAAAACATTGTTGATTGAGTTTAGAAAAAAAAATTTCAACTTACTTGCCTAGTTTTCCTAGAGCTTTCCTTGCAACAAGTATTTTCTTAAAATCTGCTTCTACCTGAACCTTGTATTAACTTACTTGACTTACTTTGGCTACACTAAGGAAACTTCAGATCTTAAACTGTTTAATTTCAGCATTATTGGTCATTTTTAGCACTCTTTTTGTATTATACAATCAATCCTTGCTCTACAATATTGTGATCTGTATAAATTATTGACACAGTCAATGGACTAATCAATCTGTGGAAATCTTTGAAAAAAATATTTCACAATTTATTTTGAAATATGCTTAGTTCCTGCAAAAACATCTTAATGTATCATAAATACTTAAATTGTCAGAAAAAAAAATCAATGTTTCAAGAAGCATGTATGAAAAACCTTACCAAACCTACCACATAGTAAACAGGTAAATGTTAATTTTCTTACGTTTTCCTGCTTTGTTAATCGAATAGGGATGAAATAAAATGGATTATGTGGAGCTGGAACCTAAAATGAACTAGACATAATTTGTGGAACATGAGCGTATAAAGTATTAAACATAAAAATATTGTGTAATTATATAATGTAAGTTTTTCTTTTTAGAAATCCACAAATTAAGAGAGCCACATTAGAAAATATATATGCCTAATAAATGATTGCTGATTTTCTTACTGATAGAATCAAGAATTACAATGTGATATAGTTTTTTCTTATAAACATTATAGTCAACCTTTCTATAGTAATTAAGTGTTATATGTAAGTTTTTCTCGAATTAATACTTCATTAACAGAAAAAGTTGCACATATGCGTGAAAACCCCTCATGTGTATATCTTACAAATGTTCCCTTTAACTTTTTTTCCAGATATTACTTTCAAGAAATATGGAATAGAAATCCATTTTACACTTTAGTTGCAAAACACTTCTTAAAATTCAGCTGGAGTTACATTCTCTAAAGAGCAATTCTTTTAATAATTATTTATGGATTAGACTGACATTGAAAATAACCTACTAAATATAGGGCTAACTCATACATATCTTTACTTAAACCATATAGTCATTATAGAGTCATTATCAAACTATCAGTCTTATAGAAAACCCTGGTATTCAATTATTCTCTCATAATAGTCCAACTTTCACATTTAATCTTATGTAGAGATCATTAACTATAAAACGACTCTGTTCTTTAAAATCTATTTAGAATTTTATGATCTGCTAACCATTAAACTGAGAAATGGCTCAAGCTAAGATTCCTTCACCCTTTTCTAACTTATGTATTTGTTTTAGTAAAAGGAAAATGTGGTGTTAGAGTGAATCTTCATTATTTCTCAAAGAACTAAATATCATACCAATTTGCTTTATTTTGTTTTTTCTGCATATACATGTACATACACATACATAGACCTCAGAATCCCTGGTTATTTGCATATTCTAAAATATATTTATCTTATTATTTGTCTATTTTGTTTAAAGCCCTTTCTTTTGCAATAGAAAGGTATAATCATAATGAGTTCATACAATTTAGATAAGTATTCTTCTCTTTAGGAAGATAAAACTGAAAGGCAGAAATGTATTATTTAATTCTAGATAATGAAAAAAATGTGTAGAATTATTATTTTACCTTGGCCCACCTTTACTGGAAATAGACTCTCTACTTATTTTTTTTTCACAAAACTATTTTGCACAAGATAAAACTATTATTCTCATCTGATAAAAGCTTTTGATAAAGGAAGTATAAAATAAAATCTGCATACATATATTTGAATATGAAGCACCATAAATATGATTGAACACACCATGCAAAAGATTTTATGGACACTTTTAAATCTAAACCTAACTATATAGAATATAATTTTCCATGTGCATTTAAACAAAAGCAATTATATTTCCCTAAGAGATAGTAAGTGCTTTCACTTATTTGACAAAAATCACCTATTATTCTGGGTACTTAGGGGAAAATGATGACCCAAACTGCACTCAGGTCACTTAACAATTGAGTGCACATGTTGGTTTCTATACAGATAACTGGCCACATGATTACAAAACCACTTAATTTTTAAATTTTTAGCCTGTAAAAATACGTATCTTTTAAGTTAGCTGTTGTCAATTGGGCAATATATTTCTTTCTACGAGGGTTAAAATATGTACTTCACCAATATTGGGTCTATTCCTATTGTAAAGTTAATTTTCGTGAATATTTTACATTCTTTCACAATACGAATTTTAAATCAAATGGATATGTGTCTCCATTCTCAATTCACATAAAATTCCTAAACTATTTAATTTTTAAACTATTTAATGTGTGAAATTTTATTGCACTGTGCTTTCTAGATCACCATCGAAAGTTTATAAGAAAAAGGTATCACTCTAGAGCCAAAAAATTAGAATATAAAAATTGAAAGGACATTGTTTTCAATCTTTGAAAAACATCCTTCACTAGTGAATTCCTTGATTAAAAACACACACACACATACTCTTTTATGTCTATGAAATACAAATGGTTTTGTTAGTATTTTGGAACTTTCTTTTCTTTTCTTTTCTTTTTTTTTTTTTTTGCAGTTTTTGGCCTGGGCTGGGTTTGAACCCGCCATCTCTGGTATATGGGGCCGGTGCCCTACTCCTTTGAGCTTACAGGTGCTGCCCTGAAATTTTAATCTCTAATAAAAAGAAAGAAATTTTTTTAGGACTAAGTGATTATTTTGTAGAAATTTTTACAGGTTTGAACATTTAGCATAATGAGTTCTTGTAAAGTTTCACTGAAAATTTCAAGTAAAATTATACACAGGATAACTGTGTATAAAGTTATACATAGGATATGTGGTCTAGGATATGAAGTCTATTGAAGTTTTGAAGTACAGATTCAGAAAACAGTGTTTTCTACAATGGACAGCAAACTACACTCAGCTCATTTCATAAATAATCTCTCCCTATTAATTATGAAAGAATTAAAGTTTTAAAAGAGAGAGCGAGCTTGTATATATATGTGTGCATCACAAAAAGAGCAACAGAAGTGAAAAAGGAGATAGGCAAATCCCTAGTTTCAGGAATGTCATCAACAAATACAATCAGCTAAGTATTTATTAGGCCAAAAATCACTTTCAATAATAATAAAAGCAATTAATAACTTAATCAAAAAATAAATCAACTAAGCTTCATTAATCTCATATTCATAAATTTAAAAAATTCGATGACAGGACTTTGTTCGTGTCTCAAAATTTTATCTGAAAAATTATGACTAATTAAAGTAACATCCAGAAGCTCAGAGACAGAGATGTGTTTAGAAGCTCAGATAATACAGAATATGGACACAATCTATGCTTCTCAATAATCTTTATCATCCCATTACATTACCTCAATCAAATTAACAATAATAGCTACATAAATTATAATTTACAGATTTTGTTGACCAGTAACATAAAATCTAAATAAAAGCAGTGTTGAAGAATGATCATGTACATGTAGTTACTTTCCAAGAAAATGTTATCATGAAGCCCTTAAAGGTAAAGAAATCATGACACCAACCACTGTGACCAGGCTGAAGAAAGTGCGTGCCCAAGCTTCAGATAGGCAGAAGAGCCACATAAGAGACATTTCAGAAAATGTTAACATTACTAATGTGAAAACCAGGGAGTATGTGTACCAAACTAAATTCTATTTTCCTTCTGACTCCACAGATTTCAATTATGTCCATTATTATGGAGATTCCTACCTAGAATTTCAGAACGTGTATATAAATCCACACAATAACATCACCCTAGAATTTCAGACCTTCGCCTCCTCTGGTCTCCTGCTCTATGTCACTCAAGACTCCAATTTGATTCAGCTGTTTATTGAAAATGGTACTTTAAAGGTAAGTCATTTGGTTCACTTAATCTAAAGAACATTTTAGGAAGTCTGTCCAAGTCTCTGCTTTGGTGGTTATTGTCAACATGAAATTTAAATTTAACTCTGCCTTTTACGTTCACCACCAGGATGTTTCTTGCTCTACTTTTGTGCTTTTTTCCTGTTCAATGTCTTTATAGGAAGCAGTATGTTATTTCAATTCACATCTTCATTTTCTCTGTTTTCAACTTTTCTTCCACTTTTATGTTGACCAATTTCTGATAATAATTGTTGCCTTTTTTTTTTTTTTAAACCTTACAGACAAGTATGGCTTGGAAAGGCCTGAGGAGCACGAATATTTTCTCAGGGTCCTGAAAAGAAAACATAGTATTTTCACAATAATACTAAAGTGTGTTATTTGGCTTTTTTACTTCCACTCTCTTAAGTGTATGCTACAGTGCCTCAGAGGTCACTAATAGAATGTGTGCTTATTCATTTCTTAATTTTAAAAATATCTCTCTTAATGTTTAGCATTTATTGACATAATCCAGTAGACAGGAATTCTTTAGCATTCTCAGGAATTTTTAATAGAGAAAGGCGATTCTGAGATCACAAAGTTTGACATTGCTGGTTTAATACTTGGCAAACATTATAACCACCTTCTGCTAAAAGTGTAAGATTACATGGCTAATAAAAATTTTGAAGTCAATCTTGACTTGAAAGTGAGTGCTATTTCCCCAGCATCATTCTACCTTAACGTATCTCTTCATATTCCTGTTCTGTACACTCGGGTTGGGAGAGACATCTCAGTCATCATTGCAACAAGGTAATTAACTCAGGTTGAGGTGGGGAACCTCCAACCCTGGGGCCACATGTGGCCTTCTGGATCCTTCAGTGTGGCCTTTTGACTGAATCCACATTTTACAGAACAAATCCTTTCAATAGAGGGATTTGTTCTGTGAAGATTGGATTTAGTCAAAGACTGCACGTGAGGATTTCGAGGGCCACAGTACCCTTGAGGTCACAGCTTCCCCACCCCTGCTTCTACCACTTATTGTATTTTGTCTACATTTCTTTTATGATGTGATTTAAGTAAACACACCATGAATTTCCATGAAAGGGTGACATACGCCTTATGGTTCAAATAAACTAAGTTCTGCTTGTTTGACATACTGTAAATGCTCATCTATCTTAAGCAATATACACAATTTAGCATAATTTATGATATCATAAATAAAGGCCAACTTGACATAGCAGAATAGTAGAAGCAAGAATATTTTTATTCATTCATGTATTTGTTTACTCATCCATTCAACAAATATTTATCACCAGTCACTATGCTAAGGGAAAAAATAAATTCACAGTAATAAACCAAGATATGTAGGAATTATAAAATTAATGAATGAAAAGAGAAACTTATTTCTCTTTGTTTTTATGAAAAGACTACATGTTGGTATGTCTATAATAATAGTTACTATCATTTGTTGAGTTGCAATTATTTGTCAGTCTCCATCTTATGAAAATGTATTAAGATCATGAATTTTGGAGCTAGATTATCAGAGTTTAAATCCTAGCTCAGCCACTTACGATCTTTGAGACCTTATAAGGCCTTTGTGTTAAAGTTTTCTAACCTATAAAAGGAGCGTATAAAAACTGTTGTGGTTTAGATTAGTAAATGAATAAATTTTGGGAAGTAAATGTCATAAGTGAGTAAATAAGTCAATGCACGTGGAACACACAAAATGAATATGTCTGGGGTGCCGGGCTCCCACCCTGGTGGCAGGGTCCTTTAAGAACTGTGGAACCAGTGATGATCAACTGAGGAAATGATAAAGTTAAAAGTAGCAAGAAATAAAGAGGGAGCACACAGGGGACCACCAGTAGCTTGTGGTGTTTCAGTGAGTGGCCCTTAGTGCTGGTTCCACACAGTTTTTATCAAAGACTATTTTCTCATTTAGCCGAAAGGGTAAGCTGAGGAAGAGAATAAAACATCAGCAGTTTCTCTGAGTCAGCCTGTTACTTCTTATCCTGTCTATAATCATTAACTTGAAGGGTCTGGGCAGCCTTGAGAAAACTGGAGCCTGAGCCTGTGTGGGGGCAGCCTCCTGTCTGTGGTCACACACACATCCCTTGGGGGAGGTCAGACCCCACTAGTTACTCTGTGGAACACATGCAGTGGCATCAGGTCTCCTCTGAAGAACCAGTGGAAAAGAGGGCTTTTTCCCTTATCTCCACCTGGAGGCATTTCCCTCTGTGGTTAGGATACAAGCCCTCCTGCCCATTAACTCTGGGCTAGAGCTATTCCCTTGATCTCTGCCCTGACCATAATACAAATCCCCACAGTGGGTATTGGCTTTGCCTGTTGACTGGGCAGGGGTCAGCCTAGTGAATGTTCCTTCCCAGGCCTTGCATGCAGCTTCTGCTATGGCCCCTGTTCTTCAGAGCACTTACAGACCCAGCAGGGGTGTTTGCAAGCTGTACCCCTTACAGGCCAGGTTTCTAGTAAAAGCAGACACTGCTCAGGAGCTAGCAATTTACCTGCTAGTTTAAAAGTAACCTAGCTGAACTGTTTTTATTCTGCTTTGCTCAGCTTATTTCTCTGTTTTTCCCCTTTTCTGGGGGTGTTTTCCCTTGCTAAGAATGGGGTCTCTGGTTCCCATTCTCGTAGCACTGGGGTAGAATACCCGTGTATGAGGGTTAGTCGTTTTCTCTCTGCAGCTTACAAAGAGCCTGCAGGCGAAATGGAGGCTTTCCAAGTTTTTCTGTATTACATATGCTCTGCTAAATCTTTAATGATGGCAAATCAGGAATTTGTACTTTGCTATATAACTCCAAAAATCCATATTCTTTCCATTATATATCACTGTTTCCTTGGATGATTTAGAGGAAATCTCCATATTATTCTATCACCATAATTTTAAGAATTTTCTTGTTCTGCTGTGATTTGCGAGACTATGCTTCAATTTCCTCATCTATTTTAAAAGTATAATCATATGTGGAATGCATTTACATTATAAGTTTTACAATGCCATATTTACGATTGAACTTTTAGAGTGATCATAATTTAAGACCTATTCAGATTCTAGAAATGTGAATTCTTTGAAAGAAAAATTTAGGCCAGGCACAGTGGCTCACTCCTTTTCCTTGCACTCTGGGATGCCGAGGGATGAGGATCCCTTGCTCAAGAATTTGAGATCAGCCTGAGCAAGGGTAAGACCCCATCTCTACTAAAAATAGAAAAATTAGTCAGGCTTTGTGATGGGTGCCTGTAGTTCCAATGACTCAGGAGGCTGAAGTAGAAGGGGTGCTTGGGCCTAGGAGTTTGAGGTTGCTGTGAGCTAGGCAGAGGCCATGGCACTCTATCCTGTCTCAAAATAATAATAATAATTATAATTTAGGAAAATTGGAGTTTTAGGAAATCTTATTTCAAATCTAATTTTTGAAACAATTCTTATTATTTTTTTATTAAATCACAACTCTGTATATTGATGCATTTATAGGTTTCAGTGTTCTGCCTTGTGAAATAAATATTTTATCGGCTTGTTACCATATTGAGGAGATAAGCAAATGCGTCCACTATCTAGATTCAAATGCCAATCACCCTACTTATTAGCTGTGCAACAACTCCATGACCTTCCCTCTCTAAAGGCAAATCACTCCACCTCAGTCTCCACCTCTTACTAACAGAGGTGATAATAGGATGGAGCTTATATTTCATAGATTTTTATTTATTGTTTGTTTTGCTTCATGAGAAGGCAGTTGACACTTGAAAAGTGATTTTTAAAATCCATAACATGGAACCGGCATTTTATAGATGGTGCTATTGTTTTATGCATATCATATAAGAACTGTTTATAATAAAAGAAAAAATGAAGTTAACAGAGTTATCTATACAATATTGCATATATGTTTAACTTTGACAGCCCTGAGAATAGCAGAGAATTGGCAAGATGCAGTAATACCTACTAAATAACTTTCTGATATGTATTTTTAAATTAAAATTTTTCTTATTTTATCATTTTATCTTAAATAGCTAGCAATGTAGATTTTAGAGTATTAAACATAAGGAGTAGCTAAATTTCTATCCACCATTGTAAAATGTATTAAATGTACTCTTCCGTAAACTTGATTGTGTCATGTACACAGAGTGAGAATTCTATAAATAATCTCTGACTTGTACTTAGTGACACATGGCTTAACAAGAACGCATAACCAAATGTTATAAAACTGACTTTCCTGAAAAGTGCTTGTCAGTTCATTTTTTTTTTAAATCTCAATGATGGTTTACATACTTCTTAAAATCAGCTTGCAGTAGATAATTTTATAAAGGAAAAGAATCTTTTGCAGTGGCCAAACAATCATAAAAAGTTAAGATATATGGCTTGGAGCCTGTGGCTCAAGCAGCTAAAGTACCAGCCACATACACCTAGGGTGGCGGGTTTGAATCCAGCCCGGGCCCACCAAACAACAATAATGGCTGCAACCAAAAAATAGCCGGGAGTTGTGG
>NW_003852430.1:8929254-8937127 GCF_000181295.1 Otolemur garnettii | reverse complement strand
GCCATGGCACTCTACCCAGGGGGACAGCTTGAGGCTCTGTCTCAAAAAAAAAAAAAAGTTAAGATATATAGCATGATATTTATCTTTGGACTGCATGTGAGAAGATCCAGATACATTAAATGGAGTATATGGGGGGCATGAGTTATAAAACACTATGCAACTGTCTTTTTAATGCATATGTGGATTATAAATCTCTTGCAGATATCATAAAAACTTTAAAGACCCTCTCTGGAAAAGAACAATCACAATATAATCAATATACATGCAAGTGTACGCTTGCTAAGAAGATTTATAAGCCACTGTACCCCACCCATGAACTTTGGGAGATACCTGGTCAATCTCAGCTGGTATAGAAATGATTTCCCTTCTCTAGATCATGACTTAGTTGGCCCATTAGTGCTACAAATGGCCCTTGATGCCCTGTGGCCTCAGAAAGCTTGGCATGGTTAACTTTCACAATCTTTAAGTCCCCCCCCCATAACATTAACAGTCCTATAGATTGCCTTATATAAACTAGGCTTTGTTTTGCTTAGCTGCTAATATGTAAGGTAACTTGCTAATAATATTTGCTTTCTGCTAACAGAAGAATTTTCCTTTTTTAACTGTTCTCAGAATACTAAAAAAGAATATGCATGTACATAAATGTATGTATGCGTACGTATGTACATAACACTCAAATTTTTGTGTTTTAATCCTAATGCTTATTAGGTGTATACTTTTAGCTGTCACTTCTCTTTAAGGTTCAAATTTTCTATCTCTGAAGCAACATAAAAAGTATTAGGAAATTATAAAGTACAGAGATAATAATGTATATTCATTTCATACTAAAAATGTGTGTTGTTTTTTTTTCCCCCCTACAGTACCATTTTTCCTGTACTGGTGAAGCAAAATTAAAGAGTATTAACCCTACCATTAGAGTGGATGATGGACAAAAGTATACACTGCTGATCAGGTAAGATACACTTTTCTTTTCAGCTTAATCTTATGATTAGTGAAGACTATTCCTCTGGATACTGTCCTTGGCATTTTAAAATTGAAGTTACCTTGATTAGTATGCAGTGGGCATATGTACCGGTTGATGTCCATCAAGCGTTTCTGTATGTCCTCAAAAATGTACTGGGGATAGCTGGGGGTAGAATATTACGAGTTCCATTTTTTTTAAATTTATATAAGGAGACTTACACAGAAGCCCTGAAAACCTCATATTTTATCCCATTTAGAGGAGTTATGAAAATCAAATAAACTGGTAATTTTTTTGATAAACAAAGTGAAATATATATGCTACAGGAAATTTGTAACACCCATAAAACCATAAAGAAAACAAAAATGACCCATTTTAATAGATTTTAAAATATTCCACATAGAATAACTAATGTATGCTATTAATATTTTAAAAAGCCGTAATGCTCATCAATATCAGATATAAATCATTTATCCCATCTCATGATAAGTAAAACTCATATTCTCCTTTTCTGATGTAGATTTAACACTTTTTCATTACGGGTTTAACCTGTACCTTTTTTTTATCTTGTTAAGTGATGGTTTAAAACACATACCATAGCCATACTCCAGTATATAGACTACAATAAATTGTTTGGTTATAGCAATGGATCATTAGTAAAAAGAAGTCTCTACTTAAAGCCAGTAAAAATGAGAGCAAAGAAGCCTAAACAGAGAACTGTAAAAGTTAAATAAGAGGTTTTTCAAAGGTTCTATCTTCATTAGGTCAGAAGTACCAAAGTCTAGAATGCACATTTTTACAAATAACTGACCCCAAATCAATGTATTATCAAATAAATTGGGAAACGTCCATATCACATGTACGTCCCTGATTATACAAAATGCACATGAGTATTTTAAGGTCTCTGAGATGCTAATTAATAAAGTCTCACTTTCTTTGCTTAACTCAAGACATGGACATGGGACATTTTGACATTTTCCTTTATCATTTTAACCTCCTAAATAACTGGTTTGAGGGCCAGACACTTTGGGAAATCATATCCCAGTCAAGGTCATACTTTCCCTGGGCAGGGACTTCTACCGCCAGGAGAGAATCAAATGCGTGAGCACTGGGAGGAAGTAAGGACCAAATCATGGAAGACACACCATGGGCTTCTCAGTCAAGCAGAAAAGCAGGTTAACAAGACATGAGACCCCGGGGGTGTGCCAGGAGAAGCTGTTCTGGCCTCAGATTGAAAAAGAGTTTAAAAATAAATCAAAAAAGCAGTAATCATAATTGCATGTATTGAACACCGATTATGTGTCAAGTACTAATTTTATAACATATATGAATTTGTTTCTAAGAGCAATTCTAATTATTATGGACATTTTTTCACATACAGAACAGAGAGACAGAGATATTATGTAAAGAAAATGACATAACTAGGTAGTGGCCCAACTCCAAGGCTGCTCTTACATTTTAAGTCATGGGTCATTTGGATCACGCTATAGAAACATAATATAATTTGATTTCTTTTCTCTTTCCCTAAAAGAACCAATGTATATTCAAGATAAGATAAAAATAGTAATTACAAGTGACCTGCCCAGTAAAATTACTAGCAACAGCAAGAACCAAATTAATTAGCACACATTAAACGACTACCGTGGACCAGATGCTTTACAAATAACTATACTTAACTATACTTAATTCATAACTATACTTAATCATTATAAAACTCAGAATGCTTATTTTACAAGTTTGCTGGGCTGCCATAATGGTGTAACAGACAGGATGGCTCCAACAGCATAAATTGATTTCCTCCTAGTTCTGCAGGCTGGAAATCTAGGATGAAAGTGTTTGTAGCTTTGGTGTCTTTTGAGGCCTCTCTCCTTGACCGTTCCATGGCTGTGTCTTCACATCATGTTCCCTCTGTGTCTGGTCCTCAGGTTCTATTCTTATAAAGACAGCGGCCACAATGACGTAAAGCCCACTCGAATGACCTCTTTGTCACTCAGTACTTCTTTAAGACCTTGTCTCCAAATATAATCACTTTCTGAGGTCTGCGAGAGGGATAAAACTTCAACATGCAAATTTTGAATGGGACAAAATTTAGCCCATCCCAGCCATTTCTCACATTTGAAAGCTGGGACTCATAGAAGGTTGGAAGTTTTTCTCGATCACATTGCTAGTCAGTAGGGAACCAAATTAGGATCCAGAACGCCTGCCTCTAGACCTGATAATTTATATTTGTACTATAGCATGTCCACCCTGTATTTTAATGGTGAAAAAATGATGCCTAAAAAAAGTTGTCAAAAAAAATTCAATGTAAAACATTTAAAAAATCCCAAGACTATCATCTTTTTACTATCCTCATCACAATGTCACTTTTAAGGATACTTAACCAAAAAAATCACTTTCTCTTACGTTCTGTGATATGGCTATAAATTTTCTTTTACAATATACATGCACTGTTGCATTTTATTTTTAAGAAATGGTTGATATTCTGTCTATATCTGGTTTAAATCAACTAAATTCAAAAATATTTCTTCTCTGGTTCTTGATTTTATTTGAAGTCATGAATTTATGGAAATATATTTTTTCTATGATTACCATCTGTAAAGAATAAGAGTAGAGCTCAATTAATTTTATTTTTCTGTGTCTTTAAAATATGGTCCGAGAAAAAAAGCAAAAAGTTCAATTTTGAAAGGAGCATGACTATGTTTTTTTTTTTTTTTTGATCATTCACATACTCTTTTCTTAAAATTTTTTCTTATTGTTTCAGGTTAATTTGAGGGTACAAAGAATTAGGTTACAATGTTTGCATTTGTTAGATAGAGTCCCTCTTATCATTCTGTCCTACCCCCAAGAGGTGTGCCCTACACCTTAACATGGTTCCCGTTAGGCACACCCAGCTCCCTCCCACCTCCCCTCTCCCCATCTCTTGTTCCTGGAGAGAACCTTGAATTGATTTGAGTTTTTCTCTTATCACATACTCTTTTTAAGTAAAGGTAAATGATGTACACACCATACATGCCCCACTCTACACGGCTTCATTTGGTTTTGTGTTTGTTTTTGTTACATGGCATTGCTCTGGTATGTGAATTTAGGAGGCCTTTCCTCCCATGCTCACAGTACAGTAAAGTTGTACTGGGCCCGTGATGAAGAGCCGTCTCACAGGAGAGAAACAAATACGCTCTGTGAAAAAGTAACCGAGCTCATTATTTTTTAGAACCAGGACAGACAAGCTGTTCTGCAGAGTAGCATGGCCCCTTTAAAAAAGAAATGTGTCATTGCTTAAAATAACAAAAGCAGGATGAGAAATATGGAGTGGTTAAAATCGGGGGAAATATACAACTGGCATAATAAAGATACTAAAAGCACGCCTACTAAAAACTATTTTAGTGAAAATTAGCTATAGCAAGGACACATATTTTAATGAAAGGGAAAGTGAAAATGGGACAAAGCAGTGATGTGAGGCTGCACAGAAACAGCACAGAACATGTCTGAAGCCAAATGCAAATGAGTGGGCCTTGCATGGACACTCTCCTCTTAAACACCACAGGTAGAGTATGTTAAGCATAAGGTGCTAAGAAAGCTTAGGGTAGTGATGTGTGTAGTTTTTGTCAAACACAAATGCAACAATGTGATGTTATACTTTATCCTTCTCTGTTGCCATATGTATAATAATTATCAGCATATTACAGTATAGTCTATCATTTACATATAATATACTCCCTATAAAAATAATAGCGTGTATTACACTGTAACTTACACTGTGCTATAATATATAAAATATAAAACATAAATAGAATAATAGAGCCTGCACTTAATGACAAGTGCATGCTGGGATTTTTTTTTCTATGTGAAGACATTACACGACCTCTCTATGACCTTGATGAAGGGTCCGATTGGAGATACGAAGGTAAAATTAAGTTAGACTTTTCTGACTACCTCAGTATGGAACTTGAAAGATTTTTTTTTTTTAGTAGATATTAATTAAAAGAAAAAGATTCCTTTTTTCTTGCCTTGAAAAAAGATTCCTTTTATTAGCTGCTTTAGCCTAAAGCTTGGAGTCTACATCCTGGGTTATAAGTAAATTGCAAGGACTCTGTCAGCTCTTCCAAAACTGCCCCACAGAGAATTTATTGGTTTGGTTTTTGACTGGGGCCAACTCTCCACAGCTCATAGAATAGTCAGCTCCTAGTCTATGGGCTGTAAAGAGCCAAAAAAAAAAAAAAAAAAAAAAAAACAGAACAAATGAGAATATTTTTAGTTACGCTTGAGAGAATCATTTACCAGCTATGGTTTAGGTACAGCCATTCACATAAATTGGACACAATAAATTATGACATCGGACATGTAATAAACTACAGGTAGTTTTGAAAAGAGCATAGTAATTATATAAACAGTGAATGAAACTTTAGACTGACATGTGCTAATGAAATCCAACATGGACAAATATTTTCTCAAGTGATAGCGGACTGGATGCAAAGCCTTAATCCCATTCTATATTTTCTATTAGACGATGACAGGAAAAAGGTGTTTTTTAAGTAAATGATTTTATCTAAAGAGGAAAGGAAGAAAATAATTTGGGACCATTTAGAAAGGAAAGAGTGAGAATCGGGCCTGAGAATGTTATGCGAGTCAGGTTGTGTAGCTCACTGAGAACTGTGAACTACGTTATATTCGACAGAGCCGTACTGGAGGATTTGGGGGCAAGAGAGCAGCCACTATTTGCTTTTCCTCGGTTTGCTGGTCTACCAGAGACTCTAAATTGCAGGGCCACATCCATTGTACACGTTCTTTCTCTCTTTGAGTCTTTGAAATGGACCTGTGTGCTTTAAATAAATGATTTTTTTTAAAAAAGGATTTTAGTTCACATTAGGTAATAGGAAAATAACAACAATGAACTGTGAAGCTTTAAATGGGAGTTAAACACCTTTTGTTTAATTATTTATATTTAATAATTATTTAATATTTGTATAAATGTGGCTTCAGATATGTTAAATTTAAAAATTATTATTATGGCACAAGAATTTTTTTTTTTTTTTATTACATAGCACAGATGGTCCCAAGTCTAGACATGATTGAGTGTAAAAGAGATGAGACGAGACAGAGGTGGCTGTGAAAGTGCAGGTGGCCCTGAGACTATCCTCAAGTTAATTTTGCTGGACATCCAGTGTCCAGTTCAGGTCTTTCCTCTTATTGAACAAACAGTCAACGAGGAGTATTTCCCCATTATAAGTAATAAAATTACTTCCCATCATGTATATTATTCAAGGACTTTGTGATGGCAGTATGTGGAAGTGAGGGGAAAGTTCCCCTTTCCGCTAAAAGTTCCCGTGACAATTAAGGCACGTTAATAAGAGGAACAGGTTTATTTACCATGAAGACAGGAGAATCATAGTGATTACTCAAAGTCCCAATGGCATCCAGCCATTTTAATTTCTCCTTTTTAGAGGGGATGAACAGATGAGGAATGTAGCTAGCTCTGTTTAGGCGCAACAAAAGTTTGCTAAGGAGGTGGGAGAAACAGGTTGACTTACAAATGATTGTCTTCGCACATTAAATTAACTTTGAGCAACAGGGATTATATTTAAAATGATTAGGGACAAGTCAGGTTGCATTCTTGATTTTCTTTCCTTCATAATAGTGAGATACCAGGGAAGAGGAGGGAAGTCTTTTTTATTTTTTTAAATTTTCTCTATCCATATACATGTGTTTATTTGGTTTCCACTTTTTGCCTTCACAAAATTAGAAAGGCTTAAAATTTAATAACAATAGCAATGTTTAAGATAAGGACTAGAAACAAAAACCTTGTAAAGCATGAACGAAGATAAATACATTCAGAAAAGAAATCAGACAATTGCTGCAACAAAATATTGAGCAATAATAATATAACAAAATAAGTAACATTCACATTGTTAGGTAGGAGTATGTCTATCATAGAATGCTTTGACTCTGAGGTCTAGTACAGAATCATCAATTAACTTCTTACTATTTTTTTTCCAAAGTCTCAAAAAATAGACAACTAATATTTATAAATAAAAATAGAAGATAATTTCCAAAAACAGATTGTGGTAAATCTTATAGACAAAAGAAAAAAAAGAAGTACTTCAAAATCATTCTACTTCATCTGGATATACCTGATATTAAAATTTAAAAAAATATATTATTATAAAGGGAAATTACAAACATATTTCACTTATAAATGAGGATGCAATATCCTAAATAACATATTAACAAATTGAATTAAAAATTAATATTCAAGTAATGCACTTTGGTCAAAATTAAATCAATTTATGTAAGAATTAGTCACTATTTTCTTTTCTTTTTTTTCTTTTCCTTTCCCTCACCCCCCTCCCTCCATCTCTCTCTGTCAGTTTTCATTCCCCCATGCCCCGCCATGTCATTAATTGTCATTAATTGTCCTCATATCAAAGTTGAATATATAGAATTCATGTTTCTCCATTTTTGTGATGCTTCACTAAGAATAATGTGTTCCACCTCCATCCAGGTTAATACAAATGCTGCAAAATATCCATTTTTTTAATGGTCGAATAGTACTCCATGATATACATATACCACAGCTTGCCAATCCATTCCTGGGTTGAGGGGCAGTTAATCTGTTTTCATACTTTAGTGATTGTAAATTGAGCTGCAATAAACAGTCTAGTACAAGTGTCTTTATAATAAAAGGTTTCTTTTCCTTGTGGATAGATGCCCAGTAATGGGATTGCAGGATCAAATGGGAGGTCTAGGTTGAGTTCTTTGAGGGTTCTCCATACATCCTTCCAAAAAGGTTGTTAGTTTGCAGTCCCACCAGCAGTGACAAAGTGTTCCTTTCTCTCCACATGCACGCCAGCATCTGCAGTTTTGAGATTTTGTGATATGGGCCATGTTCACTGGGATTAGATGATATCTCAGGGTGGT
>NW_003852430.1:8838968-8928968 GCF_000181295.1 Otolemur garnettii | reverse complement strand
AGGCCGATATCTTCCAGGGTTCTTCCTATGCTTTCTTTGAGGATTTTTATCATTTCATGCCTTAAATTTAAGTCCTTTATCCATCTTGAATCAATTTTTGTGAGTAGAGAAAGGTGCAGGTCCAGTTTCAGTCTTTTACATGTGGATATCCATTTCTCCCAGCACCATTTATTGAATAGGAAGTCTTTCCCCCAGTGTATGTTCTTGTTTGGTTTATTGAAGATTAGGTGGTTCTAAGTTATTGGTTTCATTTCCTGGTTTTCTATTCGATTCCAAATGTCTATGTCTCTATTTTTGTGTCAGTACCATGCTGTCTTGACCACTATGGCCTTGGAGTACAGCCTAAAATCTGGTGATACCCCCAGCTTTGTTTTTATTACTCCCAGCTTTGTTTTTATTAGCAATGTGGGTTTTTTTTTCTGGTTCCCTAGACAACACAGAATCATTTTTCAAATCTTGAAAATAGGATGGTATTTTAATAGGGATGGCATTGAATCAGTAGATTGCTCTGGGAAGTACAGACATTTTCACAATGTTGATTCTTCCCAGCCATGAGCATGGTATGTTCTTCCATTTGTTAAAGTCCTCTGCTACTTCCTTTCTTAGGGTTTCATAATTTTCTTTATAGAGGTCCTTCACCTCTTTTGTTAAGTATAGTCCTAGTATTTCATTTTCTTTGAAACTATGGTGAAGGGAGTTGTGTCCTTAGTGAGCCTCTCATCTTGGCTGTTGTTGGCATATACAAAGGCAACTGATTTGTGGACATTGATTTTATATCCTGAGGCATTACTGTATTTTTTGATGACTTCCAGGATATAGCAGAGCTGAAGGAACTGCAGCAGTCAATTAGAGAACTTAAAGATGCAATAGAAAGTATTAACAATAGATTAGACCAGGCTGAAGAAAGAATCTCAGAGGTAGAGGATAGAGCTCTTTGAGATAACTCAGGCAGAAAAGAAGACAGAGAAAGCAGAATGTTTACTAACACAATTATGGGACTTTATGAAGCATTCGAAAATATAAATTATAGGTATCCCAGAAGGAGAAGAAGAATGCCCCAAAGGAATGGAAGCCATGCTAGAGAGTATTATAAATGAAAATTTCCCAAATATCACCAAAGATTCTGACACACTCCTTTCAGAGGGATATCAGTCCCCTAGTTGCCTCAACCCAAATAGAGCTTCTCCAAGACACATTGTGATGAATCTATTTAAAGCAAGACAAAAGAGAAGATTTTGCAAGCTGCCAGGAGTAAATGCAGACTTCTCTAATGAAACTTCAAGCTAGAAGACAATGGTCACCTACCTTTAATCTACTTAAACAGAACGATTTCCAGCCCAGAATTCTATATCTCTCTAAGCTCTGCTTTAAAATTGATGGAGAAATCAAATCTTTTATTGCTGTGCAAACATTGAGGAAATTTTCCATATCAACACCAGCTTTACAGGAAATACTTCGATAATCTATTCTACACAGTGACCATCACAATGACCTTTAATTCAGAAATTAAAGGACAGAACTTAGCTTCCACAATGATGCAAAAGACAAAACCAAGCAATGGACTTTCACAAAATACGATGACTAGAACACTCCCACACTTATCAATTATCTCAATAAATGTCAGCGGCTTGAATTCCCCACTAAGAGGCATAGATTAGCTGATTGGATTAAAAAACACAAGCCATCTATTTGCTGTCACATCAAAAGATAAATTAAAACTCAGAGTTGAGGGATGGAAGTCAATTTTTCAGGCAAACAGAATTCAGAAGAAAAAAAGGGGTTGCAATCTTATTTTCAGATACATGTGGACTTAAAGCAACTGAAGTCAAAAAAGACAATGATGGTCACTTCATATTGGTAAAGGCAAAAAATACAGCAAGAAGACATTTCAATTCTAAATATTAAAAGCTCCCAGATTCTTGAAACAGACGTTATTTAGTCTGAGCAATATGATATCTTATGATACCACAATAACAGGGGACTTTAACACTTCTCTTTCAGAGCTGGACAGATCCTCTAAACAGAAATTAAACAAAGATATAAGAGATTTAAATGAGACCCTAGAATAACTGTGCTTGATAGACGTATATAGAACACTCCATTCCAAAGATAAAGAACATACATTCTTCTCATCACCCCATGGAACTTTCTCCAAAATTGATCATATCCTAGGATACAAAATAAACCTCAACAGAATTAAAAGAATTAAAATTCTACCTTGCATCTTCTGATACCACAAAGCACTAAAAGTGGAACTCAATTCCAACAAAAACATTCAACCTCACACAAAGGCATGAAAGTTAAACAACCTTATGCTGAATGACAGTTGGGTGCAGAAAGAAATAAAAAAGGAAATCATTAACTTCCGTGAGTATAACAACAATGAATCTACAAATTACCAAAACCTGTGAGATACAGCAAAAGCAGTCCTGAGAGGAAAATTTATCACTTTAGAAACCCACAAACTCACAAGCCATCTTATAGAATTGGAAAAACAACAACAATCTAAGTCTAAACCCAGCAGAAGAAAAGAAATATCCAAAACTAAATCAGAGATTAATGAAATTGAAAATAAAATAATCATTCAGAAAATTAATGAAACAAGGAGTTAGTTTTTTGAGAAAATAAATAAAATAGATAAATGTTTGGCCAGACTAACTAGGAATAAAAAGTAAAATCTCTAGTAACATCAATCAGAAATGATAAAGAGGAAATAACAACTGATGCCAAGAGATTCAAGAGATCATCTCTGAATACTACCAGAAACTCTATGCCCAGAAACTTGACAATGTGATGGGAATGGATCAATATATGGAATCACAGTTTCTCCCTAGACTTAGCCCAGATGAAATAGATCTCATGAACAGACCAATTTCAAGCACTGAGATCAAAGAAACATTAAAAAATCTCCCAATTAAAAAATGCTTTGATATGGATGGCTTCACACCAGTATTCTATCAAACCTTCAAAGAAGAGCTTATTCCAATATTGCAGAAATTATTCCAAAAAATTGAGGAGGAAGGAATCTTCCCCAACATGTTCTATGAAGCAAACATCCCCCTGATACCAAAACCAGGAAAAGACCCAACTAAAAAGGAGAACTTTAGACCAATGTAACTAATGAATATAGATTCAGAAATTCTCAAAAAAAATCCTAGCCAATAGATTACAGCTTATCATCAAAAAAGTCATACATCATGATCAAGTAAGTTTCATCCCAGAGATCCAAGGCTGGTTTAATATACATAAATCCATAAATGTCATTCACCATATCAACAAAAGCAAAAACAAAGTCCATATGATCCTCTCAATAGATGCAGAAAAAGTATTCGATAAAATCCAGCATCCTTTTTTAATTAGAACACTGAAGAGTTTAGGCATAGCTGGCATATTTCTTAAAATGATTGAAGCTATCTATGATAAACCCACAGTTAATATTTTAGTGAATGGAGTAAAACTTAAAGCTTTTCCACTTAGAACGGAACCAGACAAGGTTGTCCTCGGTCGCCATTACTATTCAATATAGTGTTGGAAGTTCTAGCCAATACAATTAGGCAAGACAAGAAAATAAAGGGCATCCAAATGGGAGCATTGGTGGTCTAACTCTCCCTCTTTGCTGGTGATATGATCTTATACTTAGAGAACCCCAAAGACTCAACTACAATACTCTTGAATGATTTTTTTAATGAGTTGAATTGTCATCCCACAAAATTCATGTGTTGAAGTCTTACCCTCCACCACCTCAGAATGTGACTTTATTTGGAGATAGAATCATTACTGAGTAAGCAAGTTAAACTGAGGCCATTAGGGTGAGCAGGAATACAATACACTGGTCACATGCTAAGGGAATATTAGGAAATAGAGAGAGCCCCACACAGAAGGTGGACAGTGTGAAGACACAGGGAGAAGACCGCCCTCCACAAGCCAAGGACTGAGACCTGGGAAAGACATTTCCCTCGTCGCTCCCAGACGAAAGCAACTCTGCTGACTTCGTGTTCTTAAATTTTTAGCCTGCAAAACTCTGAGCTAAAAAATTGCCTTTGTTTCAGCCACCCAGTTTTTGGTACTTTGTTAAGGGATCCCTGGCAAAATATGTAGTATAGATCCTTTGTCTTCTGGGAGGTTCAGTCAATGGGGAACACTGGCCAAAAATAAATAAATAGAGGCAGGGACAGAGAGAGAAAAGAGAAAGTGAGGTCAGAATATGCACTCCTTCAGATTTGTGGAGTTGCGTTGTCCCAGGGCTGGCACTCTCCTGCAAGTCCAGGACTTAAACACTGGCTGCTGGCCCTCTATTCTTAGTTCTGACAACCTTTCTCTTCTTTCCAGTCTTTAGATGTATCAGGGTAACTATGTCAGGGTCCTGGCATACTGTCCTTCCCTACTTCCTGACCAAATGTTTGTAAAAAGTTCATTTGTTCACTTTTCTTGAAATTATGTTAGTAGAAGAGTACAATGTTTTCTGCTAAGAACTTGAGTCTCTAGCAGTCAACATGGTAAAGAACGAGTGACTGATTTAATGGTGCGGTATTGGAAGTAGCATATCCCACTCCTTTTTTGCATTCTGTCGGCTAGAATGTAGACACATGGCGACATCTAATAGCAAGGGAAGTTGAAAAAGGTTTTCTGGTGTTACACCCAGGAGGAAGAGCATGTCCGCTAACATAACCTGCCATAGACAAGATGAGACACATTTCTATAAGGGAAAATGTGATAACTGTTTACTTGCAAAATAAAAGCCAAAGAAATCAGTAAGCACAGTTTCTAACACTTGGGAGTTTAACTTGAACCATGATGTTCATATTTCTTTAATCTGGCTTCTCAGTTGTTTGCTGCACTGCTTATAAAAATATAAATTGGTATATACAGAATTGATTAAACAATCATAAGTTTTCCATAATGCACACTGTATCATACTGTATGTTTTAAATAATTACTTCATTCCATTCTCTGCTATTTAAACCACTTTAGAATGTACCTCGCATGCTAGTACACAATGCCTAGGAATGATACACTTTTTATCTTCACATCATAAACCTTGAACTTCTTGTAATAGAAAATATTATAAACATGAAACCAATTGTGTATTTGAAACCTAGAGCGATCTGAATCCATCCACTTATGTTAGGAAGAATTGAAAGAAAGACAATCAGAATATTATTACCACAGTAAGCATCAAAGTTTTACCCTTCTTTTAGAAGATATGAATAATAAAACCAAGGACTTGACATGTGTCAAACAGGAGGAGGAACACTGGCTCTCAGTGCTGGAAAATCAGTGAAGTAGAAAGTAAAAAAAATAAATCATTTAACAACTTTCAAAAAAAGAAAGTTTTTTTTCTAATAGAATATGCGCATTATTTCATTAATCTTTTCTTTTTTTTTATTGAATGGTAACTATGTACATTAATGCACTTCTGGGGTACAATGTGGGGTTTTCACATGCAATCTGAAATACTTCCATCAAACTGGTCAACACAGCCTTCATGTCATTTTCTCAGTTATTGCTTTAAAACGTTCATATTCTACTCTTAGAAAGATTCACCTGTACCCCTATAAGGTAAACGTCAGAAGTAATCCCTCCAAACCCCCTCCCTCCACCCATTCCCCTCTCCCTTCTCCCTCCATTAACCATTATCCATAGTGTCAAGAAAAATATGCCAGCGGAATAGTGACTTTACTCTAACTTGAACAAAATAAAGAATGAACAATTGATTTTATCCTAAGATGATATTTGTTTATCTAGCAAAATATCCCTCCAACATAACCAATTTTTCTCTTATTTTTCATAAGGATAGATATTCATTTAACACAAAATATAGTTGTGAAACTTTTGTCACTTGGGGAGAGAGAAGTTAACAATGTAATCTACATAGGCCTATTAATACAACTCAAAAGTAAGGCACATTTTAAGTTATTTTTTAACTTGATTTATTCATATGATCGAATACATCAATTACCAATCACCTTTTAGAAGCAATTCTAAAACATGAGACAGCATCAGTATACATTTTTAAGTAGGACATTTCCAATCATTTTATCTGAAAGTCTGAAAACATATCACCTCTTAACAAAATTCCTGAAATTAACCACAGAAAATGTTGCTGCTATTATTTGTGCTATTATTCAAATCAGAAGAGCACAAATAGTTGTATTGACCCTTAAACATCAGTTTTTTCCCCTTAAATAAGGCACTAGTCATTATTTTATGGAACTTAAGGCTGAAATTATGCAGCTGATTCTCAGTCTAGAGGTCACTTATATCTTATGAGTTTGGGGGATACATTTGCTGGGATCATCAGCAGAAGGTGCAGATGATACCCCAAGCAGCACATAGCATCTGCTAGCCGTGCATTTATCGGAAGTTATCACAGTATTCTACCACACATCCAGGCTATCAAAACTCAAAGTGAACCAAAGTCAAAGGGCAGAGTCTTACACTTTCAGAAAAGATAACTAAAAATATCTTTTCTAAGCACTTTTTATTAAACGTGATAATACGGGCTAGAAATAGACATGAGTGCAAAGTAGAGTTGGCTTCTTGCTTTCAAATGTGTGCTCCTGTAAGTGCAAAGTGATGGGTGAATCTGAGCCATCCACAGGCACATCCTACACGTGGGAGCAAAGGTTAGAGCACCATAAATATGGATTTCAACAGGTAGTCACTGATTACTCATGTACTTTAACTTGCCATGAAATCTGCCTTGTTTTAGATGCTGTTTTTTGCTCTCACCCAATAAAAGGAATTCTAATATAAATAATTTAGGGTTAATGATTCACACTACTTGAATTTTTCTTTTGCTTATTATTCTGCTTGATTCATAGCTCTCATTCAAGCTTGCCTCATTTCTCACTTATTCTCTCCAACAGATGAACTCTGTCTGCTATGTTACCATCATCTGAACATATTGAAAACAAACTGAAGGTGGATAGTTCATAATTTTAATATTAGATGTAAGAAATCAGACACTGAAAAAAAAAAGTTTTACCCAAAGGATAAAAAAAAGTCATATGTAACAAAAATGTTACATATTTTAACAGCTTACATATTTTTTAAAATATGTAACGTAACATGGAAAATAACATGTAAATGGACATGTAATGTGTAATACAACATGCAAAACTTTTTTTTTTTTTTGTAGAGACAGAGTTTCACTTATAGCCCTCTGTAGAGTGCAGTGATGTCATAGCTCACAGCAACCTCCAATTTCTGGGCTTAGGCAATTCTCTTGCCTCAGCCTCCCAACTAGCTGGGACTACAGGCACCCGCCATAATGCCCGGCTATTTTTTTTATTGCAGTTTGGCTGGGGCTGGGTTTGAACCCACTACCCTCAGTATATGGGGCCGGCACCGTACTCACTGAGCCACAAGTGCTGCCCAACATGTAAAACTTTTAAAAAATATATGTTACATATTTTTCCAGACATATGTTTGGAAAACTTACTGTTAGATATTTAAGTGTTAATATAAAATTAAACAAAGTTTGGGTTATCTTATTAAGAGAAACTTGCAATATTAAAGACAATTGTTGAATGATACATGTTAATTCTTATGAGCTTGAAGTGCTCTGATCCAATTGAGTACACTTTGAAATGGCAGATACATGGTCCTCTTCACATAAATCTCTAAAAACATTTAAACATTTTTTTGAAGTAGACCACTGCAGTGTAATTAGCATACTGAATCAATAATTCTCAGAAAAGTCAAATGTTGAAAGTCAGCCGTGTGGTGGAAGGTGAGCTCACTTCTGATATTTAAAATGTTTAATATTATTTCAAAAAATTAACTCTTTGCTCATCTCACACATATTGTTGAATTCCTTTCATAAGTTGAAAAGCACATACATGATTTCATTAAGCGTTATTTCTAAAGTTTCTTCTCTTAGTGGAAAGTGGTACCATGGAGGGCGTTGTGAAGCATAACTAATGATTGTTTCCATGCGGTTTCACCTTATATCTTCATGGGAATCACGGCAGAATCAAAAGTCAAGTCTCTATCCGTGTTCTTCAATTGTGTATTCTCAACGTTAAAATATGTAACAATTTTGTTTACATCAAATATTCCTAAAGGATAGCCAAATGTCTTTTTCTACTATGCCTTTTTTGTTGTTGTTGATAATAATGAGAGACTATTAAAGGTAGCAAACTTCCAGTTAAATCAATGCAACAATAATAAAGTTAAGTTTCAAAGCATTCTAATTAGAAGCTGTGGCATATTTCCAAAAGGGTCTTCACAGTTCATTTACTAGTGCCCACATAAAATAATGAGGTCTGTATATCATTTGGATTATACACATGAGTCTCTCCCTAAGTTGACATTCTTTATAGTCGGTTATCTCCTGCTTGGCTTACTCTCTGTTATGACCTTGGAGGTTGCTTCAATTGTTAAAGCCTCATTGATCACCACATGTCAATAGAAATGAATGCATTAAGGCCGTAGATGAAATAGCAAAGAAGTTCTAGGAACCATTGAAATGCACATTCCTAGATAATCCTGTCAGATGTATTTATTTTTAAATAACAAATCATTAATGATTAATTATCATACTACTGTGAACAAACACAATGCTAATGAATTTGTACAATTTTAAGCTAAAAAAAGTGATGTTTTTTACTCTTGATTTTAGCCAAAGAACAAGAAGCAATGATCTAGTATTTTGAGAAACAGCTTAAACTTTTGTAAGCTTTTCATAAATCCGGTTTGAAACAGTGTGATGACATTATGCAAAAATAATTTTCTTATGTAATTGGCTAAATCATAACACATTAGAAATAGTGGCTTTTTTAATTGCCAGAAACAGAATAACTAATCCAAGAAAGTCCAAAGAGGTAAGCATAGCTGGAGACTTCCATTTAAAAACTACAGATACTCACAGCACGTTAAGTTGTTTATAGGCGAAAGTTCAGGATGTCCTAGATCTGAAGGACAAGGTTGGAGAGACAGTTTATCCATTTTGCTTCTGGGAGGACTTGCCCCACTTTTGTCCAAGGCCAGCCTCTCCCTTTGCATCCGAGGCTCCATCATTTTTCACATTCTCATGGACTTCTCGGGTTTAGTATCACCTTTTATTCTTGCATTATGCATCTTTCTCTCTGTGTTGGGTCATTTCCAAGTAAAGTTAAAGCAAGCTTTAAAATTTCCCAGCTGCAGCACAATCCCAGCCCAGAGCTCATACTCTTTCTTATTCTGTTCCTCTCAGAGCCAGTCAACTCAAAAGTTTGCTACCCGTGAGATTTTGATTTTGTAACTTGCTATTTGCTCTTCAGTCTGGTCCTAGCTTGCTTCCAACACAGCTTTTCTATAAGGAGGGAGTTTTATCATTCAGAATGACAGTCTTTTTAGAGTAAACATAGGTGTTGCTAGTTGTGACACTGGGGCAACATGTGCAAACCTGTTCTGTTCCTTATAAAGTGAAACAATGGCCACTCCATATGACCGTCATCTTGATCAAGCCAGTAGACGCTTTTCTGTCTTCAGTACGCAAAACATTTTAGTGAAAACACTCTGTCTTCTTAAAATAACTTTCCGTGTCGGCTTTCAAATTTTACGTTTTTAGTTTTTCTTCTGTATCATTGGCCAATTTTTCTTTCTCAGACTTGTTCTAGCTTAGACCTTTCTTATCAATTTCAAGTTCATATATCTAAACAGCTTCCTGATAATTTATTTTGGCATTCCTCATCCATGCCTCAAACATAACATATCCAAAATTAAATTCCTGCCCCCTACCCCAACACCCCACCTCGCCTCTCTGCTCTCCACCTCCCACTCCCGTCCCCCCGTGGTTGTTCCTATCTCAGCAAATAATGCCGTTATCTACCTGCGTGCTGAGAGTCATCCTTTGCTATTCGCATCTCTTCACTCCTTATCTTTAATCTCTATCCAATAGTCCTTTCCAAAATTTCATCTTATATAGACTCCTGCAGTTCTGTCTGTCTGCTTCTGAACACTATTCACTGTCCAGGGTGTTAGTTGAAAGCATTTTACATCAGGTCACTTCTCTGTTCTAAGGGTCTTCAGCCACTTATCTGTGCTCTAGGAGTAAAATCCAGCTTCCGGGCCACTGCCCACAAGACCCTGCGGGACGGGGCTCCTGCCTATTTCTCTCTGCCTCGCCTGGTACCTGACTTCCTCCCTCCCGCTGACCATTCACTTTGACAGTCTGTCACTTCCAGAACTCTATTACTTTTAAACCTCAGAGTCCTTTGTTTTGCTGCTCCGTCTAACTAGAATGCAGTCGTATTTCTTTTTCGGTCTCCATCTCCTCCTCCGTCCTCAGGGTGGTTCCATGTGTTCTCCTTATTATTCAAGTTACAGATTAAAAGTTGCCTTTCAGGTAGACTTTCCTTGATGGTTCTGTGTAAAGTTTTCCTCTCAAGTTATTACCTGCAATAGCGCCAATTTTTAGTTCATGTATTTTGCTCATTGATTTTTTTACATTTCCAACTAGACTGTAAGCATCCCATGTTCGGGGATTTGTTTCTCTTGTTCCTTGTCAAACCAATCCCTAGCATCTATCATGTACCTGGAAGGCAAGTAGTTGATTAATAAATAAATATTAAATAATGAATGAAGAGCAGGGATACCTTTAATTTCAGGTCTCAGAGATTGCTAGTCATTTAAAACTAGCAATCTCTGAGAATGACAAGGGAGAAGAGGAAATGGAAGAGTGAGCCTTATCTGTTTATTTTCCTAAACCTGAGCAGGGTTCAGAGTGAAAGAAAAGCAGGAACATTTGGAGCTGCCGCAGAGATCAGAAGTTCTGTCTGGGATGGTTCCCCCCGGGTATGCCTCAAGTAAATTGTTTTCTCTAGGGTCACGTGACACTGTTTGCATGTTCATATGAATGTCCGTAACAATCTGATACGGATATTTATTTTAAACAGCAGTAACAATGCCATCGATATTTTAAATGGGTCTGCTTCTTTTTTTTCCCCAAAATACCTTAAAGAATTTTCTGTTTTTCAACTTTGTGCCAGATGCCTGTGAAGTTTACTAGACATTCCAGTACCCATGTACATATTTAATTAGGTTGTAAACTGCCAAAAATATGAAAGCAGAATTGACTTAGCTTAGTTATCACTTCTGTGGTTCTTTTAAATATGTGAAAAAAATTAACTTGTCTTAACTCTGAGTCAAATTTTACCCCGTAATAGTTTACAGTTGACGCATATGCTCATGATTGAAGAACTTTCTCATTAAACTAGAAACTTAGTTTTATTAAAGTGCTTCAAAATTTTAGGATAGCGTTTTAAAAAATGCAAAATGGAAGATGAAGTCCAAAAATAAATTTCTCCATAAAATTATAGCACTAAAATTAATCAAAGGTGATTGTGTTCATATTAAGTATATTTGAAAGTAACTTAAGTAACATGACCCATTCATAAGCATACAAAGTTTATCATTGCCAATCTCAGGAGCAACTCTAAAGAATTTGATTTTTTAACTTATCTATTAAAAACAGCAAATTCCTCTGGTGGGATTTTCCTATCACATCAAGAAGCTTGATTCTGTTTTGTTAGGAAACGTTATCTCCTACATGTCTGTCAGTACTTGACACTAATTAGAAATGGTGTATATATTTCACTTTATATGTGTTAAACTTATAGTTAAAATGTTTCGCTATCTAAAATTGAAATGAACATTGATTTTATAACTAGGATATGAAATTGTTTAATGTTCTAGATTTGATAGTTTAAAATTGATATGTATAGCATAGGACATTTTGAAGTAAAATAATTATACACTTGGATCAACTTTCTTTCTTGGATCAGCTTTCATATCAATAATGATTAATCCATGAAGAGCATATATTCCAGAATTAAGAGATGAGCACATTGAGAGTCAGGAATTTTCTTATTAATGCTGGTATTCTAAGGACCTAACACATTGCTCTATAGGACAATCAATAAATGTTTATTGAATGATTAATAGATTGACTAAATGAATGATTAATTGATTGACTAAATGAATGAACAAAATATCTGCAAAAGAGGCCTTCAAGGTTGCCAAAATTCAGTTTAAAAAACACCCAATAAGATACTTTGTGTGCCTGTAGTTTTCAAGTAATGGCTGTTCTCAGACACACTTGCAGGGTGACAAGAATATTAAACCAAACAGTAGCACAGGTAAATGTAAATATTATGTTCATAATAATTAACCTCTCACTCCATCACTGTAGGAGTAATTAGGAACAAATTTATTAATAAGGTTCCATTGCACTAAAATGATGATAGTCATCATGTGCGAATTACTTCCAGGACTCTAAGTTTTAAAATAAAAAGCAAAGTGGCAATCAAAGATAACATCAAGAAAATATTTTTGTTCTTTGTAAATCAATTGAGCCTTTTTTGCAAAAAGTCCAGTCTTTCCTTCTCTGGGTCCATCCCCAATCCCTTCAGTTGACCAAGCACCCCAAGCTTGTGAGGTGCGCGGTGCTTGGCAGATGGAGAATAGCGATCTGACCATCCATCTCTGCCCTCATGTCTTGCTGCCAGACGGAGGGTAGATGCTGATGCACATCCTGAGAGGGGACATGCCCTTGCTTGTCTATATCCTTGTCCTTGCTGTACACATTCCCCACACTTATTTGCCTAATGGACTGAGGCCGAGTGACTATCCCCAAGACAAGAGGTAGCAAGTTTCAGGTGACATGAACTCTGCCCTTCAGAGGGCATCCTCTTTAATCTCTTTATTGAAAACATCTGTCTCTCTGTCCGGCTATCTGCTTATCTATCTCAATGCTGCTCACATGTCAGGCTGAATAATTCTGTGTCGTGAGGTGCTGTGTGTTGTAGGATGTTTACCAGCATCTTGTGAAACCCAGAGTCACTCTCTAATCATCAAATGCTCTGAGAGAAATAAAGAAGGCGAAATCACACCTTTCATTGAGAACCACTGATGCACGTGTGTACACACATTCGCACACACACACTTCCTTAAATATTTCAAAACACTAATCAGCGGTTTCCAAATTATTATGAAAAATGAGTAATTATTTTTTATCCCAGTTCTGAGAAAAAAGAAAGTAAACCCTTAGACCATGCATTTGGAATTTTTTGAACAGTAAATAGCACATTGATTATGTTTAGGATTTAGAAAGTGGATTATCTTTGAAGCCTTGATGAATCAAAGGTAAATTTTTACTTGTCACCCTGACCTGACTAGAAGAATGTTCTTAATTTTTTTAAATTTTTTCTAAGTAAGAAAGGCAAAAATAACACCTGATATTTCTGCTTGATTCTTTAAAAGGCTTACATTGAGGAGAAATAGCAATCTCCTAAATTTCCCTTCCCCTCAACCATAGCTAATTATGATATAATAGTCTAGAAAAAAAGTCTGTGAGGCACTAGCCCAAGTGAGAATTTTAAGACAGCGATGGGAGTGGTGGAAAAGGTTCAAACATTGCTGCATTTGAGCTTGTAGTTTTCCACTGTGGCTAATACCCTGGTGCCCTCATACTACTCCTCTAGCCAATTCTGTGCCAGAAAAGCTGGTGGCCATGAACTAGAGCTCATGTAGCATTCTTAACACAGTGGCACACCTCACCTTTCCCCAGGACTGCATGATCAAACCACAAAATAGATCCATTTGGGACCAGAGTGGGCAGTAGGATGGAGGAGCATGAATCTTGTGAAACTTCCTTTTTCCATAGTACAGAACCTCCTCCCCTCCTCAGAGGCATTTTTTCCACTTGCTGCATATGGGAATTTCTGTCTTCGAGACATACATTTTTTTTCAACAACACAACTTAATTTCCATTTCTATTCTCCATTCTGATGAGGTATCAGAAAATCAGTTCCAGTCAGAGAGGTTTTCTGTCTCCGTGATTTCATCACAGCCCTGAGGTTCAGGCACTGCCGTCCGATCATACCAGCATCTGGTGAGATAGAGCCCTTTTGCCTGGTTTTCTCCTTAGATCACACAGAAGGCGGAGCGCAGGACTCTTTTCAACTCAGAGACAGGAAGAAACTCAGTACTTTTTGCCCTACAAGAGATAGCACAGATATGGTATTGGTTATGATTTCCAAAAATTACCCGGAAGCTTCAATCATTAAATCATGTGCATTCACTCATGAAGGACTAAATAGCCATGCTACAATTTACAGAAATCGTTTTACAAATAGGGTTTGATTATTTCATACTGTAGCTGGATGAAATACAGTATGAAGCAATGAAAGGAATGGCTCTTTTGTTTGAGGTCGGGTTAAAGGCAAGAGTCGAGTGGGGGATTACTATATCCACCCTGGTTTCTCTGTCTCCTCTGAAACCACTCTGATTTCCTCACTCTGGAACTAAACAATTGTAAAAAAAAAAAAGTATTTAAAAACACTATTATAAATGTTTTTATTTGAATAGTGTTAACAGCAAAATAGTGATATGTATTTTGCTGGAATTGAAAAACTAGATTTTTTTTATTTTCTTCCTCAAATAATAACTAAAATGCAGCCTAAATCCTAAAAGACACTATTACTAAACATCACTGCATTTTAATTGTATGAAAATTCTATTCAATGCCACTCAACAATAACAAAATATATCTTAACAACCTGATAAGGCATGGATATTTCCATTTTTTTAATATTAGAGAAGAAGAATAGCATGCCAATTACAACAGGTTTCTGTAAATAAGTAACTTTGAAGCAAATCCTAATACTCTCACTAATTATAAGACTTTGAGTTTATTACCAAACAAAGAACCTTAAATCTCATTTGTTAAATGAAGGTAATCATAGTAGCCACTGCAAAAGGTCACTGTGAATATTCCATAATGTATTGGATCCGTGTTACTTGTAGACTGGTGCTCAATAAATGTTTGCGGTTGCCTTTATCATTATCCATTTTTAAATTACAAAGACATGGATATAGATTTTCATTGTAAGGATCAGAGCTCTAATTGTGATACCACTGACTCATAACAAGACTGTTCAGTTAGCAGTATGTCATGATGCTTGCAGCCACAGACAGTGTGGTCTCAAAAAGCATTCGGTCTCAAAAAGCCTAAGTTCTTGGGTTGGATGGCGAAGTTCTCCTCCTATCTTTTGTTATACAATTGTACAAGTTTCTACAAGTCTCATAACTTCTCATTTTATTTGGTGTATGGAGGACTAAAAAAGGTAAAACCTTTTATTAATGTGTTCACTATATTATTGTTCTTATGTTATCATCAACATTAATAATTGATATTTTTTTCTTACCTACCATTATTATTCCCTAATAGCAGTCATTTATGTGGGATACGATTTGCAAAATTTCCACATATGCCTGAATACTCCTTAAAAAGACTTTAGTAAGATACGCCACTAGGTGTCTTTATAAAGTTCAGTATAAATATGCAGAGCTAAGGTGGGCTTCCATTTCCTTAGCACAAAGTTTTATATAAAACTTTACCAAAGAAAGGAAGGAAGGAAGGAAGGGAGGGAGGGAAAGAGGAGGGAGGGTTCATCAGTGTAAGTAATACAAAACAAACCTGAAGAAATGGGGGGAAAGTCATCATAGCTTATAAAGAAGTCATGTGGAGAAGCATCACTTGCTCAAAACTATGTAGCACTTTTAATAAGCTCAGAAGCTGAGCGGTTACTGCTGCTCTTGTTAATTTGGCATGTGTTCAGCTGACAGATCAAGAGACCGGAGAATGAAGATTTGATAACACCAGGATGAGAATGACTTAAGCATCAGAATTTTATATCTGAGTTTAGGTTCCTATTTCTTTTGATTATAAATGTAGAAAAACAGATTTGCCTTTGAAAGTACTTGCTGAGGAATGATCATACAAGCAAAAACACAAATTCTAGGAGCTGAGCCAGGCTCTGATTTCTTCTGTCCCTGGAGGGTTTTATTTAAGGAAACCATTGATTTCTGCCACTACTCTGAAGAAACTCATGTGGAAAGGTGGCCAGGAAATCTGCCTCCAATTCAGTTTTCTAGGATCCCTTCCAAGGGGAGATCAACTTCTTTCCGATGAGCACATGAGCAGCTTTGCTGAAAGTAGCCTTTTATGCTTTAAGCTCAATTTTTGTCTATCATGTTCAAAAGGAAAGAAAAAACTCCTTAGATAGTTGTTACGAAGCTTAGAAGCATTAGCTTGCTTCATCTCAATATTTAGGAGGAAGAACAACACCACTGTAATCAAATGCACTTTTTCAAAAGGAACTATCAAAAACTTACCGATTGTCTCAGGCTTGAAAGCACTTCCTTACAAGAAATGAACATACGATTAAAAACATCCAGCTTTATGCCCTATGAGTTGAAGAAAATTGCAAACTCACTAGCAAGTTTTATTAATGAGTAAACATACTTTCAAAATGAGTCAGTAAAAAAAAAAAATCCCCACACTTGGTAGCTTCAAATAATGGAAGATACAATCTCCTCCCACTAACCCAATGCAATTTCCTTAAATGCATATGCACAGAGCATTGTACCCTCGGACCTGGCCTCAAATTCATCCAAAAAACATACTGATATACGAAACACGCTTGATGTTCTTGCCAGCAGTAATTCTGAATTACGGCAGAAAGAAAGAACACCAAGATGATATTTAATCTTAAGAAACGTGGCCAGTGATGCTATCACTGAGAAGTTATATAGATGCTTTTTGAATACATAGCTTATTACTTCTAGGAGAATCATAAAAAACAGAACTGAAAATATAGAGGAAGACATGTGACCTTGTGGAATTTGTGACCTCTGATATCAGGAGATGTAAAGCCCACGTTAATGTTTAAAATATATTCACCAATAATTTCACTGACAAACACATTGTATGGTTCTGATCATGTTTCAGACATGACCCAGGGTACCATCCGTTCTTGGTATCAACACTCAGAGTCCCTTCTTCATCGGTGTTCTTCTTCTGGTCATATATGGTCTTTTCTTAGACTTGTGTTCATCCTATTATTGCATTTATTGCATTTATGCAATGCATTATTTTTTACATTAAAATAATAAGAAGTTGTATGATAAGATTAAATTGGAGGCCAGGCATGGCTCATGCCTGTAATCCAAAACTCTGGGATTGGGAGTTCAAGGCAGAAGGATCACTTGAGTCCAGGAGTTCCAGACCAGCCTGAGAAAGAGCCAGACTCTTATCTCTACTAAAAATTGAAAAATGAGCTCAGCATTATGGTGGATGCTTATAGTCCCAGCTATTTAGAAGGCTGAGGTAGGAGGATTACTTGAACCCAGGAGTTTGAGGTTGCTGTGAGCTGAGCTGATGCCTCAGCACTCTAGACTGGGTGACAGAGTGAGACTCTCTTTCAGAAAAAAAAAAAAAAAAAAAGTAAGAAAGAAAAGAAAAAAAAAATTAAATAACAAGAAAAGACACTCCTCTCCAAATTCTACTTTATTTGAGCTAAATTTTAAATCTTCAGAAGCTTCTCATATATTTCTACATTTGTACATCTAAATGTTAAATGCTTGTTGTTACTAATTTTATGTTTTCATTTTCAAAATTTTCATTGATTGTCTGTTACAATTGATGGAGATCTACCTGACTTATATAATATCAAATCTGCCTATCCCACTCGATCCTCCCTAAATTACTTTTGTTTTGTAAAAAGCAGCATACAAATTATAAGAACATTAAGAAATACATTTTATTTGCAGAGTCAAGTGTCGTACCACAATTCCTTTTCCTTTTTTTCATCCCCTCACCACTCTCTCCTCAGTAAATAATTTCCTTGTATACTGTTGGTATAGTTTTCATCATGCCTATTTCTTTCTATAACCCCTCTCCTATTTCTGGCCACAAAGTTTCTGAATATCTTTTTTCCTCTTTCCCGTTTTGTTCCATTTTTCTGGAATAAAATGTTGAAGCCTATTGTATAATAGCTTTTTGAATGTAAGGATTCATGGTGGGTGACACTCTGGGCACATCTTAATGTATATTTACCCTGTTATCAGACTTAAGTCTATACTTAGAATTTTATGCACAAGATGTGAATCATCTTCCCTCAGAATAATAAAGGCATTTCTCTACTTCTTTATAGCTTCCTGTGTTGCTATTAAAAAATTTAAAATCTTTCCGATAATGATTTATGTCTGATATCTTTTAACACTTATTTCTCTGGAAGCTTTTAGGGACTGTTCTCTATATTCAGCCCTCTGAAATATCATGAAGTTGTAGGATCCTAGACCATTCTGGGTGCTATAACAAAATGCCATCAACTGGATAGCTCATAAAGAACAGGAAATTAATTCTTCTAGTCCTGGAGGGTGGTACGTCCAAAATCAAGGCACCTGCTGATTCGGTGACTGGTCAGGGCCAATTTCCTGGTTCATAGGTGGTTCTCAAGGTGGGCTCACATGGTGGAAAGGGTGAGAGGTCTCTAATAAAGGTGCTGATCTCATTCATGAAGACTCTGATCCCATCATGTAATCACCTCCCAAAGGTCTCACTTCTGAATATCATTGGCTTGGGGGTTAGGGCTTCAGTGTATGAATGCTGAGGACCCAAACATTCTGACGGTGCCCAACCTGCAGCCTATAGGCTGTATGCAGATTATGTAAGGATTTTTTGCTTGTCTGTGGTGGTAGATATCACAAAGAAAATTATGCATGCACTTAGTTTTTGCTCATCAGTTTTCACAAGTGTTTATGTATTTAATGTGTAGCCCAAGACTGCTCTTCTCCCAATGTGATAGAGAGAAGCCAAGTAGTTGGACGCCCCTGCCCAGGTACTTGGTGTTTGTCTTTTAACCTTCACCTTGCTCAGTGTTCCATGAACCCTTTGCGATATGGGAAGGACGTCAGCACTGGTCTCTCAGTTTCTCCTATTCTTTCACTTACTGCCTTTTTATCTTTTGTTCTAAAACTTGGCATATTTTCTCTACTGTTCTTTTTAACACTTCAAGACTTCTTTCTTAGTTTTCCTTTAAGCACTCTGCTATTTTCCTGGTCCTGCTGTTATTTTATAAAGAAGTTAAATTTTCTGTTTTCTCCTTGAGGATATATTTTTTTTTTTTGAAGGTTTCACCTGTTCTCTGATATATCAGGCAAAGTCTCAGCAGGAGAAAGATATGTTTATATTAAACAGGTTTAACTGAAGAAAATGTAAATGAAAGATTATATATAGATGTTTGGGATTTGGGAAGGGAACAAACAAGACATTGATGATGGCTGAGAAGCCATTACCACCTGCAGGGCTGACAAGGAGGAGGAAGGATTACCATAGCCTAGGAGCAACGTTAGAGGAGGCACCTGGCAAGAGTTTGGAAGTTGAAGAATCAGATCCACTGCCCAAACCAAGGTGGACTACAGGTGATAAAGACCTATCTCCTTCAAGGGAGAGGGGGGACATTTAGCTATACAGGTGGAGGAGGGGAACTGAGTATTCACTTGCCCTCAACCTAAACTTCAATTAGTATCCATAGTTTTATTTTTCCAAATTGAAAATAAGGATAAGCTTTACTACTGCCAAAACAAAATCCCCCAAACAATAGAAGACTGAAACTCCAAAAGTAATAAAAATGTGTTTATAGAACCCACAGTGTGAGCACACGGTAAAGTGGTCCTTTTCTTATGATGGGGGAGATGAAGAGGTAAAGATAGCGTCAGTTTAAGCACACATGGAGGGGAGAATAAATTTTTAATATAGAGAAAATCACCCTAAAAAGCAGAAAGATTAATCTTTGTAGATAATAAAATAAGGCAAAAGAAAGTTATCAGGGCAAAAAAGGAATTTTATTACTGGCAAAAAAGAATAACAGATACAGAAAATTTAATTGTCATAAATATATATGTACCTCGTAAAAGAGACTCAAAATATACAGAGAAATAGTGATTAGAATTGCCATTTCAACAATTTTTGTTAACACTTCTCATAGAAATTCAAATATTAAGAAGATAAAAAGCAGAAATAGTAAATAACTGAATCCTATAATTTAAAACTTTGATTTAACAGATATACATAAAATTCTCTCCCAAAGAGAAAATACATACTCTACATGAGTACACATAACAAGATTACCAAGGTAGATATGTGTTAGCCAAAAGGGAAACTTTAGTAAATTCCAATGGCACAATATGTACATACCATACTCTCTCACTGTAATATACACAAGGAAACAATTTTTTTTTAATTTTCTTTTTTTTGAGGCAGAGTCTCACTTTGTCACCCTTGTTAGAGTACCATGTGGTCATAGCTCTCAGCAACCTCAAACTCTTGGGTTCAAGTGATCCTCTTGCCTCAGCCTCCCAAGTAGCTGAGACTACAGGCACCTGCCACAATGCCTGGCTTTCTTTTTTTTTTTTTTTTTTTAGAGACAAAGTCTCACTTTGTCACCCTCAGTAGAGTGCTGTGCTGTGGTATCACAGCTCACAGCAACCTCCAACTCCTGGGCTTAGGCAAATCTCTTGCCTCAGCCTCCCAAGTAGCTGGGACTAGAAGCACCTGCCACAACACCCGCTATTTTTTGTCGCAGTTTGACCAGGGCTGGGTTTGAACCTGCCATCCTCGGTATATGGGGCCAGTGCCCTACTCACTGAGCCACAGGTGCTTACCCAGGAAATAAATTTTTGAATTAATAATGGAATTATTAATTCACTTTTTAAAAAGAAATCAAATCACATAGTATTAAGTATCCCTTAGGTTAAAAATTAAATCATAAAATAATTTAGAACTTGGTAACAATGGTTATTAGCTGTTACTAAGTAATAAACCATGTGGTTTAAAATAATAAACATTCATTATTGTTCATCAGTCTGTTGGGTGGTTCCATTGCTCTTTGAATGTTAGGTAGAGCTGACCTTGCCCAGGTTCACAGATCATGCATCTGTTTATCATCTGACAGATTGTCCTGGGGATGGCGATTTAGGGTGGCTGCAGCCAGGGCCAACCTGACTGACCTCGGGTCTCATTCTCGTGCGGATACCTCGAGCTTATTCACATGGCAGCAGTCACGTCCATAGTTTTTACCTTGCTGCTCCCTTATTCTCTGTATCATGTGCCTTTGGGGAGTTTTACAGAATAAATCAGGTCACTTCTACTGGTTCCGTCTTCACTGGCATCTTTCATTGAAGAATCATGAACTCCACTAACTTGTTTAAACCATTCTTCCAAAATGATGTTTACAGAAATTTGTCAAACTTTCTCATGCACTGATACACACTTTCCATTTTCTATATCCTTATGAGTTTATACTTGTTTTTATTCATAGTAAGAGAGAAAGTGGAGTCTCATTAAGGAGAGGTGTTAAAAGATAATTACGTGTGGTTGATCCTCCATCATTAACCAGAGCTAGTAATAAAATTTATATTTGCAATATGTTCATTTGTGATGCAATGACTATACTAATTTCTGCTAGAAGAATCTAGTGCATGCCTCACAGCAGACACACTTAAGATTCTTCAAAATAAGGGAGAAAAAAATCAAAATGAGGGTCTTCCTAGACATTAGCTTCTTTTTTTGAGCATCCAATCACTGTCGTCAAGCTTCTTGGTTTCTCAAATATCTTCTTCTTTTATCTTCACTTATTCCCTCTCCCGTTCATCTCCACCAATCCAGCATTCATTCAACATCATTAATAAACATAGATGAATAAATATTGACAAATTCTTTTTAAGGTTCTCTCAGTCTACGTCTCCCGATTGTTTAAATTTTGTCTTTAAAAATTGCTTTTTATGGGCAGTGCCTGTGGCTTAGTGAGTAGGGTGCCAGCCCCATATACCAAGGGTGGTGGGTTCGAACCCAGCCCTGATCAAACTGCAACAAAAAAATAGCCGGGCATTGTGATGGGCGCCTGTAGTCGCAGCTACTAGGGAGGCTGAGGCAAGAGAATCGCCTAAGCCCAAGAGCTGGAGGTTGCTGTGAGCTGTGATGCTACAGCACTCTACTGAGGGTGACAAACTGAGATCTGTCTCTAAAAAAAAAAAAAAGAAAGAAAATTGTTATTTATGCTAGCTCTATTGTATTGTCAAAGAACTCTGGCATTTGAATGCTTTTGAGAAAATTCTTTGAAATATTCTTGGTTGCAGAATATAAGAGCAAATATACTCTATGAATGTTAGGTACAGTCTATAGGCCAAATTTTGATATTTATTTTTTAATTCCATTTAATTGATCATATTTTTCAAATGTCCTATATTTTTAATTGTTTTTACAATTTGTTATTTTATAACTTACTACAGATAGATTAAATTTCTAGGCCACGTTTGGGTTTGAATTCATTCCCTGGAATGCATAACAGATATTCTTACACCTTTATTATTTTATATATTTAAAGTGTTTGGTGACTTATGAACATATGGCCCAGATTGTCTCTTGTGATTTGAACTTTGATTGCTGTTGAATGCCAATCCTTGGCCTCATCATTTTGGTTTTCATTTGCGTAGTGTAATTTTGCCAACCCACTTCCAAGTCATTGCGGATTTCACACATGTCTTTTATTAATAATTTTCCAAATTGGAGAGATTTTAATCTAATTTCAATAGTTTGTGTTCTGCTTGTTCCTGAAGTTTTATGTTTTATGAATTTTCAACATTTTTCTTCCCTTTGGTAGTATATTATGCTTTATTATAGTTACTCTCCTCCAGACTCTGAAAATGAATGATCTCTTTTTGATTTGTAAATAGTCACATTAATTTTTCTATAAAATTTTAAATCTATCACTAAATAGTTCTCATATTTTAAAAAACAGAACTATGGCTTTTCTACTCATCTTTGGGCTAGATTGTTTCTTTCCTGATTATCTGCTATCAGTGCACTTTGCAATGTGTAGAATCATTTATCTTTAGTTTGTAAAGACTTAAAACACTCCACATTTTCCTCAAAGCTGATTAGACTTTATGGTGGTAGTTAAAGCCAAGATTAAAATAAAAATTACTACCCAACTAAAATTTTGAGTATCTAAAAATCTAATGATTTTCACTTAACATAAATGTTATAGATTTTGTCTGAGGAAATAAATTGTCCCTGAACAGTGCATAGGAAGCTTATTACCATAGGAGTTGGCAGTGCACAGACAGGCAGAAAAAGCAGTATGTGCCCACCACAGTGACCATGTAACATTTCACTTAGGCCATATGCTAGCAATTTCTGTGTGTTTTATTTGTCACATCATTCTGGGTTTTAATTCTTGGTTTTTATTTTTTGGTAGCTTATGGACCAGGGCTGGTTTTGAACTTGCCACCTTGGGTATATGGGGCCAGCACCCTACTCCTTGAGCCACAGGTGCCACCATGTCACATCATTCTTAACAAAAACCTGAACGTTTCATGGTTTGTGAAGATATTATGAATATGCCCTCCACACATACACATGAGAAAGATTTGGGGGGTTTAGGATTAAATAATACATATGACTGTAAAAGAAACACACAGTGACATTCAGAATCAGGTAACGAAGTCTGGTTTTCATTTAAATACAACTGAAATTATCTGGCAATGGCAATGATTATTAGTCTTCTCTTTCCCCTAGACAACTACAGCTTTCACTTCAGTGGAAGTAAAAGGCCCATTGCACGTGAAGATTCCCCCTGGTGACCAGAGAGCAGTGAGACTCATTTTCAGTTAATCAAGCCTTCATAGGAGATATGGTAAAAATCAAGTTCAATCTCAGATACAATTTTCAGAATTCACTCTCATTCCATGGTAAGACAATACAGTGAATGAGATTTAGTTTTAACACTAAGTCTATCAGTCATGAGGGAATGCTCCAGAACATAGAATCTGACAGTTAGAGGTAAAGAGAAAATGTTAGTCAGGACCCAAAAATGTCATGTTAATAACCCTGAACATTTTTTTTAATCTCCATTAACAATAGTCCAACTAAATCTTGAATGCCCAAGTGTCCTAGTTTTCGAAAGTATAATTGTCTTAAGACTAATTTATCTGTGACCCCCATCTCCTGATGAGAATCACTAGTTAATCTAAAACACTAGTGCTGGATTTTTGAAACCATACAAGGTTTTATTAAAAGAAAAAAGAAACAAAAACAATGACAAAAATAAATTTCTTTTGCCCCCCCTTATGTCTCTTAAATAAACTCTCACAAAGAGTACTGCACAGCACATACCTGTTTTTAATGTAAGTTTAGTTATCAAAATGTGTATAAATCTACTTGGGACCCTATAGATGTATCAATACAAAACTACTATAGTGTTCTGTTATCTTATCAGCTTCCCTCAGTGAGGACCATGTATGTACCTCCTATCTTTACTCAGAGAATTTTTCCGATATCAGTTGTTAAAATACAGAATCAGTGAAGTTTGTTCCACCGAAGCCCTGGGACCCGTGGCACGGCCTATTTGTGCGCACTTCTTTTTAAGACCTTATTATGTAAACTCTCACAGCCTGCCCCTAGGCAGAATTGTTTCTGTGTTTTGCTAGATTAAACTTCCCACTGTATGCTGGAAGAAAACAAAGAAATAAAAAATAAATAAATCAGAGAGAAACTGTATTGTGCTCCCTCAGGTCACATCAAGTACAGGCTAATTTCAGTTTCCCAGTTCTCTGTACCTGACAGATACTTCAGAAGTTTGAATTTTGTATTCCTCTCGGAGGACAACGGATCTACTCCGTTTTATTTCACGGAAATACATGATACAGAAGGCTTTCTGGAAAGGACAAAGTCCTTTTAGAACAATACCTGATCTTGAGATTCCCACTATCCCTGTACCCAGGCTTGGGCTTGAGCCATGGAATCGTTACTTTTTCAGATATGCATTTCCTTTAAGCATTGAGGTTGTAAAAGTTGTAGAAATGTATGTACCAGTCTTTCTACAAATAGCGACAGAGTTGTCCTTCAAGCTGTTCTTAAGTATCCTCTCTCCTTCCTCAGGTGACTGGCTTTCTATGTTATGGAGACTAAGTTGCATGGTATGACTTAAAGCATTCCCTTTCTCTTACAGAGCAATCACAATCATATTTACCTGTCTTTGAGTCCTGTAAGCCTCACTGTAAAGCATTATGTTTCAACACACAGTAATGAGAAACATTTCCATTAACTTTTTGTTTATTCTCCATTTAGTCCTCTATAAAACCTTTCCTACGCCAAAGGATTAGAACAAAATGAGCAGAAATCATACTGCGAAGATAATATAAGGTTAAACTATTCTGTATTCCATCTTGAAAAATCATGTATGTGTATCTACACAATATGTTCGACCATATGTGTTATTACCCTATAGTCATGTTTTTAATTTTATTCATCTAATTCATTAAAATAGCACATACACATTTCTTGACAATAATTTGAATTTGTGTAGCACTGAATCTCTCTTAACATCTTCACTGAGAAATTAGGATCCCTACTTCTGTTAATGTCGAGTATAGCCAGATATTTGAGAGCCACTGTTTGGGAATTTTAAATGGTGTTCTTTTCTGTACTAACTGAGGAAGCCTTTCTCAGTCAATTTTAGTTCAAAGAATGAACCAGGGTTTTTCAGTCTGACTGTTTGCAACCAATAAAATAGCTAAAATTTTAGGATTCAAACCATCAATTTTCATTTCAATTTTATTGGCTGTCTTCAGTTTATCTGAAAGAATGACCGTAAGTGGGATTTCTGAGTGTGAAGGAGCTGCAGTTTGGGACCTTATGACTTTAAGTATCTTAGTGACTACGGATGTCGTGTTATACTAGGTTTGCCTAAAAATGACTTCCTAGGGCTGCTTTGGTCTGATGCTGAGTGATAGATGACACATCTCAAATGTGGATGAAACTCCGTCACTCTGTGCATGTGGATATGTGTGTGTCTCTAGTGAAGTGAATATTCACCAGACGTTCTTAAATATATTATCTGTGGATCTCCTACTGATTTCCATAACTAGACTCAGGCCCTTGTACACATGGCTGGAGTTCATCACCACCACTTCACATCTTTAGTGATGGCCTTTGCTGAATTTATCTCTTCAACATATCAGAAGATGTCAAAGAAAACAAAAGGGTTTTGAAATCAAGGATCAAGAATTCCCAATTCTGGGGCCATTAGCCAGGGCTTGAACAAGTCATTTGTCCTGGGCAAGTCTCTGGGAGCTGATTTTCTCAGCTGCAAAATGAAAATGGTAATAATTCTTGAAGTAAAAAGATAATGCCCCTTCTAGAGCATTTCATAACAATATCCGTCCCAGTCTATTCAGGCTGCTATAGGAGAACTACCACAAACTGGGCAGCTCATAAACAGCAAACATTTATTTATTATAGTTCTGGAGGCTAAGATCAAGGCCCCAGCAGGTTTGATATCTGGCGAGGACCCATTCCCTGCTTCATCACTGGCATATTCTCACTATGTTCTCACCTGATAGAAGGGCAAACAAGCTCCTTGGGCCTCTTTCATTGTATAAAGGTATTAATCCCCTTCATGATCTAATCACATCTGAAAGGCCCCACCTCTTAATGCCATCATTTGGAAGCTAGAATTTCAACTTAAAAATTTGGGGGAATACAAATGCTCAGAATACTGTTAGTAATAAAAGAAAAGATGACTAAGTTTATCCAGAATACAGGGTGGTGATCAATATCTGGGTGCTTTACTGGAGCTGGATACCTCAGTTCAACATAGTTCCCGTGAGCAACATATATGGTTTAGTCCATTAACTGTTGTCTTTCTCAATCTAGTGGCAATCAGTTTTTGTTCTCCGTCAATAGTTTTCTGGTTGCTGATAATAATACCACTTTTCTTGTAATTTCTGGTCCATTATTTTTACCATTCCCTTATTCTATTAGTGTTATTCTTAGTTCAGGCCCTCTGCATTTGGTCAATATATCTTTTTTCACAATTAATCTAGCTTTATTCTACAGAAATAAAAATGACATTATATAATACATGAATATGATTATGGCGCTACCCATTTCATGACTCAGAGCTGAACAGTAGGTTTACTTACTAGGCTCACATTCCAAAGCTAGGAAGACACTACTGCATGAAGAGTCTGAAAACATGAGAGGGAGATAAAGCAAGAGAATAATAGAGAAAAGAACTGCTTAAGAAAAGAGTGACTTCTAAAAGATCTTCTAAGCCTGGGAGGCTCATGCCTGTTATTCTAGCACTTTGGGAGGCCAAGGCGGGTGGATTGCTTGAGCTCAAGAGTTCAATACCAGACAAACTGGTTTCACACTTGCTAGTGAAACCTGTCTCAAAAATAAAAAAAATTAGCCAGGCATTGTGGCTGGCACCTGTAGTCCCAGTTACTTGAGAGGCTAAGGAAGAGGATTAGTGAAGGCCAAAGCTCAAGGTTGCTGTGAGCTATGAGGCTACGGCACTCTACCCAGGGCAACAGAGTGAGACTCTGTCTCAAAAAAAATTAAAAAACATATAAATAAATAAAAATATGACACTTTAAGGATGGATGGATGAAGATACACAATTTTACCACTAATTTATTTAGACACATTTTATGGATGTGAAAACTGACTGTGCACAAAGTTAAGTAGCCTTGCCTATTTCTATAATCCTATTTTTCCAACCAACATTCTTGCACACATGGTGTAATTACTTTTCACACCCCCGCCAGTCTTTACACTCCCACCTCCTATCCACAACAACTTTTGCACACACTATTCCTTCTGCCTAGTAAACTCTTACCTAGTTATTTGGTTCACTGAGTCTTATCTGTTTTTTAGACTGTCTCCAATCTCACTTCCTTTGGAACGTGTTCCCTGCCATCTCAGATTAAATCAGTCCCCAATCCATTAAGCATCTTGATGTTTGATATAAGTCTTCCTCTTTCTTGAGAAGTAAATTACAGAAAAAGAGTTCTAGTACTGTTTTGTCATTCTGTATCCAGGATGGACAGTCTTGTGTGATATGTGTTAGTATTTAAAATTAAATAAAAATAAAAAGTAAATAGTCCCCTAGAAAAGAAATGGTGAAACTAGGACTTAAAAGAGAGTCTTCCTTTTATTAAATAGAAATAAAAAGTAAAAAGTCCCCTAGAAAAGAAATGGTGAAAGTAGGACTTAAAAGAGAGTCTTCCTTTCTCCAAGTCCAGGCTTTCTCTCTTTCCTTTCAGAAGTGTATATATGTAAACATATTTGCATACATACATACACATATATACAAAGAATCCCTTAAACTGTATACATATTTATGAAAGGTAAAAAAGTGTATTTAAATTGTGATGTTAATTATATACCAATAACATTTATTATCTGGTATATTGTGTCTTTTATCTCTTGTAATTGATGAAGTCAAACATGACTTGAGTATTGCAATTTTAATATAGATTTTTTTCTTTCTCATGAATATACATTTTTTAACACCCTGTATATGTATGTGAACATATTGAGCAATTTAGGAAAGGACCAGGATAGATGAATAATATAGGTGTAAAGATCTGATGATTAGACTGTGGACTTATCCCCAAATTTATATAGTGAAATAACTTTCACTCTTAAAAGCATAATGTGCTGATCACCTGAGGACAGTGTGTAAGATACACGCTCTCAGTATCCTACACAGGCTCCAGACATGTCCACAACCCAATAGATATATTTTTAGATTCAGGAATGAAATAAGGAGAATCCAGGTTCTCAAGGAATGATTTTATCACACAAATAATTTTGAAGATGCTTTTTGATCCTTCTCTTGTTTCTTTAAGCAAGCAGACTTGCTCTAGCGCCTCTACTTGTTCGTGTTTTCTTGAACTGTTTTGGAGGCAATCACAGCAGGGCCAAAGACTCTCTTAAGGATCACCAGTGGTAGAAAGAAAAGTACCACTGTTAAACCCTCTTTAAAACTAACAAATAACTCATCAACTGGCTTCATGGGAGTATTGAGAACATTGGTACTTGCTTTCCCATTCTTGTGATACTTTATCAAGAAGAATGTGTTTCAGCTCCATCCAGGTTCATACAAAAGATGTAGTCTCCATCTTTTGTATGGCTGAATACTATCCCATGGTATACATATTGTAAAATTAATATGCTATCTAGATTATCTTTTTAATAATTGACAAAAATGAAATTTTAAAGATAAATGAGTATTCAGAAATTATGAGTATCGCATTTTAAAATTTTTAGGTTTTTGTTTTTCTAAATAATGGACAATATAAACTCGCCTAATTTATGAAGTTTTCTTGATGTTCTTATTCTGGAGTACATATTTTTAACCCAAGAAAAAATATCACTAGATGTGGTTTAGTTGCTCATAAAGGTAAAGATAATAATTGGTTATATTGTTCTTGATTAAATTTAATCTGTGGTCTTAGTAGTGAATAATCTAATCTTCATTATTTTAGCATTGAGTATTTTGCATCTTCTGGAATATAATTTGATTAAAATAACTATAATTAATGTGGGGTACTAGTTATATCACTGATATTTAATGTCACTGAGTCCTATCTGTTTTTTAGACTGTCTCAAATCTCACTTCCTTTCAAATGTGTTCCCTGTCATCTCAGATTAAATCAGTCCCAATCCATTAAGCATCTTGATATTTGATATAAATCTTCCTCTTTCTTGAGAAGTAAATTACAGGAAAAGGGTTCTAGAACTATTTTGTCATTCTGATGCAAAAAAATATTTAAAAATCCATTTATTCAATGGAAAGATCCAAAATTTTAGCAACAAATAGCCTTTCAGAAGTCATCACATGAGGTGCAAAACTTTTTGTCCCACACACAAATACAAAAGAAAAAAAATGTCCATTTACATGGTTTTTAAGAGTATACACCCTGAAAAAAAACCAATAAGACAAATGCTTTGTTTTGAATTAGTAAGAAAACAACTCAATTGCAGGGCAGTTTTAATACTGAATTCAAAGTTTTTAGAGTCTCTTTGTTCAGCTGCCCAGTTGTTAGAAAAATTGACTGTGGCTCAATGAGTACAAACAGTTACTTTGCCAGGACGAAATCTCCTGGGTGGAGGAATGATCTAGTCCTAACCTGGAGACCAGACCAGCTGTGGTCACAGAGAATGGGGATCTAAGCCCTTGGCAACTTTAGGGCTTTCTCTCTGTGAGAAGGCCACTGTTTTAGTATCACAGTTATTTAGGATAGAAGAAAATAGTTGGTACATTTCAGGAAAAGTTTATTGCTTTTCCGTAAGTTCCATAAACTAAGTTTAGTTCCGTAAACTAAAACACAAAATTTAATTTTCCAAGGCCACTATACCAATGCCCAAGTTTTACAAAGAAATCAGAAAGGAATAAATCATAACTCTGTCAATTGAGATGTTTTTTCACTGAAGAAATAAAACAGAAATATCAAGCAATCACATAAAAGAGAAAGCAGAATGTAATGGAATACAAAAATCAGTGCTACACTTAACTAGTGTTCAACATTAAAGAGGTGATTAAGATAGAAAACATAAGGAACATTTTAGGTAATAAGTGGAGCTGAAGTAAGTCTTAATTATAAGGACCATTTAAGTGGGTCAAAGAGGAACCTGAAGGGCCAGAAGGATTCACAGCCAAGTTGAAGTCTGAAGACAACTAGGAGACCGATCTAAAGATATCATAAAATTCCTGTTGTGATGCCTCATAATTAAATGAGAAGAGCCTAAATTGAAGAGATAGAGGCTTGAATTCCAAATGGACATATTTAGATGTAATTATTTTGGCCGTGGTCTGTCATTCAAAGTTTCAAATTAGGGAGTTTATTTTACTTTTTACAAAGATGTGATAGGGTAGTATAAGCTAGGGACAATTCCATATCCCCTGAATATTTTATGAGAATTGAACTGAGACTTCTTAACAGAAATATCCATTATAGTTGTTTAATTCCCATTAAGAAATCTATTTGCAATTAGAGTTTAATAAATATCTTCTCAGCTAAATTAATATAAAATGTCTCAAGATACCTGGGATAATTTGATCTGATATAAATAGCGTATCAAAATATATTTGCGCCATAAATATGCATAAGTGTTATGTATCAATAAAAATAATGTATTGTCATTAAATATCTAAATTGATGCCTATCTCTCTTATTTCTATTTGGTGAATAGACAACTTCTAGGCCCAAATCCTTCTTGAAAGGGTAGATTTATTTTGATTTTATAATAATTTCTTTGTATCTTTATGATTAATTAAATCAATTAAATTTTTTCTATATAAGTGGGATAATCAACAAAATAGATGCACACATGTTCAGGTTCTGTGGGTAGGTTTGGTTCTGCCGGTGAGAAACAGTTTTATTCAACATAGACGGGAAGTCAGAGTAATTTCTAAACCTTGACCACTGTAACACTCAAGAATAATCCCATGAGAGGGTGGATTTACAACTTGATGAAATTTTGCTGCTATTTGCTGTCTTTTTGAATACTTATTTATAAGATCGGCTTATTTATTTATAAGGTTGGCTTATTTTATATATCCTCTGCAGTCTCGGCTAACACCTGTGCAAGTTTAGAACTTGCTGTGTTACTTGTTAGCTGGGAGGATGACATCACAGGGTATCACCCACATCTCCATGGAGTTCACCATTTCCTTGACCTTTCCTGTGGCCTACCCTAAATACCTAAACACAACGAATAGAATTTATAGCACAATAAACTTTCCTTCAAGGTTCTAATTGGTAGAGTGTAGTTAATGATTACCATTATGTAAGTATACACATAACAGATCTGAACGATCATTGCAAGTTTGGGAGAAGAGCAGTTAAAGGTAGTTCAAACACCAGTGGTCCTCAGGAGAGTCCTACATACACTTATAGTTATGCAAAAAATTCTGTTCTATTCATTTGACCTTTAAAGCACCCTGTGTACTGATTTTAGAGAAAGCGTTAAAAAGGCCTTGATGGGAAAATTTCGCAGTGCGTGGTGAGCTCGGCAAACTGTTCATCAGCAAATGCTAAACAATAATGATGTCAGACTGTTTCTCTACATCCAGTCAATTCATGTCAGATCCAGAACAGCGTTGCCTCTCCTCTAATGAGCCTAAGGGGAAAGATACGGCTGCTGTTAAAAAGTGTGGCTCTTGAATAAAATAACAACCCTGATAGTCGAAATATTAGAATTGCATTTTTGGCAAAGAAAACCTGATGGTCTACAACGTCCTTATAATGGAGGCGTGCTTATCTTTCATCTTCCTTCAACATAGCTGCCAGCTCTCTAAATAGGTGTATGAGAAAAGATGACATGCCATTCTTGTATTCATTTACAATGAGCAATTTATTTTAGAAATGATAATAGTTTTGCAAACAAGAATAACTGTGTAGAATTTTAAATATGAAAGAAAACATTCCGTATTTATACAAAGGTGAAAACCTGCATGATTTGTGCATAGGTAATAGTATTCTGATGGCGAAGCTCGTCACTCTCGGTGACAAGACAGAGAAATGGTACTGGAGTGATCAAAATCATAGTATGTTTGAAAGAAAAAATTCAAATGTAATATGTCTATAAATCATTTCCCACCATGATATATTAACTTTTCCCTAAAATCATTTGCTTTTTAATCATTTCCTTAGATCAAACACCATAGAAAGTTCCTAGCTTGGAGCTGATTGTCAAAGGCTAATCACCTGATCCATTGCTATTCATATAGAAAACGTAAGGAATTAAATCCACCAGGCTAACACTAATTGAGAGAGATATGACTTGAGTTTTTCACAGAAACTATTATCAGGTCCAACTCCAATATAGAGTCAAATTCTATACTCAGTGAAGATCGATATAGATTCAGATTATCAAATAATATGAAAGATATTTACACGAATGGTCACAAAATCAGTCACCTTGATGCTCTCAATACTCTAGATTTGAAAATCTGCTTCAGTCAGGATTTTTTTTTTTTTTGCAGCTTTTGGCCAGGGCTGGGGCTGGGGCTGGGTTTGAACCTACCACCTCTGGCATATGGGGCCAGTGCCCTACTCCTTTGGGCCATAGGCACCACCCTCAGTCAGGGTTTTACTAGATAAACAGAAGTAGCCAAAAATATAAATTAAGAGGTTTATGTGATTGTAGGTTCTGGCTAAACAGGCACAAATTCATAGGACAGGCCACCAGTTTGATACTAAATCATTAAAATTGCCTATAATTTGATTCAATAATTCATTTCTAGGAGGTCTTCATAGAGAAATAATTAAACAAGGGTGAGATGACTTTCCAAGATTTAAATATCACATATTTACATACGACTTGTATAATTTCAAAAATCTTAGAAACTAAAAGTCCAATAATAGGATTCACAGAAATAAATTACAATATAGTCATATAAGAGAAAATTATTCAAACCAGATAGTCGATGCTGTTGTATAATTATTGACCTATATTTTATAAGTATAATTATAAAAACCAAATGATAAAAGGTTTAAGATTTCCTTAGTTAATTATATGTTAGACAATTTTTTAATTAATTATGGTGTTCTTATATTGCTTCTGTAATCAGGAAAAAATTCGCTAGAGTTTATACACATTATTTTTAAGTTATCATTTCAATTGTCATATCCAGAGGTCAAAAAAATGTTTGCTATCTTGATGGATTCATTCATGAGAAATGAGTTCATTACCGGTATAAATAAATAAATATTATTGCTATTTTAAAATCACAAAAGAGTGCAAAGTATTTTTCTAAACATTAAATTTTACAGAATGATTACAGCAGAAATGGTTGTGCTTTTTATTTTTACCATTTAATGAATAGCTTCCTGGAAGCCATATCCTCCCTACGATATTTTTAACAGTTTAATTGTGAGACGTAATTAACCCAGAAAGCTTCCAGTTTGCTTCTAAATACAGAATCCAAGCAAATCTATTGAGTTCTAAAAATGTTCAACAAATTTTACTCTCATGCTCTTAATATAGAGAATATCATTAATCTTTTTGAAAAAAATTAAAACTTTCTATCAATACTTGAATGTTGGTTACAAGGCTAAAGCTGGTCTTAGCTCAGTTAAGTTTCATATCATGCTGTGTAAAGGAGGATATGAAGAATCTAGATAAATTTTTGATAAGAAAAAAATAAGTACATGCATTACAGACCTGATTTCGCTAATTGATTGTGTCTATTCTAAATTCACTACAAAAGGGGATAAATGCTTTGTGTGTTTGTGTATGTGTGTAAAACGTGACCATGTAGAGCAGCACATTCCAGTGCAGACTTCCAGGTGTCATTAAAATATTACTAAAATGGACTATCTGTCGGGCTATACAGCCTGAGTCAATATATTTCAAAGCAGTACTATAAAAGCATGGAATATTTTCTGAACAACCTTGATTTGAGCTAAAATTAGAATACAAAAAATAATTAGAAAGGCCCTGTATGTTCATAAGTTTGGCAACGCAAGTCTGAACAAACATTGGACCAAAGAAAAGAAATTACAAATAAAATTAAATAATAGTTTAAGCAAATAATAATGTAAAATAAAATTCATTGAATATAGCTAAATTTAAGTTTTGAAAAAAACTCAATCTTGAGAGCATATATTAGATTAAAAATGGTCAGGTCTGGCCTCTTGGTGGAACATTGTCCTGGTTTTTTGGCTCTTGCTTGGAAGTATCACAAGAAGGACAGGGGCCACAGACTGATTGTAGACAAGAAGCAATTCCACACAAACAGCTTTTATTGCAGAAAAGACGGAAGCTATAGAAAGCAAAAATACATTCTAGAGAGAGGAATGGTAGGTCTCCAAGACTGGAGAAATGTGCTAAGGATTCCCCAGGGGCTTCCTTTCATTGGCAGGTCTGGCAAAGGGCTTACAGAGAGTGTGGGATGTTAGCAGATGATGTACATGATTGACAAGTGTTCTGCGTTTTCCTGCCATCCCTTCTCCTGATTGGTCCCCATCTTCTGGCCCTAGGAACCGCCCTCCTGGCCTGCATCTACCACTTGCAGATGTGGGGCCCAGTTAATGTGAGAGCGAGTGAGTTAAGCCCTGTGAAAGTTGAAGGAAATAAATCATAGAGATAAGAGCAGAAGTTAATGGAGTAGTAAAAAAGTAGAGAACAGAGACTATCAATAATGCCAAAAGTATGCTTTTTTTGAAATTGACTTCTCTCTGCCAGTGTTGATCTATGAAACAAATAAAATAAGAAAAGACAAAAACAATCAACCTCATAGAAAAAGGCAGACATTGTGAAAGTTCCAACACCAAAAATATATAATAAAAGGAAATTATAAAACAGTTTCTGCCAATAGCTTTGAAAATTTAGATTAGAGGAATAATTCCTAGAAAAAATACAGTGTGAAAAATGACATCATATATAGATAATATAGTAAATACATTGAATTAAGTGCATTATATATATACTACCTCTTCAAGAAAACCCCCCAAAACATTCTCAGGCTAGCTGGCTATCCTAGTGAATTCTATCATCCATGAAAGGTAGCTACAACATCAAGATAACACAATCTTTTTGAAATAATGTTTATGAACAGCATAAACTGGATAAGAAAAGTTTACCAAAGCAGTACAGGAACAGAATTGGAAGGCCCATCATGTATATATACATATATACCCACAACATGTATGTAGAAATTCCTTAAAATATAGAAAAGTGAATCTGGTGTTATATAAGAAAGGTGTACATCATGACCAAGTTAGACTTAAAAAACCAGCCAACATCATCCACCACAATTAAGAGAGTTGGAAACTAGTGCTCATGCGCTGCTGTATTATTTGATTCAATGACGTGTGCAAACAGTATTTTTATTGACGTACCTTCTTGACAATGCCATTGAATGTCTCAAATGCACCTTAAATTTTTTAAAAGAAGAGAAAACCAAGAGAAGAGAATATTCAATAATCTGAAACAAAAAAAACTGAGCAAAGTAACAGGGTTTATCTCAACTTACAAAGCTTGAGTATTATAGGCAATGTAGTATTGGTACAAAGGTAAGAAATGGGGAGTAATGAAAGAGAAAGAGAGCCCGGGGGAAAACCACACACTTACCCCCTCAGCCAAAACCACACTGAGGGGAAGAACGGAGGTAGGAGAACTTACTCTACTGGGTATTAAAAACTGAGAGTAGAGTAGAATGTGAACGTTTTAAAACAATAACTGAGAAAATGTCATGAAGGCTGTGTTGACCAGTTTGATGGAAGTATTTCAGATTGCATGTGAAAACCCCACACTGTACCCCAGAAGTGCATTAATGTACATAGTTACCATTCAATAAAAAAAAAATTTAAAAAAACTGTATTTTTAGAATAAGTTTTAAGACAGTGATGTATTGGTATAAAGGTAAAGAAATATTGAGCAATGGAACAGAGGAGAGAGTCTAGAAACAGATCAACATTTTAGACATGATTTATGACAGAAGTAACAGTTCAGAACAGGGGAGAACCGATAGGTTTTTGTACACTTACATGACCGAGTCAATTGGATTTCCATAAGGAAAAAATAAAATTGACACATACCAGTGACTATATGAACAATCAATATCAGATGGATTGTGGATCTAAATGTCAATAGTAAAGGACATTTTTTAAATGGAATAAAGGAAATTCCTCGGCTGCCCCGGAACAAGTATCCTTGTACGTCACTCAAATAAACTTGTCATACTTGCCAAAAAAAAGGAACAGATTGGGGATGAGAGCAATTAAGAGAGTTATTAAACACTAATCGCTGAGTCCAAGATTGATCAATGGATGCAAATTAAAATTTAAAGCTTCTGATGATTAAAAGACACTATTACAAAAGTAAAAATGTCAGACACTAAAAGGACAAATAAAATTCTCACAGTGTCAAATCAGTAGAGCATGTCTCAAACACAGAGAGAACTTTAAGTATTTTTTTCTTAAACAGAAATGCACCTAGATGTGCACCAAATAATATGCACAGACACGTTATAGTAACCTTACTGGCAGTAAGCTCCAAATTGAAAACATTCCAGTGTATACCAACATTAGAATAACTTGTGGAATATCCATTGATAGGCCTTGAAAACTAGCACACTACTGTTAAATTCAACAACAAAGTTGAAAATTGAAAACACAATATCGAATGAAGAAGGAGAGGTTGTATGTACGTGTGTATGTGTGTCTGTGCACGTGCCTGCATGTTGGGGTGGAGAGGCCTGGCTCGTAGTTTTACACCTTTTGACCAAGGTAGTGGTTACTTGGAAATGTTCACAATATAATATTTCACAGAACTTTACTGTTCACTCTCTTCATTAGGTATGCTGTAATTCAATAAACAGTTTATCTCACATATTCATAGTAAGGAATGACACTGATAGGTGGATGCTATGTGGGTATCTATCTTTAAAAGGATTATGATGAAGGTTACTTGCAGGGGTGTCCAACCTCTTGACTTCTCCACATCACATTGAAAGAAGAAGAGTTATCTTGGGCCACACATTGAAAACACAAACACTCACAAAAGCTATTGAGCTAAACAATAAAAGTAAAAAAAAGGTCTGTGCGTAATTTTCATGATATTTGCCATCACAGATAAGCAAAAAAGTACACACAGAATCCACATGTGGCCCATAGGCCAGTGGTTGGACACCCCGCATGGATCACCAAGATTTTCTCTGTAAGGGCTAGATAGTAAATATTGGGGGCCTTTTGGGAATTAGAGTCTTATTGTCATTACTTAAATCTGCCATGAAAGCAGCTGTAGATTATGTATGAAGAAAGATGTGTCAGTGATCCAATTAAATTGTATTTACTAAGAAGTGGCAGGCGAGATTTGCCCCAGGGGTGTAATTTACCAATCCATGGATTCAATGATTAGTTAAACATATGGCTGGAGTAAATGAGACATGCACATCCACGTGTTGGGGCACTGTTGAAGTATTTTGTCTTTCTCATTTTTCTAAAAATAAAAAAATGGGCATATGGAAATTATTATTCTAAGTCTCCTAATTAAGTTATATTTGATGTATTATTCCTTTATTTTTACATGCTTTACTTCTTAGTATGGTTAATATTTCTATAACTAATCAGTTTCTGGAATATTTCTGTTTACCCCCTAAAGATACTGTAGGCTGTATAGCCACATTTCAGATTTAAGTCTAATCTGTTTTAATATTTTTTACTCATACAGAAAATTCAACAGTGAAGTGGGATATTATACTCAAACATCATTTCTGTTACTGTTAAGAAAGATCTGCTCATCACCAGGATTTATTTATTTCATTGATTGCTACAATTTGTTGTTTTATCAAAATTTAACTTTCCTTTTATGTACTAACCACATTAAGGGTTTCTAATTTAGAACAGATTAATCTACTTCTGCATTGTGGGTTTTATGTTGAGATAATCTATTTCCTTAAATTCTTCTTTTAGTAATAGCTTAATTAATTGGTCAGAAAAATTTTTATACTACACATACAAAAACCATAAATTTCCTTTCTAAATGGTTTCAGGCAAGAATTGGATCCATGTCGAGCTGAACTGAATATTCTAGGGAGGAGTATAAAAACAAGTGCAGTTATCAGTCAGAGATCTGAAAAACCCATGACGACATCAGGATCTGTTTTTATAGGTGGATTTCCAGACCTTCATGGGGAAAACCAGGTATTTCTATTGACTTTTTAAAAATATTAACTATGTAATTGTACTGAAAAACGAAAACTCAGTTTAGAAAAGATTTCAGAAAAAAAAAAGTTTGGGAGCAATTATACCAAGAATGCACATATTTTTATCTGTCAGGCTAATGTATACTAGAAGTTACTATTCTCATTAAACAGAGTTGCTCTAATCTCAGTACTATTTTTTATTTATAACTATAGTGTGTATATTAGATTTCCTGATAATATTCAGCATATTAGCTTTTGCACACCCCTAAGCTAGTCATTCTCACTGGATATGTGAGTGGGTTGGCTTAATAACACACAAGAAATATGATTTTAGAAATGGAACTGGAAGAACACCCCACTCTCTGTTTCATGTAAGATTACTCTTACCGTAGGAAACTGTCTCTCCAGAGATTTGCGTGCATGCCAGCCCACTTTACATTTCCATTTAAATAATTAGCTTACTGTTTTCCTTATTAAGCCATATTTTAAGATAATGGCTTGAATGCTAGCAAATGCTATTATTTGGTTCCATTTTGTGCTATTGCGGAGAATGGCTTTACAAATTTAAGTATGTTTTCTAAGTATACCAACAGCTTATTACCTTTATGAATCTTTTCTCTTATTATATTTACCACTGTATTATAATGTTTTTGAATATACCATGTTTATATTATTGCAAATACAAAATGCTATTATTTTAAAGTCCCACAGGTAATACAAATTGATATAAACCTACTTACTATAAGTATCCTAACTGTGGTGTATATAAGATTAAAAAAATGTAAAGGCTAATATACATAAATAACAAAATTTACTTGTACATGTAGTGTGATACGTATCCCTATAATGAAATAAGGAACTTCTCTATCTGTCACCAGGAAGAAATGAAAAAATTCTATATCTGAAAACACTGAAGAAATGACTCTAGGTTCAGATGTACTGTATTAGCAGTAAAAGCAGAGGCGTTGATAAACAGACTATTGTGACTTCTTCTATAATATTAATACACTTTTTTGGCTTTTCCTAGATAAATCAACCTATAAGCTCCCTAAGAGTAGAAAATATATTTTATTTACTTTTCTATACACCAAGGAAAGGAAAGTTTCTGTCACACAGTTTGAACTTGATGAACAGTTTTTAAATGGTAATCTTAGTTAAAGAATGGATGGAAAGACTCTAAGACCTTACATAAAATATCCTTTAGCCGTTTGCATCTGGGTTGAACTGTTATTTCATAGATATGGATGCATTTTCCTAAGTAAAAGAGAGGTTTTCATGTAGAGGTTTTCTATGAGACTATGTCAAGACTTAAGAGCTATCCTTGTATATAAATATAGTTAAATATTTCCTCTTTTATAAATATTAATGATATATATACTCAACATAAAAAAAATAGAAAAGGATAGTTCCTGGCAAGTAAAGGAGTTTTTAATGAGGCAGAGATTTGAGGGAAGATCAAGTGTCTGCCTTGTAAATAATATGTGGGCTATTCTTCCAGACAGAAATGATATCACACACACTCAGGCTTAGGTCATGGAAGGGTCTGAAGGAGGAAGAGGGGAATGTAGAAATAACTCATTATTGTGGCGACGTGGAGTTTGATATGAAGTGAGCAGGAGGAAAAGCTGAATAGGTGAGCAGGAGCCACAACATAAGGGATTCTAGATAAAATGCAAAATAGTAGAGACTTCTATGTTGGTACCTAAGAGAGCCATTTAAGAAGTTTGAATAGCAAGTGGCATTATGCTGTTTTCATTCTGAAGTATAGAACTGGAGGGATTTCGACTGTAGAGTACAAATGAGTAAAGTTAGGTCAGAGCAATATTAAACAAGACATGATGGAGCAATAGGGTAGGAGGATAACTATGAACCCTACTGAACTTAAGGATGATTATAGGTAAGAAGATATAAAATTAGGAATTTGAATGACAGGTTAGCTTACATGATGAGAGAATTTATTGTGCCACTCTTAAAACGAAGAGCATAGTGTTCCTTATAGGAAAAATGGCAGATTTATGATTGCATTTGAATTATTTTGGGTAGGGGTGATTTTCAAATATTCAACAACTGGTTTCTCCTCGCCACTAATCAATCCTTCCATTATGTCAGTACATATATCCAATGCATTCCTGCTGAATATCAATCTTATCAGTAGGACGTTATGATACAGAAGAAGTCATTTGAAATTTGGTCCTTGAGAAAGAAAGCTGGAATATATGACTGTGGGATTCTCTACATAGGAGACAGTGGAAACCATAACCATTGACTGAATGGATTTTGTATATCAGGAGAAAAGAGGGCTGAGAACTGGGGATCAGCAATCAAGGACTGGGCTAAGAAAGAGGTGCTCACAGAGGTGGTTAACGATTCCAGGCTAGCAGTAGACAATGGAATAAAAAAGTCCCAAAGACCAATGGTGCAGAGACTTTCCAAAAGGAACATCTATCTGTTCAACACCAATGCTACAAAAGGTCACCCACCAGACTTAGGAGAACAATAAGAACAGAAACCAGCTGTAATATTATGAGGAAGAATAAATGGAGTGGGAGAAGCAGGAGAGTGATGATAGGCTATTTTTTCTACAAGCTTATTAATAAAAGAGAGAGAGAGAGAGAGAGGTTATTATATAGGCCATGACAGAGTGTTAAAGTTGCAGAGATGTGAAATAATAATTGATTATACTTCTAAAGACTTTTCCTCCAAAACCTTTCCTGAAAGGATTGTCATTTATGAAATGACAATTACCTCCTCCAAAACCTTTCCTGAAAGGATTGTAATTTACAAAAGGATTACCTCCCTAAAACTGTGGTATCCATCCTATAAGGTACGGAAACTAGACTCTTTTCATCAGATTTAGAGGGACATTCAGTGGGCACCAATGAAGTTACCTTGAAATTAAAGAGGAAGCCAGCTAAGCGAGTTTTCCCTTCTTGTTAAATGTGCTGTTTGAAAGATTTTATGTCAGCCCCTTATTGATTTTTTATTCTTTTCTTATCCTATTAGAGTGTCACAGTAACTGTGTGTGTGTATACGAGAATGTGTTAGTGGGACTTACACTTCTATTGCTATGTGCAAAGTGATTGATGCAGGCAAACTACACAGTGTATCCAGATGATAATGCTTAAAGAGCAACCTTGTGATGGATCAGGGAAAACGATAGGAAAACCAACTTGTGGAACTTGGTTCTGTGCAGTGCAACCCCTTGAATAACTAAGTATCCTGCAGGCTCTAACTATCTAATTATTGTGTTCTGATTAAGAGCTGCTGTTTAAGCACAGTGGGTTGTTAGTGCTCAGAAAATTAAAAACAACAGGTTTGCAGAGTAAAACATTAAGGAAAAGAACTATAGTTGGTTCCTTGAGCCCCAAAGTGCTAAGTTCCATTTATCCTCTCACCTCTAAGTTTCTAATAATGTTTTTCTGAACTGACCAAAGTCCCTCCACATGACCAGTGTCGCTAATCCAAAGCCGATGTACTGACAGGTTGTTTAATGCTTCCCTTAACAAAATCACACAGAGCTCAGTATGTGAGGAGAGAATGAAACAGTTAGGCACTTTCAATTTTGTGCCTGGAGTGTGAAAAACTCTGCTTCCCTTGATGACCGTAAGTGATGATAGCTTTTAAGGTACAAGAGTAAACTCCCCCTCTCTGATGCTAGGAAAACACTTTCCTCGGTAGTTCTGTAATTGCTTACACTTTTCAATGCATAGATTCTCACATTGGGGTCCAAGTTACTTAAAGACGCTAAGTTTTAATCCCTAAGAAATGCAGACCATTTACACTGGCACTAGCCAGTCTCTTTGCTTAAATAAATGAGGAAATAAAATTATCATGGAAATAAAAGAATATTATTGTTAATCCATTAGCAGTTTTTTTTTTTTTTAACACAGAAATTGATAATACAAGTTCTGGTAAGGTTCTTTCTTTCTGAATGCAAGCTGGTCACTAAGATAAAAGATAATGCATAATGGCATATGCTATTGAATTGGACTGGAATATTTGAAGAATTAGTGACTCACTTGAGAATCTAAACATTCTCCTTAATTTTTAATTTAATTGTAAATTGCAGTGTGATACAATTCAATAATTTTTTAAATATTCAATGACTCCATGTAGAAATAAGAATACTTTGGTAAAGCAAATAAGTAGAATCTACCTTACGTATGTTCAAGACATTGATTTACAAAACCAATAATTCCTTTGCTACATATTCATTCACATTTATGAAAAGGCCTATGAGTCATTAGCTATAAAAACCTTTAGCCAAAATAGATTATAATACTATTAATAGTCTTAAACACGAAGACAAAAGTCCTTTGAAGAATTTGCGATAGACTGCCGAAGAACAAATGGAAAAATCACCTGACTGATCTGTGATTCACTTTCTTTACACATTGGTCATTTATTTTACTCATCACAGCCCATCCTCAGTTTAGAGAGGTTGTATGTATCCAGTGACACCTCAGTAAACGTGTATACAACAGACGATTACAGGATGCCTTTCAACCTTTCAAACTCTTCAAAGACATTTGTTATATAGATGCAACACGATCAGAAATAAAATACACTTGAAAAAATCAAGAAAGGTGAAAGCATTCAACACTTTTAGGTTCAATCAATTATGAAAAAAAAGTTGATTTTTACCCTGTCCTCATTTTCTGTCAAGCTAATCTTAATAGAAGTCTGCTCACTAGGCGTTTGTAAAGCTTGCTCACTGGTAAGCAAAACCCCACCTCTCTAATGAACATAAACAAAATAACAGAGACATCAAGGTTTTACTGCAACATTTCAAAATTCAGTGCTGCTTCTGGAAGTTATGTCATGAGTCATGAGTCACTCATTCATTTCTTCCTGTGGTCACCTGCTGGACTGGCATAATCTGGGCTCTTCAACATTTGGTGTCTTTTCTGCCATCAATAGCACTTAATCATAGGTGAACAAATTAACACAATCGGAATTATTCTCCACTCCTTATACATATAAGGATCACTCTTATTTAATTCCCATGTGAGAATCTGCCTTTGTTAGTCAACCAATAATCCACTGTGGACTCTGGGCCTCAGTCCCTGGTGCCCCAGAAACTGCAAACGCATAGTTAAAGTCTGTGATCTTCCCCCTTCACACATCAACATGAATACATTTCCAAAAGCTTCATGCAGATGGGGAAAAGGAGGGTCACGAATGAATATCCACATCATATTAATTCCCCAGATAGAAGAATCTAAGCAATATGTATCTTTGAAATACATACATCTGTGTTTGATAGATTATAAAGAAAGCAGGGACTAATAAACTCTGAAATCAGTACAGGGATTATTAGGTAAGGATGGAGAAGAGGTCAAAAAGGAATTTTCAGGGCTCAGAGCAGGTCTCAAAGTTGCTCATTATGTCTCACACTAGCGAGGTAGAAAGCAGCTGTGTATTCATCTTACTGGTCTTTAAAATATTCACCTCCATTCTTTATATGTGTGTGCATATCCACATGTGGGTTTCATACACACAGCATGTGAGTTGTAAGGTACGTTTTTAAAAAGTGCCTGTGTTACAGTAATCAGTGTTACAATCATGTGGTAGACAGCAATTGAGGGAACAGAAAGCAAATTTACTAGATTCATACTAATAATTATGTGAAATTAATTATTCTATCTTCAATTTCATTTGCATTATGGTTTTGTTTCCATTTGATTTCTTAATTTGTTCATGTTTTATAGTTTTGTGAAGCAATAAATAGGAATTTGGATCTGACTTTATGTTTTCCCATAAAATGTGTCTACAGTAGAATGTTTACTGAAATTCCTTGAGTTAATGTGGAAGAATCCGGAATCATTGTTCTTTGGAAATGAGTATGGACTCAGCTTTGGGCAATGTTAGCAGTGACTTTAACAGCATTGCGGCTGTAAATGAGAAGAGAACAGACAGAGGTCGTGTGGTTTCTTAAGGCAATTACACAGGCTGTGATCACTGACTAAGTTCCCAAACACAAATGAACATGTTTAGATTCATTCTATAAGTTCTTGTCTAAAATACATTGTTATTAAGCATACTCCATAGCTTTTTGATACTCAAGCCAAACTTTTTTTCTTTTTTTGCCCTAAAAGAGAAAGATGTCTATAATGCAAGGCTTTCTAACCTCTTCTGAAATTAAAAAAAAAAAAAAGGTGCAAATGGGCAGATATTGCTATGTGCTGGAAAAAATATATGTTTTTACACATTTGTATTATATTTTCAGAAACAGTTCAGATTTGTTGAAAATAATGCCAGACTTGAAATGAGGACATCTGATTTTTAATAATATCTCTCCCCCAAAATAATGAGTTTCCTGATGTTCTTAACTGTTGCTTCAAATCTCTGTGCCTCAAGTTACTTTTCCATAAGTGATGAAGTTGTACATTTTGAAGTATATTTCAGTTCAAGATGATTGTAAGTGTGTGTGGTGTCTGTGTATGAATTGCACAGACATTCTTTGCGTTAAGATACTTTTCTGGTAACAAATTCTGTTATATTCTGCTCACCTGGGATCACCTCACTTCTCTGTGTTATCCCTGAGGACATCCCTTGAGAGACTCCCATCTGGTGTTCCTTCTGTTCCTGTCCAAATTTTCATTTAATTTTAAAAGGTCTCGAAGAGTTCTTGTTTTAAAACTAACAAACAAATCAACAAAACCCCATAATAACACATCTCAGGACTGTAGCTTAAACTGTGAAAAAAAAAAAAATACAGAAGGAAATGAGAAAAAAATAAATATATTAATTATTTCCCTGTGTTAATAGATTTATTAAAATCAAAATTCTTGCAATATTCCCTTGCAAATGGTTAGGAAAAAAGTGGACAAAGTAAAGTAGTAAGTAATCTAGTTTATATTAGTTAGGGATTCTAGTATTACAGATCACAATTTCAAAACCCTATTTAATTTTGCAGCATAATCTATATAACCCAACAGCAAGTACAATAAAATCAATTTTCAGCTTAAGTGCTTTGGGGCTGTTAATTTGTGAGGGAGTTTCTAGTGAAATTTAAGGACTTAAGGCTAATTTAGCCAATGTCTAAAGAACAGAACCCCCAGGTGAATGATCTCACATAAGAAAATCGTAATGTAAAATTTAAGGAGGCTGAGAATTGGGAAAAGAAGTGGAGCGTGAATTCAGAGACTTTGCAGCATAATCCATAAAAACGAAATTAAAGTACTTCACAAAGTCAATTGTAAAATGTTACATAATTTGAAGTTATTCAAACTGCCTTTACCAGTAACCTCACTGTCTCCTATAGAGGCAGAAATGGAGCCATGTCTAGTTATACAGATGATAATTAAGAGCCAACCCTTCAATCACTAAGATTTGATCAACTTACTATTTTTGAGATATGCTCCATTTTTTTCCACTATGACATAAGATAGTACTTTCTTAAGAACTCAGCAATGTCACCAGTACTAAGTCAGAAGGGGCAGTAGGGATCCAGGAAAAAGAATCAAATATCTGGAGCTGGAAGTCCTCCTTCCGCAGTTCACCGCCATGGCCAAGGGCAAGCTGCTATCCTTGTTTGGTCTTTACCCTCTCCTGCAGGTCTCTACTCCTGAGATATTATCTTTTAGCCTTTACTACTATTTCATATTTCCCTCCAACATTATTATTTTACTCTATCTTCTGATAAATAAACGTAATAAACTCCTTTCGAAGTGATGACTAGTTCTATGTATTTAATTCTGGAAATAGTAGTTTAGAAATAAATTGGGAAGCACAAAAATGGATGTTCATGCTATGAAAGGTTTGATCTTGGTTCTTATGCTAAATCATTTCTTAAATTAAAATAATCATTCTGGTTTGTGAAAATGCTCATCATATGTTTCTTTCTTATATCCCTTATAAAAGTGGATTTATGAATAGGCAGCCTGCTGGAATTTAAAGCAGTGTAACTTGTCTACCTTTCCATAATACGAAACCAAAACTTATTTTCTGTACTTCCGTAAAAACTTGTTCTTCATTTTCACTGTTATCTATTGACTGTTCCTCAGTCTTGGACACCTGACCCATTCACGAGTCACCACATAATATACATAAATGGACATTCATTCACCCATTTATTTAACAAATAAGCAAACATTCTGTAACCTGTGAGTTGCCTTTTTTATTTTTCTAGGATCTGCTCTAAATTTATTACAAAATTAACTCATTTAATCCTTATATTAAGTGCCTTATAATAGGTGCTTATCCATATCTTTTTTTATTAGATGATAACTGTGTACATTACTGCATTAATGGGGTGCAATGTGCTGATTTTATATACAATACAGAATGTTTACATCAAACTGGTCAACATATCATTCACCTCATTTATTTAATTGTTGTTTTTAGACATTGACCTGTATGCTTGCAATATGCACAGTAGGTGAGGTCCCACCGATTACCCTCCCTCCCAGCGTCCCCTCGCCCTCTTCTCTCCTTATTTCTGGGCTATAATTGTGTTATATCTTTTGTATGAAAGTGTAGGTTATTATACATTGATTTTATAATAGTATTGAGTACATTGAGTTTTTTTTCCATTCTAAAGATACTTTACTAAGAAGAATATGATCCAGCTCTATCCATGTAAACTTAAAAGAGGTAAAGGCTCCATCTTCTTTATGGCTGCATAATATTCCATGGTGTACATATACCACAATTTGTTAATTCATTTATAGTCACTTATCCATATCTTACAGCTGAGGAAATTAAAACTCAGTGAGAACAAGTAGCTTGCTCAAGATCACACCTTCAGTGGCACAATCACCACTAGGAATTTGAACCCAGTTGCCACAGCTCCGGGATCCACTATATTGTGTGATCTCACTTACTTTGGTTGTTGGACTACAAAGTAGATACTTGGCCCAATGCTTCAAGGATGGGTGGAAGTAAGATCATTTTGAAAGTTCTTCCCCCTCACAGCACACACATACAAAATTATGAAAAATACACATCTTTGTAAAATCATTGTCCTTTAATAGTAGTTAGCAGTTACTAGGCACAATACTCTTATAAACACTTCATATTTGCTATCTCATCTAATGATTTTAGTAGCTCTTAAAGTGGTTAATATTACTACTTCCATTTCATAGATAAGGGAATTGAAGCAAATCGAGGAAGAATTTCCTGAATTTAGTTACACAGTTATTTAGTAAATTCAATAACTCAGTTTGAAATGCAATTCAAAATTCATACTCATACTTTGAAATACATGTTACTGCTTCACTATAAATAAAAAAGTGAGACACCTTTCACCAAACTACATTGTTCTTGGTTTATTTTTTATTTATTTATTTATTTTTTGCAGTTTTTTTTTTTTTTTTTTTTTTTGCCAGGGCTGGGTTTGAACCCACCACCTCTGGCATATGGAACTGCAGCCTTACCCCTTTGAGCCACAGGAACTGCCCTGTTCTTGGTTTATTTTAATGGCTCACTTTTAATACAATGTCTGTTTCAAACAAAATTTTAAAAACACTTAATATTATAACTCAATAAGAAAATCTTACTATTATGTTTCTTTGTATTCAACTATCTTATGGAATCTCCTTTTAAATCAATTTATACTCTGAAAAACATCTTAGTTCATCAGTATGCATTTTGTAAACAAGATGAGAGCAGAGAAAAGGCAAAACTTTAATTATTTTTTATTTAAATATATCATTTATTAATCCAACAAATCCATCTATCTATCCATCCATCCACCCATCAATCTAGAGAGTATCTTCCGTGTGTCAGGCATTTTCTGTGTTGGAGATTCACTGATGAGCAGTAATCAGATAAGGCTCCATCTTCCTGGGTCTTCTGTGTATATGAAAATATTCACAAAGTCTATCTATGCCTTCTAAGGGTCAATACTTCTTTAAGTTGAAGTAGTGTAGCAGGTAGAGTCAAGATTAACAGTCAGGTTTCTATTCAGGGCCAATTAGGTCACAGAGCAAAATCTGAGATAGAAAATACTATATATGAAAGGAAGAAATTCAAGGAAAAAATATAGTAACTCAATTTAAAAAATAAATTTTGTTGTGTGTATTTGAGGTTTATAGTGTAACCATTTTGTATCAGTGGGTCTAAAGTGCCTGTGGGAATATCAGATTGTGACTTCTGTCCTGAGGTGAAGTGTGACCAGCTAGCTGTAGCAGGAGCGGTGAATTCTGAGTACAGAATTCTAGATCCATCTTTCAGAAAACAAAACAGCTCAAGTCCCCTCCACGTCCTCCTAGAAATTTCTGCCATTCTCAGGAGATCTCCACAGGGCTGTCAGAGAAGTTTCTAGGATGCCGTATTATTCATTGATTTCATTCTCTTCAGTTTCTTTCTTGGAAGTTTGCAAACACTAACTCTTTCCCTGGTGCTGTATTTGCCTTGGTTTCATACTCCTCTGCAGGATTGTAGTTTCATGTAGCTGTCACCACACCCCAGTGACCCTGTACCTTTAGTGTGTGTCCCTGCTCTGCCCAGACACCCCCATTTCACTGTCTGCAGGCCGGAAGCTTCTGCTGTCCTGTCTGACAGTTCCTCACTGAACCTCCCCTGACAGTGAAGTCGGAGTTAACTGCCCCGCCTCAGGATTCCACAGCAACCCGTGTTCATATCATACAACACAACCCCTTGTGTTGACTGAACCGTCTCTGTGTCTTCTCTCTGCTTCCACTATTGTACATACTTTTTAAACGATGGACTTTTAGAATTATTTTGCTTTTTAATCTCCACTGCTCTCTCTGGCTCTAGGGGCTCACACATATGTATTGAATAGAAACAAAATAGAATTTAATTTTACTTTGGATGGTGTTAATTTCTGTAGAATAGAATTGAATTTGTATGGGGCTGATTGGTAAAAATAAAATATATAGTTGCTGATACCAAGAGAGCCTCACACGGACCTGTTACCTTATGTGAGATGATGGATCATGGAAGCTCATGCAGGATGTATTTTGTTTTTAACTTTCAGATATGTCTTAGCTTTTGTCTGTCTCTTTTCCTTTGTCCTTCTCTGAAGAATTATAATAATACAAAGTGAATAAATTGTATACAATACCAAATCTCTCCTTTGCTCCTCCTCATGGTGACAGCAGTGGCCCCAGTTCCCTCTTGCTGTGAATTATCTCAATTCAATCTAACTCTTCACCTGTGTTCTGTTTTTTTATAAGTATCTGTGACTCTGGTAATTAAAGGTAGGTAGCCTCTGTTATGCTGTCTTCCTTACAACGTCACCTGCACATGATACATTACAAAGAAAGCCAGTCTCGGTTACACTCTGTCCAACATAAAAACATATCTAGGCCAAGAAACATAAAAAAGTTCTTACCACCCTTGCTTTTAGCCCAGGAACAGCTCATACTGTCCTTAGGCCCTTCAACTTATGTCTTGAATGAAGAGTTAATCTTAAGGCTAAAACACGATAGTCTGATAGCAGCAACAGCAAATGGCCCTGGGATAGTCAAGTGACAGTTTTTTCTGTAAAGTGGAAAACAAAATAACAAATGAGGCTGTATTCCAAGAGTCATTCTGTGGTTGGCCATATTCTTATATTAACTATGAAATATGAAATATTTCTAAGGGACTAGAAGATGGGAAAATAGTCTTTTCTTCCATAAAATATGTTACAGCTAACATTCTATATACTGTACTGATTAACAATTATATTCTATATTTTTATTAGGACAGCTGAAGTGTTTAACACTTTTAAACCAATTTTTAGGCACAAATGTCTGATTAAGATAAGATTTATTTATCTATATCTTCATAATAAGTTACCCCAAAACTTGGTACCTAACACAGCAGGTATCACTTCTTTCCTCACAATTCTGCAGTCTGCAATAATGGTAATGCTCACTAAAAAGAGCTTCGTTTTTTGCTCCACTTGGAATCTGATGGGGATGAAATTGTTGAATTTCAAGCCAGCTGCATGTCTCCTAAAATGATGAGGTTTCAGGCAGCTGAGTAGGTCCTCAGTTCTTGGAGTGCTCTTGCTCAAAAACAACCAGACAGCCCAAAGTAAGGCCATGAAACCTAGTTTATTGAGAAATAGGAAGATAGGTTTACACAGTAAAAAGTTTAAAAAGTAGGATATGTTTCCCCTAGACATCAAATAGACCTCTATTGTCAGCAAATAAGCCTCCACTGCCCGCGAATAGGCCAAGGGGCAAAGGATATGGCTGGTGATTCTCTTTTATACCACCTGCGTCAGGCCCACTTGGTTCAGAGGTCACCTGGGAACTAAATACTGCACATGCGGACCTCCTGGGAGCCTCTCTGAGGATGTATTGTGGGACTATGGACTAGCAGGTAGCTTTAGCTAAGGGCATGTAATTAGTCTGAAGGCTGTTCTAGGTCACCTCCAAGACTGTTGTACCCGTTAGGCCGGATAGTTCTCTACATTCTTTTGCAGTTAGAATGCTAAGTTCTGACCAGTAGATTGGTCCCTCTTCCCCGAATGTGAGCAATAACTTGGGACAGAATGCAGGCGGGCTGTGAGATGGGGGCCTGACTCCCCGCCCCTTCCTCCTTCCCAGAGAACTATTCCTAACAACCTACATAATGAAATGTCCAATATGGCATTTTCATTCACATGTCTCAGCAAGGGTAGTTGGAAAAGCAGAAGGCTGGCTTGGACTCTGTCTGTCTGCCTCTGTCTCTCTGGCTCTCTCCATGTGTTAGCTTGCATTACTTCACCTCATGGGAGTTCCAGAGAACTATAAGATTTCTCTAGAGCACAAAAGCAAAAGTTGCCAGGCCTTTATATTGTCTGGGTTCAATACTCAGAACGCTTCATTCATCCAGTCAGAGCTCCCACAAGAAGCCTGGATTCCAGGTGAGAAAACATAGGCTCTACTTCTTAAAGGAGTCACATGGCAAAAGACCTTGTGTGAAGTGGGCCTCAGGGCAGCTCCTACCTCTGGTTGTACAAGTCCAGATCTTCAGATGAGGCCATTCTTAGTTCAAAGACCTACAGTCTAAAGAACACATCATCTGGTGTCCATAGACCCAGCCCACAACAGTGAACAGATAAAAGATAACAGCTATAGATTGTCTGGAATCCAGCTTAGTGCCTATCACTACCAGTAGTTCCTATTTTGGGAGCTTTGCTATATTCCCTGGGAGGGGTTGTCCATGTCTCCTAGACACATTCTGGGATCTGTGCCCCACCCTCCCTCCCTTTCCTACTAAATTGGTTTGGGTTTGCAGCTGATTAGCTTCCTTGTACGTTGGAGAGAAGAGAGAAAGCCTCTATCTATATATTGACCTTATGTCTGGCCCTTGTATTACAAATAGGTATTATTATTTTTTTAAACTGTGGACTTCTTATATATTAACAAGTATACCCTTAGACAAGGGCCACATTTGTGAACCTTTTAAAGACAAATTCCTTCCTCTGTTGAGCTTTGATGAGCACCCAGAAGATTCTCAAAGGCCATTTTACCTGGAAGAGAGGACACAGGAAGCAAACTTGGGTAGATTTATGGGCCAATTTCTTTAGCTGAGACTGTTTAGAAAATAAATTTTTCTGAGATTTCAAAAAATAAATTAAACATTGGTTTTAATATTTATTCTAAGGCCATATTTTACTAGAGGCACTTGGAATTTTGACCTTCCCCTAAAACTAGTTCTTTGATAATATTTTTTTTCTAGGGAATAATTATAAGGAAAAATTCTAATTCAAAACCCATCAAGCCCCAGCTACTTCCTATTGCTCTAAATTCTGCTTGAATAATTGAAAATCTCCTTCCTCATCTAACTAATCCTAAACCTTGCAACAGTCAAGTATAATTAAAGAAGGCAACTGGCAGCTTCAACATTCTGCCTGGAAGTCTTCTCAGATCACAAGATCATTAGATAGTCTATTTTTCTCATTGCCACAGGTAACAATTTTGCTATTTTCTTGCCTAGTAGATCACTCAGGGTCCCTGTTCTCCTTTCAGCAGCCTCGCCCTGCTCTTGCAGCCTCTACTAACAGCCTCCTTGACAATCTTAAAGTTTCTGCCCAACACCTGGTCCCAAAGATAAGGCCATACAGTTTATCTCTTTAGTCTGTCATTATTCTACTTCTAGGTAGCACATTATATTCATTACATAAAAGAAATTATTTGCTAATGGCATAAAATGACCAAAACCAGTTTGCTACTGGGTTAAAGCAACATACAATTTATTTGCTCACAGTTCTGCCATTTGGTGGAGCTTAGTAAGGACATTTCACATGTCTCGTGGCATCTATTAAGCTGGAAGATCAAAGCAAGTGTTCTGGTGCCTTAGCATAGGTGGAGAGTAGACGGCTGCTGGGCCATTCCCAGCCAACCTCAATCATCTCTCTCTCTGTCTCTCTCTCATCCTCCTTTTCTCCCTCCGTCCTCCTCTCTCTCCCTCTCCTTATAGCTACTGCATATGGCACTAGCTTGGACTTTTTCACGTACAGCATGACCATCTCAGGTTACCTGGGCTTCTTACGTGATAGCCACCTTGCCCCAGAGCACAAAAGCAGACACTGACAGATCTTCTTAATTTCTAGGCCCCTGAAATATCACTATTTGGGGACTCCTGCAGTGTCACTTCTGCTGCTTTCACAGTACTGCCACCAGGTCCACCAATATTAAAGAGGAGGAGAAAAGACGCTATCTCTTGATGAGAGAATAGCAAGTTCAACCTGACAAAGAGAATGTGGGACAGAGATAAGATTGAGCTTGGTTATGTGAGCGGCCACAAGCACTAAAACATACCCAAGTGCTCCTAAGGTGTAGATTAAAATTAATTCATGCACATAAATCCACCACAGTATTTATGCGGACCTATTTTCAAGTGCATTACAGACAATATAATTCTCTGAACATGGTTCTAGTAAGTGAGTCTACGGATTAAAATCTGATACCGCATCCTCAGTTTCACTCTCTAAGGTTTCAGTTACCCATCGTCACTACAGTCTAAAAATACTACACAGTACTTTCAGGAGAGAGAAAGACCACAGTCACCTAACTTTTATTATGGTACTTGTTAAAATTGTTCTATTTTATCGTTCGTTAGTATGCTATGCCTTATTTGTAAATTAAACCTTTTATCATATGTGTGTATGTGTGGGAAAAAAACATAGTTGTCAGAGCTTTTTCTAGTTGAAAAGAATAGTTTTCTTCTATGTTCATATTTTTTGCTTTGCTTTTCTTCTTTTCTTTGCTTTAATCATTTTTTAAATTTATGGTCATGTTTACTTGTATTTGATATTCTGAATAGTTAAATTTATATCTGAACACAAATAAATTGCATAATGCTCAAATAGTAAACACACTAAAATCTTAAAAGAACAATAAAAATGCAATGTTAAGAAAAATTTTTAATGTCCAAGCAGCTAAATATTTCTCAATACAAATTCCAAGAGCAGCTTCATTTGGAAAAATTATGTGGATTTTCCTAGTAGTTCAATGCACTGTGGAGGAAAGAAACCTGAAACATGTTACATCAGCCTGAGAATAGATTTGTCATTGGCACGGAAGGGAAAAGAAAATAAATTAGGTTTCTGCTTGTTTTGAATACCATATTGGTTATCTTCCTGTGGTGGACCAAGAATCTTTATAGCAAAAACAGTCATTTTAATTTTTTAAGTCTGCTATGTCATAATGTTCTTAAACTGGGGCATTATAGAATTAGAAACTCAGACAAAATTTTACTTTAAAGTCAGAATAGGGATCATAGAGTTGAGATCATTCTACACTGGAGAAAAAGGGAAAAATAAAATGAGCTAAAATCAAACAGCAGGATGGGAAGACGAGAACCAAAGTCATCTGGGGCCATGAACAGTCCCCTTTTGGTCTTTATGGAGAATTCTTTTTTTTTTTTAATTGTAATTTCTAATTAAATCATAACTGTATGCATGTGTAGGGTACAATATGATGACTTGATATACAATGTGGAATGCTTAAATAAAAATGATTATGATAACTGTCACCTCACTTACTTTTTTGTGGTAAGACATTTATAATTTACTCTTAGGAGAGAATTCTTAATTGAATTGCTTGGTGCATAGATCTTTGTTGATGAAAAATTGATGAAGAAAACAGAGAAAGTCTTGAAGCTGAAATTTATATGAATAAAAAATAAGAAGGAAGTCAATTGTGGGGGAAAAAATATCTGTCACGTTGAAGAAGGTGGAAAAGGGATGTTTGGTGTGAGTCAGAAAATCCAGAATGGAAGGCAGGACAATTGGCTCAATTGCTAAAAATGGGGTATTAATGGAGAGGGAAGGGTGTCAAAAGAAGCTTCTAGGGAAAACTTATTGTGTGACTCCACTTCCTGTACCTCCCTCTGGTCTTTTATACACATTCAGTGACTCTGGGGCACTGTTAGCATTTCTTTTTGTTGTGATAAAATGAAATTTAAGAAATGAGGAAGCCAGCTTAGCTCTGTTTGTGTTGTGCTTAATCCAAGACTCTTGCGTTGAACTATGCTGCTATTTCTACCCAACATTTGTTTTGAGAGATGATTTTGCACAACTTTTAATAAATGAATAGCTAATGTATATTGAGCGTATGCTTTGAACCAGAAGGGCTATTAACCACTTACCGAAAACATTTAACTAACTTATCACAACAACCTCAAGAGGTAGGAACTCTTATTATCTCCATTTAAAAACAAAGAAACTAAGGCTACCCATATTAAATAATTTGCTTCAGTCAGAGTTAATAAGTTACAGAGGGAAGAAAGGTCCTCAGGATGTGGAAAAGTTCACTAATATGCGTGGGTCCTTCCCACTTAAGCAGGCCTCTGAGCTTCACGCCAGGGTGTGATTGCACCTGTCACATCAGCATCCAAGTGCAAACCCGCTGCACTCTTTGCTGGTTGTCAGATGCTAAAACACAAGGCAAATACCATGCAACTTGCTTATAGAAGAAAAAGAAAACCTGCATATCTTGCAAAAGATGAAGGGTTTCTCAGTATTGATTAAACTGACATGGAAAATAGCTTAATTATGTGCAAAATCACAGGTAAATGAGAATATAGTAGAATTAGACCAAATAAGAATTTAAAAAAAGAAAGTCCACAAGGAGAATGACAAGACCAGCACTTTAAAAGAGAATGATTTGAATGCTGACAGATTAAATGATGCCCTGGAGGAAACTAATGAAGTCTTAGAATAGTTTCAAGATAACCCTACTTAGGGTACAAAGAACATTCTTTTTTCTTTTGAGACAGAGTCTCACTTTGTTGCCCCTGGTATAGTGCTATGGCTTCATAGCTCACAGCGACCTCAAATGCTTTGGCTCAAGAGATCCTCTTGCCTCAGCCTCCCATTTAGCTGGGACTATAGGCGTCCACCCTAATGCCCAGCTACTTTTTTTAGTGATGGGTCTCACCCTTCCTCAGGCTGGTCTCAAACTCCTGAGCTCAACCAATCCACCTGCCTCCACCTCCCAGATTTTAGGAGTAAGCTCCTGCATAAGGCCCTAAGAACATATTTTCTGATAATTCAAAAGGAGAGGTTTTCTTTAAAAATACATTCTTATACTTCTTAATACAATGATGTGATGAACACAATATACAGCTCTATGTTCTTTGGTGCTACATTTTCCAGGAAAGGCCACTTTTTGGGTGCACTGTTATGTCCAGAAAACTTATAGCATGTTTGTTTCTGTCTCAGATTGATTTTCCTTGGGTTTTCAAGGAAAAACACATCTGAGTCCCTTTGCTGCAAAAGGCTGTATCAACTAAGCCTTTTTTGTTGTTGTCGTTGTTTGTTGAGCAGCTGAGAGCCCACAGGCACGGGAGTGGAGTATCATATTCATTGAAAAGTAAGTCCTTCACAATCCGCCCTTCTTTAAGAAATGGTTACTTTCTTCAGCCTTCTCTAACCTGGCTAGTCCATTTCATGTTGTAATAGGAATATTGGTTTTCCAGTTAGCATTCCACAGGCCCACTGCATATAGAAACAGAGCTGGGCCTTTATGGCCAGATTGTGTATTTTGCAATGAACAAGTTAAAGGAAGAGGGAAGAAGAGAAACAAATTTTCCATCCAGAGTTTCTTATTTAGATTCCGGAGAAAGGATCTTATAATTGAATTTCCAAAAACTCTAACCTGACAAAAATATATTTATTCATAGTTGAGGAAAAAATAACAAGTTAAACTTCCCCCTGCTTCCTCTCCTATGTTACTTCCAAGTCAGAAATACGTGTAGTACCAGGTCTGGTGCACCAGGAAGGTCTAGCCCAAGATGTAGGTGAAGAGTTCATGGCACCACGGAGGAAGGAACCTCAGCTAACTGGAGCTAGTGTGGAGAACTTTCAGTGATAGCCTCTGTTCCCACCGCCAGTACAAGGGTGCAGTGCACACCTCCCAACATCCCGATAGGAGGTCACAGTGTGCAAAAAGTATGTTAGGAAGTTAGAGTTTTTAATAAAATGGTCGAAATTATGAAACCAGACAATTAATTATTTTCTCTAAAGATTAGTTTCCTCATTGCTATTTGGAGATAATACCTACATTTAAATGAGAATCTTGAGAATGAAAATCTCTGCTATGATGAGGTACAGTGAATGGGTTCACATCATTGCTGCTTTGGTGGCCCCCTTTTAAAATGACAAAGATCTTTTGACCCATATTCAGAGAATGGCCTATGAACAGACTGGGAAGCATTTGGTTAGTAGAGCTACAGGGTTAACAAACTTACCAAATATTTATTGGATTGGTATATGCAACAGTGATGAGACTTGCTTTCTACAGCAGTGTAAGGCAGAATAAGGATGATTATGGGCTGAATGTGTCTGCCTGAAGTTATATGTTGAAGCTTTAACTTCCCGTGTGACTCAATTTGGAGCTAGCTTTTGAGGGAGTGGTAAAGATTCAATGAATGGGGCCCTAGAGTGATAGGGCTGGTGTCCCCATGAGAAGAGGAAGAGATACCAGAGATCTCTCGGTCCACCTGCCATGCTAGGAGAAAGTGAGAGGCAGACCGGTGACCAGCCAGGAGGAGAGAGCTGTCACTAGAAAGTGAATGGCTGGCACCTCCATCATGGAATTTCCAGCTTCCAGAGAGAAACTAAATTTTCTCTTAAGTCACCCAGTCCATGGTATTTTAGTATAGCAGCCTGAGAACTAAGGTAAGGACTAATCATGTGGGGACAGGAAGACTACTTAGTGTAAAGTAGAAATGCCCGTCAGAGACTGAGCACGGATGCTAGAACTCGAGTGGCCCAGAATTTTCCCTGATGGGAGAAATTCAGCCATAGGCTGGCAAATCATTGTGCAGGGAGCTTATTAAAGCTTGACAAATAACGGAAGTGTTTAGATTCGGTTAATGGTTCTCAAACATTGGTTAATAGACAAAGCCCCATTGTCATCATTCCTGGGCAAAATAAAAGTTTTCCTTTCAGTTTGATAAATTGATTTAAAAATACAAATACTTTCTTAACCTTATCTTTTCTATATTTTGACAGCAGAACATTTTCAATTTGAAATCATAATACAAGTATATGGTGGTTGTTAATGTTCTTAGTGAGAAAAATAGTATATTGACTACCCTACATAAGTCCTCTTAACGTTTTTAGAGCTTTGGATTGTCTGTGATACTTGGACATTTAAGAGGAACAAAGATAAAGGACTGTTACTTTATATTCATCCTCCCCCTAGTTGTTCGATTCTTAGTCCTTATGCCCACTAATGTAAGAAAGGCGGGATATTGTATAAAAAGAGAAAATCTTATGCAAGTTCCTCCTTTGTCACAAAATATTAGACGGGCTTTACCCTGCAAGGCACTGGAATTATGCACCCACTGATTGCAGCAGTTGAAATTTTATTTTCCACATGCTTTGACACGCGCTGTTATATTTCTTGTTATTTCCTTACCGTTTCTCAACTACAAATCTCTTCTGTTTCTATTTTCTGGCATCAAAGTCTTGATTTTTACTGGACACTGCCTCAACTCAACCTGCCCTCAGATTTCTCTGACTTCTTTATGTGCCATATCCCTGTGATTTGGTTTTTGGAATAGACCCTGGAAAGTGAGACAGCCACATTCCAACATTCCAGCTAAAACACCACAATCTCCATACGTGGTTAAGATGGAAATGGTGTGAAAACTCTTCATCCTGAGACCTGAGGGTGGCTAATCTGTGAGTGGAGATTGAATAATCTTGTAGTAGGAGGTCCCACTTGAGGCTAATCAGACCACGCTCCTGAAGAAGGAGCCACAACCCTGACACTTGTGGACATTTCTGAGCAATCCTTCCCTGGCGTATTGCAGTTGCTGTCTTTTCACCATGCAGTTTATAGCTGTGTTGTCCACCAAGCTTTGCCACTTTGAAGTGGGTTCAATCTGCCAGCGTAGCTCTGAAGCGTCATAACTGACGCATCTTCCAGTGAATGTGACATGGAGACCCTGTTTTGACAGTCTCTATCCAGTGGCAAGTATTGATGCACAAAAAGCCCACTTCACAAGCCAGACACAAAGAGACAAATAGCTCATATTCTTATCCTTAAGTCAGTGCTAAAAAGAGGTGAACACATGGACATTAGAAAATGGAATGAATGACAATGGGGACACAGGAGGGGGTGGGGAGGGCGTGAGAAGGGGCTGAATGTGAGAAATTACTTAACAGGTGCAATGTATGTTATGTGAGTGATGGATACATCCAAACCCCTGCCTGGACCATTACGCCTGTAGCAAAATTGCACACGTACCCCATGCATTTCTATTTTTGAAATGCTCATTTCAGATACAGATTGGCAAAGGGATCAGGAATAGACACCACCTGGGAAAATGAAGCAAGTTTAGCTTTTATAAATGGCATAGAAAAATTCAGTACAGACAGGATATTCAATAAGGAGTTCAGCATCATTATACGGTGACACATGGGAAGTATCCATTTAGGTCACCAAAAGACATGTGGAACCTGTCGGAGCTGCTGGAAACTTCCCTGATTTCTTTAGTCACTGCTTTATATGCACAAAGTTAAAGTTGTATAGGGCACAGTCCTGCTTGAATAACTGGTGGAAAATATTCCCTCTTGACCTCTTGACATCAAACTGTATCAGGGTGCAGACACCCAGAGCCTCTGGGCCAAATCGGACCTGCCACCTGTTTTCCAATCAAAGTGTTATGGCCACACAGTCATGCTCACTTTTTCATGTGCTGTCTCGGGCTGCTCATATTACAGGGGCAAAGTTGAGCATCTGAGACAGAGACCAAGTGGCCCTCAAGGCCTAAAATGTTTATTCTGTCCCTTTATGTAAAACATTAGCTGACCTCAGCATTATATAACTAGAATCGAAATGCTTAGGCCTGAACCACTTCACTTCTTAACAAGCTTTCAGATTTTATTCAAACACATTGCTTTATTTAGTGCTATCAAACTAAAAATGGGCAAGTTAGCCAGACACGCCTGAGACTGGAGAGACCTCCTCCACATTTCTGCCAGAGCCTTGAAGAAATATTTTTGAAGGAATGGCAAAGAAGGATAGGTAATTTCTTTGAATCCCTGTCAGATGAGATATAAAAATGTCCCTTGTATATCACCTTAATTGAATTTATTTGGCATTAGGATTTGATTATGGTCTCTTTAAACTAGAAACAAGAGTCTACTCACACACAACCAGTTCTTTTGTTGTTGTTTATTTTGTTCAATATAGACAGTGTTCCGTGAAAAAAAAAGTCATTTACAATTGTATCTATAATTTGGTCATAAGAAAAAAATGACCAGACTCAGAATTCTAATTATTTTCACTTCCATTTTTTAAAATGTAGTTTTTTTTTCACTATTTATTTTAATTATTTTGTTTTGATTCGAAGTTACTTAATGTCACCCAAGTACTAACCGGCCAAAGTGAATCACTGAATAAATGCAAATTGATTCTGCCCCCAGAAATAGATGTTGACTAATTCAAGTTTAATGAGCCTCAAAATAGCATTTTAAGTACATTTTATTTTTTATAGACTTTAATCATATCTGTCCTTAGGGCTTGGATGTAGGAGAGCTAGAGAACTATTCTGGGCTAATTAAGCTTGCTCACCTGACAGGTTTTCCTCAGCTGGCCAGACTCTCTGCTCAGGGCTACAGCAACTGCAGTTACAATAGGAACAGCAAAAAAAGGAGATTATGATGAAACAGATTTTGACAACTTGGAGACAATTCTATCCTCAAAAATCATTCTGCGTAATAATACCACATATTAGTTCAAAACTGTGTGTATTTGGCCAACCCTGGGTAACTGGCATCTCCATACCCAAACCTGAAGACTTGTAAAAATGCCTCCTGCCTGATCAAGAGAATTTTTCCAATGGCTGAAGATGTACAAAAGGCTGATGTACATTTAAAAGATCAGGAAGATATGGAACTTAAAATGTATTACTAAGCCCAGGCTAAGAACATAAACTTTGGTTCTTTCAAATTCTGATTTAGATATTGAAAAATACAATCATTCTGCCCTTAATTAAGCACATTCTCCTAATGTTTAAGCTGCTTCAGGGGAAGAGGCGATGTCATTTTAGGAGCTCTGCCAGTTCTCATGGGACATCACTGTGCTATTTAATTTTCTAAAGAATAAATTACTACAGTAAATAGCATTTAAATGACAAGTTGGCAAGTGAGATCCAATACACGAAAACAACAATAATTCCAAACCTTTACATATAACTTTTTTTTTCTTTTTTATAGTGGATAATTAAATAATGTTTTTAAAAAATGGCATGCTGTAATGTTGGACCTTGGATCAAACCTATGTTACTAATAAAATAAGGCTACTCTTCAGTTGTTTCCATTGCAGAAAGGGGAAACCTCTAGGCATGGTCAGAAGTTAATGAGGTAATATGCATAAAGATTGGCAAAGAGTCTAGCACCTTAAAAGTTCCCATGAAATGCTGAAGTTGTCCCAGATTCCCTGAGCTGGAAATGGCCTTGCCCTTCATCCAACGCCTGGAGCTCATCCTTCTGGACCTCTCCTGTGGCTCTCGCCACCTGCTGATTTTATGGGTGTTATTTGCTAACTCACCCAGGGAGAGCTCTGCCTACCTCAGCTCTGTATTGCCTTAACATCTTCTGTCTTGTGCACAGTGGCCGCTCAGTAAATATTTGAATTAAAGTTTGAGGAGATTAATGTATGCTCAAAACAATAAGTTAGAGTTTCTCAGGAAATAAACTTACTCAGGTAAGTGATTTCAAACTTATTTCGAAGCTTCTGCAACTCTATTGGGAACATGGATTTGGAGCAAATAATCTGGGCTTCCGTCTCAACCTAGCAGTAAATATTGAAGCATTGCTTGCATGGAAAAATCAATGAACACAAAAACTTATGTAATAATTATTTCATATTCAGTAAAATTAGCATAAAATGGGTGTGAAGAACTGCATGGAACTACTCTAATTTTTTTATATCATCTCAATTGTCACACAAGCCCTATGAGGTAGTAAATTTATTGTCACCATTTTAAATGAGGAGACTGAAGAGTATGGAAGTGACACTTCAAAAATATTTCTTAGCTAATTCTAAGTAGGGTTGAAGTTTAAACCTGGGCAGTTGACTCCAAACCTCAGGCTCTTGATTGATCTCTATGAAGAACTCTCCATTTCCCAGTGTGTAATGTGCATGAACTTAGGAAACTGTGAGACGATTTTAGGTCCTTTGTTTTTTGAAACATAGAAACTCCATGTTTCAGTATGGGTGGATACAACCTGCACATCAGTTTGTGATTTCATGAGTATTTTTGCTTAGGACAAGACACGAATGGGCCATGGTATTGGTCCTGAGTTTTGTTTTGTTGTTTGTTTGTTTGTTTGTTTCAGTTTATGGCCAGGGCCAAGTGTGAACCCACCACTTCTGGTATATGGGGCCAACGCCCTACTCCTCTGAGCCACAGGCACTGCCTAGTCCTGAGTTGTTTTAAGAAACACATGAAGTCAGTAGTAGTATGGGAGATACATTACTACAGCCACAGTTATAAGATGGTTATAAATAACTGAAATTTTTAAAAACCGCATTAAGAAATATCCTAGAAAATTGCTTCCAGCATTACAACTTGTAAGAATATATATTTTTCTTCCCTGACACATTAATCAAAAGATTTAATAATTATATATACATAATTATAAATGTTACTTTATTTATAATATCACTTACATAATTATGCATCATATAGTCCTATATATGCATATCTTACTGGAATTTAGGAATAAAATGGTGGGGCCTCTAACGACACATTCCACCAGCTGCATAAAAAAGTTTCCAAAACTAATCTACCTAGTATGCAGAGACACCTTATTGGGAAATCTAATATCACCCTTTAATTATATCCCAAATTACAGAAAATAATACAATAGTACCTGAAAAGGGGAAAAACGTAGGTGAAATTGAAGATGAGAAAATCAGGGCTATTTTTCCAAATGCTTCAATTGTGCGGCATAGATTGCAAAAGTCTCAAGAAAACACCTAAAGTTCACTTTTTAATGAGAAAAATAACTGTGATGTTTAAGCTTCTGTCTTTGTTTTTCTTAGGTAGATAGGTAGGTTCTAGCTCTACTAGGGAAAAAGGACTAACGGTGGGCCTCCAGGCCCCCATCTCGGTGCTGCCCCACCTAACCTTGTCCCTGGGAGCTATGGCCAACACCTGGGGCAAGGCAAACACCCCCTCATTCTACCAACCATGTGCCAACTGTGAGAGGGCGCAGAGGACTCTCTAGCTCGTGGGCTAGCTGCACAGGTACAATCGAGTCTGGAATGTGACCTAGAAGAAACTTTAGGCTACTTACCTTGTCATTGGCTTAAATCTACACTGTGGTTCACACCCACCCAATGGGCTTTCAGAGAGGTTCACGGAAGTCCTCAGGTGCAGTAAGATGCTGTGATTCCAAAGTGATATTTGAACTGTGAGTTGGGCCCAGACCAAACAGTATAAAACAGAACTCTGGGCCGTAAACAAGCCTTTTTCTTGTGAAGACGATGGGGGCAAGTCGGTTTTCCGTGGCAAACCTCTCTTGCTTTGAAAACCTCTATCTCGCTTTTGCTCTGTAAACGTGTCTTTCTCTTACTCAATAAACTTTGTCTCACATTTGCCTCAATTTAGGGTGTCTAGTCATTCTTTGGCCAAGAGTAAGTACCCCCCAAATCAAGAACACAGACAGCTGCATGAACCCCAACAGTCACTCTCTCAACTCCAGAATCCATATGTAGCATATAAGACGAAAACAGATCTGCCCCGTGTAAAAGTTAATGTTTTAAAATTAAACGTTTAAAAAGACTTGATAAATGGAGGTGATGGTGCTTGTGCCAGTAGTTTTCAGGCATTGCTGAACTAATCACTAGGGAACTTAAAAGTGTGCATAGAATTGTGGTTTAATTTATACTTCCCAAAAATGGGTATATAATTGTTTATATTGACATGGACTCAAGGTATCTGCTTCCATCTCTGCCAGAATTTGCTCACATAGAGGGTGGTCTGAGTGTCTAATACATTATTATACTAATCTCTTTGTTTTCTAAAGACCAAACAAACCTCCTATTATAAACTGAACTCTATTATTTTGGTTGTTTGGAGTGAGTACCTAGTACTTTTAAGCTATTTTGAATGACTCTTTTTGCCCCTAGTAAGAGCAGTGTTCAGGGAAGCCTTTGCCAGCTTCATTAGCAGCTGATCTCTGGTGGCTCCCAGTGCCACTTTTCTTTGTATTTACAAATTCACTCCTAATAAACTAGATTTTCTGTACCTGTGGGACTCTGACAGCCCCAGCACAGATGTTCCCTCTGCCCCACCAGGCTGAAAAGCTAGATTGCAGGCAACAATGAATCCACTTGGCAGGGCCAACTTCCCAGCTGCCAGTCGTGGGTACCCAGACTTCCCTCGTCCTTCCTTCCTGGTGGCAGGGTCCCTTAAGCCCAATATCCCTGCACTTTCATTAGCTCTTTTCCATCAATTCATGTTCTCAAGAAAGAAACCTATCAAAGCAATTATAGCAAGTTGTTAAATGTTTGATAATTTAATATTCTTCCTCTCCCAGGGACATTTACACTTCAACAGCCTAACAGCCTTTATCCAAAAGGATACATTTCAGAAAGTAGAATTTCTGGCATCAGCGACCCAAGAGGGAAAGGTTTTTGTTTGTTTCTTTCTGAGATTTTCTTAATGCACTTGAAATTATACCAGATCTGTTTCAACCAAGTGATGGAAAGATCCCTTAAATTGGCCATATTGCCATTTACTCACAGAATTCCAAATGCCTCATCTAGAAGATGCACAGAAGAAAGGCATGTTTTAAAGCCAAAATATCTTTAAAAGTTGAGAACTCACAGGGTCGCCCCGGGATGCAAATGAAGTGATGAAGTATAATGTTCAAGCCCGAGTGCATCTGGACTTAAAGCTGTAAGCTTTCCCATTTCCAACTGAGCTGTGCAGGCTATTGCTTAGGCAGACCTGTGGGTACCACTAATGTAATATTATATGGCATGGATCTAAAAATATATGCCAGAAATAATGCAAGGGAGTGGGACAGACTGCATCCTTCCTTATCTTTATGAAGCACCCAGTAACTTTAAATTATGATTTGGTGTGTATATTTATCCTCTTCCCTTTACAGAAGCCACTCTAGGGCAGGGATATGTCTTGTTCAGCCATCTGTCTGTAGCCCATAGCAGTTTCTAGTAAATCCAAGAGTCTTGACATCTAAGCTGTTGAATGAATTTTAGAGAAGTGTTGCTGTAGGACCTGGGTAAAAGCCATCGGGATGGACTGTGTCATTAGTGGAAAATAATAATTTTGGAGGGAGTCGAGCAAGAAGAGAACATCAGAAGAAAGAGTTACAAAATGAACAATAAAATTTTATTTCTCAAGGGGCAAAAACAATGATTGGTGTTAAAATAGTTATGATTCTGTACATCTCTCTATCATGCAGATGGAAGAACAGGTGCTCTAAAAATGAGTAAGAAAGTGTATTGCTGTGTATTTTGTTTTCCCATCCTGTAAACATGTACTTTAAGTTATTAAGTCACCCATTCAAATAATCAGTGACCAGATACTTATTAAGAACTTGCTTCCTACGTACAAACACTGGGAGATGTGCAGGGCAAGATTGAGCTAACCGCTTTGGTGACTTTGATGGGGGTTGTGTGGGTTAGTGAGGAGAGAAGCAGCCTTGGGAATCAATGGAGATAATAGCAGACCTTCTCAAGATTCACTCAAGAACGCATGACGGTGATACCACCAAATGTTAATGAACACCTACCGGCCAAGTATGTTTTAAAATATTTTTTGTATATTAACTTAGTAGAGGCCTGCAATAAGTAAGAACTAGCTGCTATATTCGCCTTCTCCTTTTACTGCCAAAGAACCAATGTACTCATAGACTAACAAACTTGTCTCTGATTAGGCAGAAAGCAGGGGGATTATAATTAACACCCTTGATGGAAATCGTTGTGATGGTTGCCAAACAGGCTGGCGCTATAAAGGAAAAATATTACTTTAAGACAAGCAATACTAAAACATATTTACTTGCAAACTGAGATAATCCAGTGGGAAAGGACAGCACTAAAAATATGTTTTCGTCTTGAAAACTTTTCCTACCATTTTTCAGAAGAAAAAAAAAATTAGGATATGTGTTCCTCTCTTCAATTACTCAATGAATTATTTATAGACTTGCTAACCATTTCTGTTCCAAATGACTATATAGTACGTTGAAACGAATATTAACTTTTCTATCATTGTATATTCAGATACTTTGAATTCAATAGCAACTATTTTGCCCTCAGGTCTCCTTATAAATGAAGGAGGTGGATGATAAATTGAAGCTATCTATTTGTAAATAGTTATATCACTACACTATGTCTATTGATGGATATAGATACAAATATGATACAGATACATATATAAATGATGGAAGATGAATAAGAGTAAAATACAGCTATGTGAACAGAGGAAAGAAGGTTCCAGAGGCTGTGGACACTACTTGGTTCAGCCTACCTTCATCAGAATAATTCTTTCCATATTGCCACATTAAAATAAATATATGGAATAATTAAAAATAAAAGTTGCGTAAACCAAATTATGACTGAAAGAATTCCACAATATTCGTTGCTTTGAATTTTATGGGTTTTCTTAAAATTCTAGTAGATTGTCACACCGCTTGATCAATCTTCATTCAAGTTGTTATTATTTTAAAAAACTTTGAATGGACTGGGTTTCAGCACATTGGATTAACCTGTATACAGATCAACATGGCATTTGAGGATGTAAGTCCCTTCCCACAACAATGCAGGAACTGTACACTGAATCCTAACTTAAAAACATACCTCTCCTTTACCCTGTTACTCTCTATGACCTCCAGAATAGATAAAGAGAAACTGAAGAGAGAAGTGGCACTATAGGAGCCTGAGTGGCTTACTAGGGCAGAGTGGTAAGACTGAAAGTAGCCTGTTGCCCAGTTCCATATACCATGTTTCCCCAAAATAAGACCTACCCCAAAAATAAGCCCTAGCAGGATTTCTACGCATTTGTTAAATATAAACCCTACCCCAATTATAAGACCTAGTGATGGGCATGCATTTCAGCACGTGGAGAGGAAAACATCCCCTGAAAACAAGCCCTAGTGTGTCTTCTGAAGAAAAAATAAATATAAGACAGTGTCTTATTTTCGGGGAAACACAGTACCTGACTTTCTCCTTATGTTTACAAAATCTGAGGCCATGCTATCAAAATTATTTGCAACAGCTGGACAGTGGGTTAGCAAGAAATTCCTATAATTACTGGAATTTGGAAGAATGCTTATGAATTATTTCATAAATTTTAAGGTTGGGAATTTAGCAGAAAAAAATTTCTTTTAAGCAACTCATAGTATTATTATCATTCTTAAAGACTTTACATTTTTAAATTTTAGGGTTCAGACCCTAAAAGTTTCTAGACAATTATTTCTTTATTTAAAAATTTCACCTGTTTTCTGACATTATAGATGGGAATATGAAATGATACCATGACCTGAAGAATTATGATGTATGACAAAAATATGTCATCATTGTTGGACTCCAAATAGAGACAATTCTCAAAAATTGCCAAAATGGCTTCTTTTACGACAAGTTTAATACTGAATCTACAGTCACAGAGATCCTGGGAGATGAGATGTGTCCTGGTGTCAACAAAGTAGAATCTGCTTTTTCCTCACATTTTATATTTCATGAACTGTGACCAGAAAAAAGCTGAGAAGCTGAAACATTTGCCTTAAGCTTGCATTTACTTTTATTTTTCACTCCTTCAAGTACACAGAACCATTTCAAGTGTAAGAAAAGTATATAGTTAACTCTTGCAGTTCAAGGCAAAGACAGGACATACCCTTTTTAATATTATGCTTTATAACAAAAATATTGTTATTGAATGATTATTTGGGGTATTAGAATAAGTTGCAAATTTAGTTCAAGTTTTCTTTAAGAGTTTCATTACCTTGTTATTTTGAAATTTAAAAAATTAAAGACTTTTAAATGATATTTATATCGAATAATCAGAAGATAATATTGAACTTAATAAAATGTACACTTTAATTCTAATTTAAGATTCTAATTGTGTATTTTATAGCATCATTTACTCTTACCTAGTGCTGAATAAATTCTTAGACTAAGTTTCAATTTCAGTTGGTACTTCACTAATTGTTCAGACTGAAAACAAATACATCTTATATTTTGCATTTCAAATTATGGTTTAGTTTTCATAAGATGTCACTTTCAATAAATATCACATTCATGTAAAAGTCATACAGTCAGCACCTAATAATTAAATTCCAACACTTGAAATGGAGCTAAATTTGTGGTCCTAAAAAATACATTGAAATTCTCACAGCTTCTAAGCTTGGGAAATTTGCTCTGTCATTCTTTAACTGAGTAACAATCTTATCAATTATTGACACACTTTGTCTTGCAGTTTTTGGCCAGGGCTGGGTTTGAACCTACCACCTCCAGCATATGGGGCCAGCACTCTTACCCCTTTGAGCCACAGGTGCCACAACATACTTTTGTCTTTAAAGAAAACCCTGCTGCATAGCTTTTTCAGTAATATACGCTCTTCTGATCTAATTTTTTTATTAAAACAATAAAATTTAACTCTATGTCACGTATAAATAAGAGTTTACACAGAGATTTTATTCATTTTATCTCTGTATAAATATGTAATTCATCAAAAAATATACATAACAAGATAATGACATTTAACGATATTTATTCCCCCTTTCTTTTATTTAGTTGATGGTAGTATCACGCATTTCTTTTCAAAGCTTCCTTGTAATACTACAATGTAATTATTCTTTACCAAGATGAATGAACATATATTCTACTAATATGCTGATATCAACAACAGGACTTTTTACTAAGTCTACTGTATTGTTTTACTGGTTGGAATAGCAAAAACAGATAAGGTGCAGAACACTGTGCATCAAAGTATTTAATCTTCACCTTGAAACACAATGATCATGCAATTCTTTATGTTAATATTTAAAGTCCTGGTAAAAGCATTTATGTTAAAAACTGCAGAATATAAGAAATCTTCAATAAATCATTATTCCCAATATTTAAACAACTCAATAAGGCCAAATTCATAGCGCTTAAAAGGATGACAAAAAAGACTGCCAAGATTCTCAGCATGGAGGAGGAAGGAAGGGCATGACCTCTATAGTAAATGGTCTGAAGTCAAGTCCAGTGCTGCTTATGACTTGGAAAAATCACCCTATTCTCCAAAACTTATAGGGACTGACAAGATTTGAGAAAGCTTTGATTTCTGAAGACATTTAGAGTCAAGTGGATGACACATGCAAGGCATTGGATGTTGCATGAGGGTTTCGAGAGGGACAGGTGTAGACTTGCCCCTGGAATTATTATTATGATAGAGACAGACTACCCTCTCCTTGGTGGCAAGTAGCAAAGCTTTATTGTTCCTGACCACCTTTTATAGTTGGCTGGTCATGTACACTTTATTAATTAACAAGCAAAGCATTTTTATTATTAAAGTTAAAGGTTAGGATAAACAGAGGAGTAAAACCTTTCTCTTCTATGTACTCAATTAAATTTCCGAGAAACAGGCTCCATGATTGTTTTCTTATGGTTTGGAGACCCTGCAGTTACAATGGAGTGTTTTACTCACATCATTACAATGGAGTTTTTCTTTTCACTCACATCAACCTTTGAGTCATGTCCTCTGTACAGATGGGTCGTTTTAACCCTTATCTGGCAGGCTGACTTGACTACACAGTCAGGGTTCCCTGTAGGAGGTTTTTACACCTTGCCTTCAGGCCCCCACTATGTTTTTCCAGGTCACTTAGGGCCTCAACAAAAGTGCATAATACTCACAAGTCTTTTCACTTAGTTTCTGGAAAAAAAGAGCACATTTCATGTAATTTTTGTGGGGGTTTACCCCACACTAGGGAAAAGAATTCATACTCAATAAATGGTGCTGGGGAAATTCAATAGCCACATGTAAAAAAACAAAACAGAATCTGTACCTCTCACCACTCACAAAAATTAATTCATGATGGATAACAGATTTAAACCTAAGGCATGCAACTATAAGAATTCTAGAAGGAAATGTTAAAAAAAAACTCTTATAGACCCTGGCCTAGGCAAAGAATTTATGAAAAGACTCCAAAAGCAATAATGGCAACAACAAAAATAAATAAATGGGGCATGATTAAATTAAACAGCTCTGTACAGCCAAGAAAACATTCAATAGAGCAAATAGACAACCTATGGAATGGGTGAAAATACCTGCTTGCTATATATCTGATAAAGAGTCAATAATCAGCATCTCCAAAGAACTCGGGCACATCAGCAAGAAAGAAAACAAAGACCACATTAAAAAGTGGGCAAAAGACATGAACAGAAACTTTTCTGAAGAAGACAGACTATTGACCAATGTGCATATGGAAAATGTCCAGTGTCTCCAGTCATCAGGGTAATACAAATCAAAGCCACAGTGAGAGATCAGCAAACTCCGGTGAGAATGGCTTTTATCAAAACATCTCTAAACAACAGATGCTGGCATGGATGTGGAGAGATAGGGCCCTCGTACGCTGTTGGTGGGACTGCAGACTAGTATAACCTCTATAGAAAGTAGTATGGAGACACCTCAAAGAACTAAAAGTTGACTTACCATTGGATCCAGCATTCCCATTAATGGGTATTTACCCAAAGGGGAAAAAAAAAGACATTTTATAAAAGACACCTGTGCTTGGGGCAGTGCCTGTGGCTCAAAAGAGTAGGGTGCTGGCCCCATAAACCAGAAGTGACAGGTTCAGGCCTGGCCCCAGCCAAAAACTGCAAAAAAAAAAAAAAAACCTGTGCTTGAATGCTTCTAGCAACACAATTCATATTTGCAAAGATATGGAAAAAACTCAAGTGCCCATTGATACATGAGTAGAGCAATAGAATATGGTAATATATTCCATGGAATACTACTCAGTGATTTTTAAAAAAATACTAAACTAATACCTCTTATATTAACCTCGATGGAACTGGAAACTACTCTTCTAAGTGAAGTATCATAAAAATGGAAAAACAAGTGCCACATGTACTATTAAACTGGAAGTAATTGATTAGTACTTACCGTGCACATTTAGAAATAATACTCATAAGATATCAGACAGGTGGGGGGATGAAGGGATTGTAAATTCATATCCAATAAATACACTGCACATTATCTGGGTGATGGGCACACTCATAACTTTGATTCCAATAGTACAAAAGTAATGTATTAAAGGTTGTGCCCCCATAATATCCTTAAATAAAACAGTAAATATAAAATAGACATAGAAAAAAAAATTTTTTTAATGAATTCTTTTACCAAACCTGAATTGTTGTTAGGTTACCCCAGCAATAACAAATTACATGGGATAAAAACATTTTCAGTGTTAAAATACAAACACAGGATCTTGTTTACCAAGATGCTGAAATATTTACCTGGAATACAAAAATATGTACTTTTATCAGTGAATAGAGACTGAGAGTTGAAAGAGCAAAATGTACCCAGAAATAAAATGAGTTGTTATGAGTTGGGGGCAAGAGCTTGCAAGATAAGAGAAGAGCAGGGCTGTAAGGAAGATGGAGTGTATAGGTGAGAGAGTATTAACAAGGGGCGAGATAAGAAAAAGACAAACAGATTGAATATATCAAGAGGAGTGGAAATTCTGAAATAACTAGAGCCTTTTAAACCAAATTCCTAAGCTGGAAAATTGCTTGAGCTGTCAGTATGTGGGAAAGAGGTTGTGCCAATAAGAGCAGAAATGGTGATAGAGGACCACACAGTAAAAGTAGACTTTTCATTTTTCTTTACCTAATTTCAACTATATGAAAAAGAATAGTATCACACATTCATCTGCCAGATTCAACAGATACATCAACACAGCCAATTTTATTTCATCTAATGCATCAAATGTGAACTTGGCTATCCATGTTTAAAATTTTGTAAACATCCCAGAGCTCAGAACATTTTATCTGTAAATATTCTATATATATTTCTGTAAATTATGGATTCTTCAAAATGCATAATCAATTTCATGATCACCCTTTAAAAACTAGTAATACTTTAATCTGTTTCTAGTTAGTTTTTTTTTACATTTTTGACTGCCTGATAACCAATTTATAAATAAAAGAGTTTAAATCGAACAAACCAAATAGTTAAGCCAAATAATGTCTACAAATTGTAATTAGCTTAATATGCCTCTCAAGGATCATTTAATCTACAAAATCTTCCTATGACTCTTTTATTATTTGAGCAAAATTTCATTAAATAGACTAGGTTCTTTCCATTGTAGAATTCCCATGGTTGCTGATCTTTTCCTAGATGAAGGTTTAGAAATCTCTCTAAGGAGTGTGATGTGAAATAGTATTGGAGATTATAAATCAAATCTAAATTGGCTTCTTGCTATTACGTTGTCTTTTTCTTAAGCTTTTTTAGCTAGAAAAGGTTTTGTTGTTGTTATGATAAAATACATTATGAGCTCATAGTTAGACATATGATCAAAATTGGGAACTCTTGGGTTTTTAATTCATATCCTTCCAAACATGCTAAAAACCTCCTTCCCAATGATGCTCCCATAATTACATACTTGATTTATGCCATAATTGATGTATCTATAGCAGAATAATTACATCATACCACCCCTATAGATTCTCTGAAAGCAATTTAATAGTTTCAATGATTCTTTTTATCCTTAAGATCCTATTAGGAGGCTTGGTGCCCATAGCACAGTGGTTACAACTCCAGCCACATACACTGAGGCTGCCGGGTTCAAACCTGGCCCAGGCCAGCTAAACAACAATGACAACTGCAACAAAAAATAGCCAGGCATTGTGGTGGGCACCTGTAGTCCCAGCTACTTGGGAGGCTGAGGCAAAAGAATTGCTTAAACTCAAGAGTTGGAGGTTGCTGTGAGCTGTGATGGCACTGCACTCTACCCAGGACAACATAGTGAGACTCTGTCTCAAGAAAAAAGATCCTACCTAGGAACGTATGTTCAAATCTTTTTAAAGCATTAAAATTGTTTTATATGTTTCTTTTATCACCAACTAATTATACAGAATTGTTTGTTTTATTTTACTTCTGATTTTTAATAATTGTTTTTTAAAATTTTATTTTATTCTGTAGTTATGTAACATATGTGCATATTTTCAAATGCAAATCCCTATCTTAACATCTATTTTAAGAAATCTAGTTTCTATCATGACCTCCATCTATTTCCTCCCTCCTTCTATGTGTAATCATATTTTGTGATTCCCTCATTTATTGTTAAACATAAATAATAACACATACAAGCATGTTTATTTATCCATTATATAATAAAACAATATCTATACTTTTTTTTCATTTTATTTTTCTTAGCAGCGTATCATGGTGATCATTCTGATTCTCTGGGAAGAAGGCTCAGAATGACATGCGAGTGACTTAGACTGAGGAAACGCCATCTGTGAAAGGGAAGGGATAACAAAGGAAGCAAGATTGGGAAGAGGGAGACATTGGGTTGGGATACATCCTCCAGGAAGGCTCTGGCTATGCCTGTGTTGACTTTGTAGCTGGAAACTGTTAAGAGTTAGGGTGAGTTAGGGTAGGTGGTCTGGATCCCCCTTGTTGATCACTCGTTAGATGCAAACTGGTCCAGAATAGAGGAGTAACCTGGAATCAGGCTCCATTCTTGGGCTAAAGTAATTCCCACAGAATGCTGCCAGCAGTGCTCCTAATAGTGGAAGGACAGGGAAAATTCTTCACTTCTCAAAGGAAATCTAGATAGTTACCATAGCACCCACACACACTCCATAGTGATCTGTGGAGATATTTCTACTTTCTATTTGCCATAAGTGCTGGCACAAGAGTTTACTTCAGCAAGATCTTATAGATGAACACTTAGATGGCTTTCAATTAAAAGTAACTTTGATGTGTTAATATTGAGTGTGACAAATTATCTTCTGGGTTCTAGCTCCCTGTCCAAGATTTAAACTGAAGTCGCTAAAGCAGGGAACATGGACCCAAATAAATCACATGAACACACATAGAAAAATTCTGAGATTAGTCATGTGCTCAAGAGAAATGAAAGCATATATCTTTACAAAAATCTGTACATGAATATTCATAGCAATATTAGTCATAATTGCAAAAATAAATGGAATTAACCCAAAGGTCCATCATGAGATGAGTGGATAAATAACATATCATATATCCATGCAAAGGAATACTATTACATTAATAAAAAGGAATGAAATACTGATACAAGCTGCATCATGGAGGCATTCAAACACATTATGCTAAATTAAAGAAGCCAGTCACAAAATATCATGTATTATATGCTTCCGTTATTATGAAATAAAAATCTGGGGAGACAGAAAATAACATTAGTGGTTGCCTAGCACTAGAGAAAAAAATAGACTAACCGCTAATGGGTCAGATGTTGCTTTTAGGGGTGACAATTTATTCTAAAATTAGTTGTTGTAATAGTTGAACAAATCTGTTAATATACTAAACCCCTGAAATGTACTTTTTAGTGGATACATTTTGTATGTGAGGAATGCCATAAGGCTGTTAAAGTTTTTTTTTTAAAAGTCCCTCAGTATACAGATAGACGCACTGAAATGGCGCATGTGAATGTTTGTGGATGGGTTCCGGGCTCTACAGATCACAGTGTGGAAAGAGCTTGCTGATTTGAAAAATTCAGGCACTTAATGTCAAGTGTTCAGTGCTCTAATTTTCTCATTTCATCTGTCCAAAGAGGATGATTATTTGCTCCAGAATTCCAATATTTTGTCCTCACCACAGGATTTAGAGAGTTTCTTGTTCAGCTTCTTTAAATTTCATTTGCCACTTATAGATTCAAAATACTTTGATTGAAAATGTCCAGAGGACTACTTTGGCTTTCCTCTGTGTGAGATGGCCCCTCAAGTCCCTGTTCCCTTGGAAGTTCCCTATTGCCTATAAATAGATTTTTAAATGAATTCTGCTCTATCTAGTGATTTTTAAAAGAGTTTTGATCTGCAATGAGTTATTCTATTGTCAGAAACAGCAACCTACTACCCACTTCCTTTTTTTTTAACTGAACTTTGGTTTTTCTACTGAAATTATCTTGTAGAAATAGTGACTTTGTTTGAATTAATGAAACTAATCCAGATTTCTTTTTTAAAGGATACCTTTTATGAGTAGACAAAGTAGAGAAAAATGTGGATGAAATTTCAGGCTCTATTCTATCAGTACACAATTAGTCTTACCACGTGCAACCACCCTGAGCTCACCACGCAGCATGTGTTCAATAAATATTTGTGGAACGTACACATTTTATTCTCATCTGGGGATTTAGATTTAACTAATGTTCTATTTAACTACTATGTTTAGACTACAACCGCTCAAATCCCACAATATTACAAATTGCATGCAATTTAATGAGTATGTCAAAATAAAATTGATAGAGGTATTGCCAAATTTTATGGACTAAAGTGCTTCCATTTTATATAGTTGTTTTGTCATTAAGTTGCTGAAGTCCCACATTTAGGACATTTATATACTAACATGTGACAGTTAGCTTTATATATGGTACATAATTACCATACACTTTGTTATTATCCTACCAAATAGCTAAATGTCTGAAACACTCCCTGTTCACATTTAAGTTCACCTGAATGTATTCAAACTTGGTACTTGCTACCAATTTCCCCCTTTTTCTTGACCTATTATTTTTTAAAGTCCTCTGCTATGGAATGATTTATGCAAAACTAATAAATACTTAATAGGCATTTAATCAATATTCATAGCATTGAATTTTCCACTTCTTTATATCCCTCCTTTCTCCTTTAATTCCCCACATGTAATTCTTCAATGTCATTAATTTCTTCACCGCAGTACTACTTGTATCTTTCCCACATTTTTAGCCACAAGCTAAAAAATATAGGACTAAATTGCATCATCTCTATATTGCCTTATGAACTTTCAAATTGCTTCATACAGTTTGAAGTTAATACTAATGAAATTTGATCATAGTATTAGTGAATATACTAGTAAGGAAATAAACTAAATCTGAGTAACAGGCGAATTCAGGCAAGAGTGGATGAGCCATGAGAGGACAATAAGGTGAAGTTTAGATATAATAGTGGAGAAATTGTGAAAATTTAAATAAAAAGGAACAAATGGTATTCATAGTATTTAAATCATTGAAGAGAGATTTCTATGTCTGAACTGTATTTGTTAACAACAGATTATGCACCACAGAAGGAAAGATCATTGAACTTGAATACACAAGAACAGAGACAATGCTGAAAAAGAGGAACAAAAAGGATGGGAAAAAATAAAAAGAGACATAATAACCTAGAGCCCACAGAGGTGTCCAACCTGCAGCCTGAAGGCCTCATGATGACTTAAGAGGACTTTTGTGTTTATTGGTGGTGTCTAATGTCACAAAAAGTTGCAGGCACCTTTTATTTTGCAATCAGCTTTGTTAGTGTTTGTGTATTTAATGGGTGGCCCAAGACAACTCTTCTTTTTCCAACGTGCAACAGAGAAAAAAAAAGTTGAACACCCCTGATAACAGGGGTCAAAATATGTATAATCAGAGTTCCAAAAGGTGGAGAGACATAGTGGAACAGGATTATTTGAAGAAATAAAAAAGCAAAACTTTTTGAATTTGATAGAGTCTCCAATAATCTTTTATTTTTTATTAAATCATAAACACATAGATCATGTATATATTCATGCATTTATGGGGTACAATGTGCTGATTTCATATAGAATTAGGAATGCTTACATCACACTGTTTAATATATACCTCATCTCATTTACTTAATTATTGTGTTAAGATATTTATACTCTATAATAATAGATCCAACATATACCCTTGCATTGAGTCTCCAATAATCTTAATAAAACCTAATACAAAAGAATTAATGCTGATTTCTCATGGGTAACAACCAAACCAGAAGACAATGGAACAACATCTTTTAAGTGCTAAATAAAAGAAAAGCCTTCAACAGAGAAGTTCAAGTTCAACAGGAGAAGCAGCATCAACGAGGAAAGGTCTTGTGGTGACTTAACTAGAATGTTCTCTGTAAGTCAATTGGAGATGCATATACATATACACATATATGTATTTATATATCAGAGGTTATCACACCCATGTACATCTCTTCAGAAACTTTCCTTCCATATAGGGTTTTGTTTAATCCAGTATTCAAGATACACTTTATCCATTGAAGTTTTATCCAAAGAAAATACGGTGCAGAAATCCAATATATAAAGCAGATAGATAAAAGTTAAGTTTGTCCTTAGTAACATGACAGCAGAATCCCCACTCAATTCCTTATACTCAACAAAGTTCTCAGAAGTTCAAAAGAAACACTAAGGCTTCTCAGATAATGAAATATGAAAGCCATTGACTTAATCAATTAATATTATACCTTGAAAACAGCTCTAGTTTTCACATTTCTAAAAATTGTATCAAATCACTAATAAGATAGGTATATCTTTTATGTTTAACTGGGTGGAGCCAGAACATATTCTTCTTAGTAAAGTATCTCAAGAATGGAAAAGAAAGTATCCAATGTACTAAATACTACTATGAAACCAATATATAATTACCTGAACATTCATACGAATGATAAAACATAATTACAGTCTAGAAAAAAGGAGAGAAGAAGAGGAAGAGAAGAGGGGGAGGGAGAAGGGAAGGTATTTGGTGGGACCTCACCGAATATGCATAATGCAATGGTACATTTCCAAATTATTAAGAATAAATTATAAATGTCTTACCACAACAAATAAGTAAGTGAGGTGATGGTTATGTTAATCAGTTCAATGTAAGCATTCCACATTGTTTATCAAATTAGCACATTGTACCCCATAAATATATTAATGTATATGGTTATGATTTAACAAGAAAAAAAGAAATTGGATTCAATAAGTAGGTAAGCTTGGCCAAATAAATACTTGAAACACAAAAATAAAATAAAAAGATAGGTACTTAATAAGATAGTGCCTTCAAAAACAAATAAAATAATCAATTTTAAAAGATGAAACTGTTGGAGTTACTTTTGTAGAACTCTGAAACAGGAACTGTATCACTCACAAAAATAAACTCATGATAGATAAAAAATTTAAACCAAGTCATGAAGGTATAAAATTTCTAGAAGAAAATGTAAGAAAAACTCTTGATAATATTGGCCTAGAGAGAGAATTTATGAAGAAGACACCAAAAGTGATCATAGCAACAACAAAAATAAATAAATAGGACCTGATCAAGTTAAAAAGTTTCTGCCCAGCTAAGGACAGAACTGACGAAGCAAAGAGATAACCTATAGAGTGGGAAGAAGAACAGAATCTACAAAGAACTCAAGCAAATCAACAAGAAAGGATCAAACAATGCCAATAAAAAATGGGCAAGAGACATGAACAGAAACTTTTTTCTTAAAGACAGACCAGTGTCCAACAAACACATAGAAAAATGCTCAATGTCCCCAGTCAAAAACAACTTTGAGATATCAACTAACCCCACAGAGTATAATCCACATTATAAAGTCCCAAAGGAACAGAAGTTGGCCTGGGTGTAGAAAGGAACACTCATACTGTTCACTGTGGAAAGAAGTATGGAGATCCTTCAAAGAACTAAAAGTAGACTTACCATTGAACTTTTTAATTATGGCCATTCTGAAAGGGATATAGTAGTATTTTATCATGGTTTTAATTGACATTTTCATGATGACTTGTGATGTTGAGCTTTTAAAAATCTGTTTCTTGGCCATTTGTCTGAATTCTCTTGAAAAAATTCTGTTCTTGTTTTCATTTTTTATGGGGTATCCGAAAGGAAAAGAATCATTTTTTAGAAAGACATCTGAACTTGAATAATGTTTATTGCAGCACAATTCACAATCACAAAGGTGTGGAAACAGGTAAAAGGCTTATCAATTTGTGAGTGGATTAAGAAAATAGAATGCACACACACACACACACAAACACACATACACAACATGGAGCACTACAGAGCCATAAAAAGATATTAAATAATATATTTTGCAGCAACATGGATGGAACTAGAGACCATTATCCTAGGTAAAGTATCTTAGGAATGAAAAAACAAATACTACATGTACTCTCTAATAATTGAGAGCTAATCACTGGGCATACATGGGAACAAAGAGATGTAATCATTGGAATCCATAAAAACTTCCCTGTCATGTTAATTGAACATTATCCTGGTGACAGTCCCACTAAAATCCACCATTTCAACATTAAGTAAGGTATTTAGATAAAAAAGCATTGTACCCCCTTAATATGTTGAAATTTCAAAAAACAGAAGCCATGGTAATAATGTAAAGAAAATAAACTTGTAAACTACTGATTCAAAAAGAACAGGAAATTATTCCCAGCCTTAATAGCAAGAATTCAGATATTCTTCAAGTAATTGTCTCTACTAAGCCCGGGAGGGAAAAATATATAAACCCTTCTCGTATTTTCATATTGTTCACAGCGTCAAATATTTAGGCACATAATTTTCAAAAAAATTTATAATTATATTTTAAATTACTTATTTACAAATTCAGAATATTGTATGCATAGGTAGCTTTCTGTCTAAGCTTTCCGTGACTGCTATTGGGTATAAATTTGGAAACCTCTTATATAGTACAGATAATCTACTAACTTCAGCTTTCTATAAAAGCACCAGGGCAAAAGTCAGCAAATGATGATTAGATAATCAAATATTATTCTATTAATATGGAGTTAGAAAAATGAGAATATATTGAAGATATATTTAGAAATTTCAGACAATACATTTGAAATGAAAAAGTGAGAACTCGGTTACTACTACTTCTCAGTGATGTGAATTATATTCTTGCTGTGAGTGGTCATACAGCATTACTATTTTATGTTGTTTAGAAATAAGTTGAGCCATTATTTAGTTGTCTTGGATACAAAATAAGAACTGCATTTGAGAACTCATGGTAGCACAGGTGAATATCACATTTTTCTCATTAAAAGGAAGATTCTATGGAGCAGTACCATTCTCATAATCTAACAGTTTAATTTTTATTATTTCTTATCCTTAATATTCTATTACTTTGTAATGTCTTATATCAATTATGAATGTTTTATTTCCCTTCTTTTTAAATTTAATTTTATCTTTTTTTTAGTAGTTTTTAGCCGAGGCTGGGTTTGACCCCACCACCTTCGGCATATGGGGCCAGCGCCCTTCTCCTTTGTGCCACAGGCGCCACCCTGTTTCCCTTCTTTTACTTTTAAGAATGGGTGGAGGGAGGGGGGTTGGAGGGATCACTTCTGAGGTTTATCTTACAAGGGTACAAGTGAATCTTTCCAAGAGTAGAATGTGAACGTTTTAAAATAATAACTAAGAAAATGACATGTAGGCTATGTTAACCATTTTGATGGAGGTGTTTCGGATTGTGTGTGAAAACCCCACACTGTACCCCAGAAGTGCATTAATGTACATAGTTATCATTCAATTAAAATAATAATAATAATAATTGTGTCCCTGGCCAAGCACTGTGGCTCACACTTGTAATCCTAGCACTCTGGGAGTCTGAGGCTTGTGGATTGCCCTGAGCTCAGAGGTTCAAGACCAGCCTGAGCCAGAGATAGAGTGAGACCCTTTCTCTACCAAAATAAAAAAAGCCGGGTATCGTGGCAGGCACCTGTAGTCCCATCTACTTGGGAGGCTGAAGCAAGAGAATCACTTAAGCCCGAGAGTTGGAGGTTGCTGTGAGCTATGGATGCCATAACACTCTACTGAGGGCCACAAGTGAGACTCTGTCTCAATAAAACAATAAAAAAGAATCCTGTTCCTGAAACCTGACTAGCCAGATTACTATAAACTAAAATTTAAGGAAAAATGGATTCTCAGCACTAGAAATTATCTAGAAACCATCTGCTTAGAGTTTAATATTAAGATTCAGTATTTCTGAGTTCAAGTTTTACTTATTTTTTCAAAATAAACGTTTCATATTTAAAGTGCAAATAAGTTACCTGAGAATTTGGAGGCCAAATAACTCTATTCTGAATGGATTTTAATGTGTGAGAGAACTAAAGAGTTGTCAGTCTATTAAAACATCAAACAAGAAAAGAATTATGAATTAATTCACATATAATAGATAATGGCAAGGAAATTTTTTTGTCATTTTTAAAACTCAAGGTTACTAAATTAATATTTATTTTTAATCTATTATATATAAATGAAATTCAATCATGAGAGTCTAAGAAATATTTCAATAGAGTCATCATAGAACAATTTCCTTTTAGAACATTTTTCATGGCTATCTGGTGGCTTTGTATTTATTTAAAAAGTTGTCACTGTCTTTCTTCTCTTGCTCTTCTTGAATAATAAGGGTCTTAATGAACAGATCCCTTCAGATTCTATTGAAAAGATACATATGGGCCACACCTGTGGCCTAAAGGGTAGGGTACTGGCCCCATATGCTGGAGATGGTGAGTTCAAACCCGCCCCAGCCAAAAACTGCAAAAAAAAAAAAAAAAGAAAGAAAAGGATGCATATACTTTTATGCCATTGCTGAGCGATGCCAAATTAAGTTCCAACATTCACAGGCATTACAGTCAGAAGTATTTTTTCTAAGCCAATTTTGTTTTTTAATTTTTTAATAGTAAACTAATTGTGATGTCTCAGAAGAGGTAGATGTGATATTTACTTTCAAACTTAAAAATTAGGTCCATGTATAACTGCATAAAAATAAAAACTCAACTTAAAAATCAAAAAGATTAATGAAGGCTGCAGAAACTTTAAGCTGACAATCAGAAATCATACTTTGCCATCTGCAGCTTATGAGACAAATGTTTGTTTTCTTGGAACCAACTTGACTTCTTTGTAAACTTACCGTGTGATGTATTGTCTTATTTTCTAATTCAGTCATTTTGGCATTTGACAGAGTACCACTAGTGGAGAGACTTTTCACCACATTTAAGCTTATATCAGTAAGGAAAAGAAAAAAAAACATTTAAACTGACTACAGGTTAAAAGATGAAATGAAATATATTTATTTTTAAAATTCCTAAAATTTCTCAAGGATATGCCGAGTCTTGAGAATGCAAACAGCATATGCATTTAGTTCAAAAATCAAGGTGGCCAACTTGTTTTTCATTTTGTAAGTTTAATGGTTTTCTGGTCTTAATTGGGTCCATGCTAAGTTTAAAATTTTTAGAGATACTCTGTTAGGACAGAACTTAAAATAAATGTTCATTTCTAATTTCTAACTATTGAATTCTAAGCTGTACCTCCTTTAAGTTTATTTCTCTTTTTCTAAATATAATTTTAGATACACTTTTAATTATTGACATAGTGTTATATGTTGACAGTAAATAGAACGAAAAGCCTTATGTGTTCATCTTTATGAGGTTGTTTTTGTTCACCAAAACACACGCTTACCGATGTCTTTCATTTCTTGTTTTGCTCTTGGTCTCTTAGCTTCTTTCTGTTACCATGTTTTGAACAAGTTAATGTTCCACATAATCAAACACAAAAGTCATGCCTGTATCAGGACTGCAGGTGTCACAGATGTTTCTAGCATACTCTGTGTTTGCTTTGGCGCTCAGAAGAGCAATACTTCTTAATGTTTTGCTGGTTACGAGTGAGGTGAGGTAACTGATGTGGGACAAGTAAAAGATGAAAAATGGAACGCCTCGATCAGGACGGAGGAGCACGACAGCTTTTCTCCTATTTGTCATTGGAAAATCATTTTTTCTTTATTCAAATATTAGTGACTTTGTGAAATTCATATAGTACTAATATACACAGTCTCAAGTAATCTTTGACAAATATTTTCTCCTAATTTTTAAAATAAAGTAAGACATGCAATATGATGTTATGAAATATATATGAATAGTGAAATGGTTACCATCATGACGTGTTAATATTCATTATCACACATTCATTTTTTGTATGTCTGTGTATGGCAACAGCAGCTAAAATCTAGTCATTCAGCAACAATGCCAAATACATTTTTTTTTTTGAGACAGAGTCTCACTATGTCACCCTCAGTAGAGTGCTGTAGCATCACAGTTCACAGCAACCTGAAACTCCTGGGCTCAAGTAATTCTCTCGCCTCAGCCTCCTGAGTAGCTGGGACTACAGGCGCCCACCACAATGCCCGGCTATTTTTTGTTGCAGTTGTCATTGTTGTTTAGCAGGCTCTGGCCAGGCTTGAACCCACCCTACTCACTGAGGTAGGGGCACCACCCCCCAAATACATTATTACCAATAGTATTTATATGCATTTTACCACAAGGCTTGTTCATTCTAAGTATCTGCTACTTCGTTCTTCATACACCCCTCTCATCCCTGACCCACCCCACTTCCTGGTTTTATAATCACAGTTTTATTCTTTATATTTAATTTTTTGTTTTTAGATTCCATAGATAAGTGAGATCCTGTAATATTTTTGTCTCTTGCTTTTTTCGCTTAGCACATATGTCCCCAAGTTCATCCAAATTGTGGCAAATGAAAGGATCTCCTTTTTTAAGGCTGAATAATATTACTTTATTTTTTATCCAGTATTTTTATCCATTGGTCCACGATCATTGCAACTTCATTCACAATAGCCAAGACATAAAAAAGAAACCCATAAGTTTTGGATTTATGAGAAGTGTTGAATTACTGTCCTATCAATATGTTGAATAAATCAAATCAGACCCCACATACAAATGGACACTCTGGCCAGTTTGGAGCAAGAATAAAATATTGAAGGAAATTATATAATGTCTCATTCTCTCTCTCTCTCTCTTTCTTTTAGATTTCTGAACCAGTTGAGAATTTTACCGGCTGCATAGAAGTTACAGAAATCAATAACGAGGGACCTTTCATTCCATCAAGAGCAGTGAAAAAAAATCACATTGACATATGCAGGTATAGTACCCCATAGTAATTCTTCAAATCCCTTCTTCAAATAACCACATCCTAATGTATCATTTCTAATTGAAATGATCTAATTCATCTTTTTCTTCACATATCCACTTCTACTTCACTCTCGTACAGACTGAAGATTGTTTAAGCTATAACCAGTGAAGTTGGAATATTTATTTATAATGTGTATTTGATTTGTGCTGTGTAAGACACAACATACTACATATTAACCAACAAATAGTGATGATCAGAAAACAAAATAAGCACATTCACAATCATGCATAGAGTGTATTGGTTCAAGCTAAAAGTTTACTTTCCCCAAATTATCACTCTCAAAAAGTGGTCCTTGTGGTTAAATTTCTACCATTAGTTACAAATTCCTTTCAGACAGTCTGATTTTACTGCAAGACTCTCCAAATGTGGTTGGGGGTGGAGGCACACTGAAGAGATAGTGTGTTTAGGACAATATTAGGCATTAATGCATCAGCATGAAGTAGAAAAACATTATTGTTTCCTGACTGCTAAGGGAAAAAAAGGAGTTATTTGTTTTGGCTTTGTAGTACGTTGGAAAAGAGTGGTAAGGTGGGGAGTGAGGCAGGTTGCTGGATCATGGGACAGATAAAAACTCACATCCTAATCAATGTGGGATCGTGTCTGATTGCAGTTTTGATTTGCATTTCCCTCATTACTAATGGTATTGAGCATCTTTTCATGTACACAGTGGCTATTGACATACACCCTTTGAGAAATTTCTCTTTGAATCCTTTGACCATTGCAGAAGTGGGATTTTTTTGTTATTCTTGCACTTTGGAGTCCTTTATTCTGGATATTTATCCCTTATCAGTTATTTGATTTACAAATATTTCCTTCCATTCTAGGGGTTTATTTTTTACTCTGCTGGTAAATCTTTTGATGTATGGTGCATTTTTCACTTTTCAAGAAATTTAGCTTGTTTATTTTTTCTTTTACTGCCTTTGGTGTCATATCCAAGATACCACTGCCAAATCTAATGTCATGAAGTTTTTGTTGTACTTTTTTCCTAATAGCTTTATAGTTATAGGACTTAAAATTAGTTCTTTGGTCCATTTTGAGTTAATCATGATATATAGTGTTAGGTAAGGGTTGAACTTCTATCTTTTGCATGTAGATATCCAGTTTTCCAGCAACACATGTTGACAAGGCTGTCCATCCCCCCATTGAATGTTCTTGTCCCCTTTGTGAAAAATCACATGTGCAAAGATTTATTTCTGGGTTCTTTATTCTTATCTGTTGATCTATATGTTGGTCTTTATGCAAGTACCAAAAAGTTTTGATATGGCATCATTGTAGTTAAGTTTTGAAATCACAAAGTGTGAGAATTCTAATTATTTTCTTCTTTTTCAAGAATGTTTTGGCTATTCAGAGTCTCTTGAGATTTCACATAAATTTTTAAATGGGGTTTTTTACTTCTACAAAAAAAAAGTCATTGAGATTTTGCTAGTGATTGCATGGAATTTTTAGATCACTTTGGGTAATGTTAACATCTCAAAACTTACTAAATTTTATGATTCACAAACATGAGATGTGTTTTTACTTATTTGTTCTTATTTAATTTCTTTCAGCAATGTTTTATAATTTCCATTATAAAGGATTTCCAATCCCTTGGTTCCGTTAATTTTTCAGTATTTGATTAGTTTTGATGCTGTCATAAATTAAACTAATTCTGCAATTGCTTTTTAGATTGTTCACTCTTAGTGTGTAGAAAAGAAATTGACTTTTATGTGTTGACTTCGTATCTTGCTACCTTGTCCAATTCATTTATTAGTTTGAACAGAGTTATTTTTGTGACATTTGGGGGGTTTTCTTACACATAAAAACATGTCATCTGTGAAAATTTATTTTACTTCTTCCTTCCCAATTTGGATGCCTTTTTGTTTACTTGTTGTTTGTTTAATTGTTCTAGCTGCAACATCTAGTACTATGTTGAATAGAAGGGACCAAAGGAGGCAGCCTTGCCTTGTTTCTGAGCTCAGAAGGAAAAACTTTCATTCTTTCACCACTGAGTTTGGTGAAACTATTCCCAGTTTGTTCAGTGTTTCTATCATGAAAGCATGTTGAATTTCATCAAATACTTTTTCTGCATCAATTCAGGTGATCATGTGACTTTTTCCTCATGCAATTAATGTGGTGTATTACAATGATCAACTTTTGTTTGTATTGAGTCATAAACACATAGATCATGTGTATAATAATGCATTTATGGGGTACAATGTGCTGATTTTATATGCAATTTGGAATGCTTATATTGAACTAGTTAATATATCCTTCACCTCATTTACTTAATTATTGTAAGTACTCTATACTTAATAGATTAGACATGTACCCTTGCAATGTGCACCACAGGTGTAGTCCCTCCATTTACCCTCCCTCCATCCAACCTCCCCCCTACTTAGTAAAGTATCTCAAGAATGGAAGAAAAAGTATCGAATGTACTCAGTACTATTATGAAATGAAATCAATTGACAATTACACTTTCAAATGAAAGATAAATCACAACTATAGCCTAGGATAAAGGAGGGAAGAGGAGGAGGGTGGGAGGGGAGGGGGAGGTTCAACTCTCATTTTGAATAGACCTTTTTTTCCCCTCTATCCATATACATGTGTTTATTTGGTTTCCACCTTTTGCCTTCACAAAATTAAAAATGCTTAAAATTTAATAACAATAACAGTGTTTAAGATAAGGACTAGAAACAAAAACCTTATAAAGAATGAACGAAGATAAATACACTCGGAAAAGAAATACAGTGTTTGCTGCAATGAAATATTGAGCAATAATAATAAACATAATGCAAAAAATGTAACATCCACATTGTCAGACAAAAGTACGTCTATCATAGAATGCTTTGACTCTGAGGTTCAGGGTGGAGTCATCAGTTAATTTCTTTTTTTTCCAAAGTCTCAAAAAATAGACAACTAATATTTATAAATAAAAATATAAGATAATTTCAAAAAAAGCAGATCATGCCAAATATTATAGATAATACAAAAAGAAGAAATACCTCAAAATCATTCTACTTCATCTGAATATACCTGATATTAAAATTGGAAAAAATATATTATTATTAAGGTAAATTATAAGCATATTTCACTTATAAATGAGGCTACAATATCCTAAACAACATTTTAACAAGTTGAATTAAAAATTATCGTTCAGGGCAGCACGTGTGGTTCGGTGGGTAGGGAACCAACCCCATATACTGAGGGTGGCGAGTTGAAACCTGGCCCCGGCCTAACTGCAACAAAAAAATAATAGAGCATTGTGGCAGGTACCTGTAGTCCCAGCTACTCGGGAGGCTGAGGCAAGAGAGTCACCTAAGCCCAGGAGTTGGAGGTTGCTGTGAGCAGTGTGACGCCATGGCACTCTACCAAGGGCGATAAAGTGAAACTCTGTCTCAAAAAAAAAATATATATATATATATATAATATACATATATAATATATATTATATATACACGCATATATAATATGTGTATATATATAATAAAAATAAAAATAAAAAAATAAAAATTATTGTTCAAATAATGTACTTTGGTCAAAATTAAATCCAATTTATGTGAGAATTAGTCACTATTTTATTTTTTTCTTTTTCTTTCCCTCCCTCCTTCTCTCTCTGTCTGCTCTCCCCTTCCCCCACACCCTACTGTGTCATTGTCATTAATTGTCCTCATATCAAAGTTGAATGCATAAGATTCATGTTTCCCCATTTCCATGATGCTTCTCTAAGAATAACGTGTTCCACCTCCATCCAGGTTAATACAAATGCTGCAAAATCTCTATTTTTTAAATGGCTGAATAGTATGCCATACTATACATATCCCACAGCTTGCCAATCCATTACTAGGTTGAGAAACATTTGGGCTGCTTCTGTATTTTAGCAATTATAAATTGAACTGCGATAAATAGTCTAATATAGGTGTCTTTATAATAAAAGTGTTTTTTGTTTTCCTTCTGGATAGATGCCCAGTAATGGGAATGCAAGATCAAATGGGAGGTCTAGGTTGAGTTCTCTGAGGTTTCTCCATACTTCCTTCCAGAAAGGTTGTATTAGTTTGCAGTCCCACCAGCAGTGTAAAAGAGTTCTCTTCTCTCCACATCCATGACAGCATCTGCAATTTTGAGATTTTGTGATGTGAGCCATTCTCACTGGGGTTAGATGGTATCTCAGGGTGGTTTTGATTTGCATTTCTCTAATAATTAGGGATGATGAGCTTTTTGTCGTATATTTGCTAGCCATTTGTCTGTCTTCTTTAGAGAAGGTTCTATTCATCTCTCTTCCCCATTGATGTATGGGATTGTTGGCTTTTTTCATGTGGATTAATTTAAGTTCTCTCTATAGATCCTAGTTATTAAGCTTTTGTCTGATTCAGAATATGCAAATATCCCTTCCCATTGGGTAGGTTGTCTATTTGCTTTGGTTGTTGTCTCCTTGGCTGTAGAGAAGCTTTTCAGTTTAATTAAATCCCATTTGTTTATTTTTGTTGTTGTTGCTATTACCATGGCAGTCTTCTTCATAAAGTCTTTCCCCAGGCTGATATCTTCCAGTGTTTTTCCTATTTATTCTTTGAGGATTTTTATCATTTCATGCCTTAAATTTAGGTCCTTTATCCATCTTGAATCAATTTTTGTGAATGGAGAAAGGTGCAGGTCCACTTTCATTCTTTTACATGTGGATATCCATTTCTTCCAGCACCACTTATTGAATAGGGAGTCTTTCTCCTAGTACGTTCTTGTTTGGTTTATTGAAGATTAGATGGTTGTAAGTTGTTTGTTTCATTGCCAGGTTTTCTATTAGATTCCAAATGTGTATGTCTCCATTTTTGTGCCAGTACCGTGCTGTCTTGACCACTATGGCCATGTAGTACAACCTAAAGTCTGGTATGGTGATACCCCCAGCTTGTTTTTATTACTAAGAACTGCCTTAGCTATATGGGGTTTTCTCTGGTTCTATACATAATGCAGAATCATTTTTTCCAAGTCTTGAAAATAAGATGTTGGTATTTTAATAGAGATGGCATTGAATTGGTAGATTGCTCTGGGATTAATAGACATTTAACAATGTCGATTCTTCCCAGCCATGAGCATGGTATGTTCTTGCATTTGTTAATATCCTCTGCTATTTCCTTTCTTAGGGTTTCATAATTTTCTTTATAGAGATCCTTCACCTCTTTTGTTAGGTATGTTCCTAGGTATTTCATTTTCTTTGGGGCTATGATGAAGGGAGTTGTGTCCTTAATTAGCCTCTCATCTTGGCTGTTATTGGTGTATACAATACTGGTGAACACTGATTTTATATCTTGAGGCATTACTGTATTTTTTGATCACTTCCAAGAGTCTTGTGGTTGAGTCTTTGGGGTTCCCTAAGTATAAGATTGTATCATCAGCAAAAAAGGAGAGTTTGACCTCCTCTGCTCCCATTTGGATGCCCTTTATTTTCTTGTCTTGCCTAATTGTATTGGCTAGAACTTCCACCACTATATTGAATAGTAATGGCAACAGTGGACAACCTTGTCTAGTCTCAGATCTAAGTGGAAAAGCTTTCAGTTTAACTCCATTCAGTAAAATATTAGCTGTGGGTTTATCATAGATAGCTTCAATCAATTTAAGAAATATGCCACCTATGCCTAAACTCTTCAGTGTTCTAATTAGAAAAGGATGCTGGACTTTATCAAATGTATTTCTGCCTCTATTTGGAGGATCATATGGGTTTTGTTTTTGCTTCTGTTGATATGGTGAATAACATTTATGGATTCATGTATATTAAACCAGCCTTGCATCCCTGGGATGAAACCTACTTGATCATGATGTATGACTTTTTTGATGATAAGCTGTATTCTATTGGTTAGGATTTTTTTTTTTTTTTGAGAATTTTTGCATCTCTATTCATTAGTGAAATTGGTCTTAAGTTCTCTTTTTCAGTTGGGTCTTTTCCTGGTTTTGGTATCAGAGTGATGTTTGCTTCATAGAATATGTTGTGGAAAATTCCTTCCTCCTCATTTTTTTTGAATAATTTCTGCAATATAGGAATAAACTCTTTTTTGAAAGTTTGCTACAATTCTGGTGTGAAGCCATCTGGACCAGGGCATTTTTTATTGGGAGATTTTTTATTGTTTCTTTGATCTCAGTGCTTGAAATTGGTCTGTTCGGCTCAGTGCCTATAGCTCAACTGGCTAAGGCGCCAGCCACGTACACCTAAGGTGGCGGGTTCGAATCCCCAGCCCGGACCTGCCAAACAACAATGATGGCTGCAACCAAAAAATAGCCGGGCGTTGTGGCGGGCGCCTGTGGTCCCAGCTACTTGGGAGGCTGAGGCAGGAG